>NC_041386.1:292124199-292304892 GCF_002162155.2 Triticum dicoccoides
GGTAAAGTGAAGGGGTATATGGGCCTCAGCCCGCAACTGGACACAGCCAGGGGCCGGACATCCGTAAGGCGTCGGTCGTCCGGAGACTCGTGGAGGTCCGGACATCCGTAGATCTTTGGACTTCTGTAGATTACATTTTGCCTCTGTGGCATCGGACGTCTGTAGGAGTCCGGTAGTCCGGTCGATGGTCGTCCAGTTTTCCACGGACTTCCGCATTTTCCATTCGGTTGGGGTGGCATCGGTCGTCTGGGGAGGTTTGGTCGTCCGGAGCCAGGGAAGTGTCGGACGTCCGGTCCTGGTCGGACGTCTGGCCGCTTTAGCTTTCTTTGGCCTGATTTCCTTGGGCTTGATGCTTGGTGCCCTCGCAGTCTTGTCCGATGGATGTAGCTGTTCCATGGCTCTCCTCAAAATACCTGATCACACATAGTTTTTCCTCTTGAGGTAGCAGCCATGTCTCATGCATAGAAAGTGGTAGTTCAGAAAGGAGCAAGTTCACCTTATCTTCGATAGCCTTTGCTCATGCTCTTTTCATTGGTCCAAGTGGTGTCGTGGGTGACATAGGTAGGTCCATGGGGATGACCTTGGGATGCTCCGCATCACAACTCCGCCTCAAGATCCTGAAGGCCTCGGATGAAGCCATCATCTAGGTGTTCACCGACGGCGTCACGAACATCAGGATTAGAGAGGAGCTCGCCATCAACGATGACGTGTGCACGTGCTGGAGTTGTTCAACCTGGCTGATAGGTGTGCCAGGGCAGAGGAGGACCGCCTCTCCCTCCTCAACCACCCGGATGTCGAGCCTGAGGACAGGAAGGCCAAGGCCAAGGAAGTGAAGCGCAAGGGCCCCACCATGCTAGCAACAGAGCCTGAGCTGAAACGCGGCCATGACCGCGATGAACGCTCCAAGGATGGCCACCCATTTGGCGTCTTCCACAACATGCACACCCACAACACGGGTGATTGTCAGGAGCTCAGGGCACTTCGTGACAAGCGCCCAGGCCACCGGCCCCAGTGCAACGACCATGGCTTCGATCACGGAGGAGGCCATGGTGGAGGCCGGTGGGATGACCGCAACCCCCGCCAAGGATGGCGTGACCAGCCTCGCGAGGGTGGCTGGCGCGATCAACCTCGTGTCGACGCCTGGCACGATCAACCTCACGACGTCTGTCCTCAGGGCAACGCTGGACTTCCACCGCTGCCGTCACTGCTCAGGAGGAATGATGACAACCTGCAAGACAAGGGGGCCGGGGCTACCAGGAGCCTCGCATGGTCGCCTGCATCCTCGGCGGAGCTCAGGCCCCCACATCAAACCGCCTCTTAAAGCAGTTCTCTCGTTAGGTGAACGCAGCCCTCCCGACGCTCGAGGTTGTGCATCCCTTCAAGTTGTCACAATACGCCATCATGTTTGACTCCAAGGACCACCTCAGGTGTTCAGCCACCACTGGCACGCTCCCCATGCTATGCACACCCACCTCAATAACGTCTCAGTCACCAAGACCCTCATCAATGGCGGTGCCGGCCTCAAGATCCTCTCGGTCGAGACCTTCAAGATGCTTCAAGTGCCTTATGACCAGCTCATGCCCACCAGGCCGTTCCCCGGGGTGACTCATTGCTCCACCACTCCCCTGGGGTAGGTGCGCCTCCATGTCACCTTCGGCACCCGCGACAACTACCACACCGAGCTCATTGACATTGATGTGGCCCACATTAGCCTCCCGTACAACGCCATCTCGGGGTACCTTGCCTCGCCAAGTTCATGGTGGCTACCCACCATGGCTATAACGTCCTCAAGACAGGGTGAAGCGGGGTCATCAATGTCTCCTATGACGAGAAGGATGCAGTCTACTCCCTCGAGCATGCCTACCGGGCCGTGGTGGACAAAAACTCCGATGGCAAAGGTGACGTCGTGCCCCTGAGGCTGCCCCCGCAATGAAGAAGCAACTCCTCCCCAAGAACCACCCTGAAGTAAAGAGGGCACTTGCCAGTGACGCCTAGCCGTCTCGCCAGCCACTAGGGTGTGCCTCCCTCCCGCATAGGAAGGTGCGCTCGGTGCCTCCCTCAGGACAGGCTCAAGGGCTTCCACCTAGAGAGCATCTGACCAGACCGGTGCGACGAGGCAAGTGCTCGGGCACCACTTAGAGGCGTGCTTCAACACGCGCCCCCACAAGCAAAGAACAAGGCGCGAGGCACCAGGAAGGCAAGAATTCATCACCAAGGCGATCTGTGACCTTCAGGAAGTATGGGCCATGCATGGCGAGCGTCGCCCCGCACGCCCAACCATCTGATCTTCCGCTCCCAACCCGGGTGGCGAGCTGTGTGTCTGGGTAAACATCCCGGGCCTCAACAGGGCTGCCTCTCAGGACCTCTTATGGTTGTCACGACTTGACCAGAGAGTGGGTGTCCCCTGGAACTACATCTGCATGCCCTTCGGCATGCTCAATACGGGTGCCACCTACCGGCGGTTCGCACAGCTCACGCTGGCATCTCATGAGGCCCGGCACTTGGCGCTGGCATCTCAAGAGGCCCTGGCCCCTCGCAAGCCTCCCGAGCCACAGGAATCATCCGGCTCGTGAGGAGAGAACCTCTGTGGGATGCTTAATCGACTACCTTGATGCTCCTGCCGCAACATTGCCAGGTGAGTTTTTGGTTTGTTCAATTGAGGCCACCCTGCGAGCTGCGTCATCCTTAGGCTGGTTAAGGGTCTGTCCCTTCAGCCATGCTATTTTGGCTATGTACTAAAGCCAGCTATGCTTTCATGAGTTGTTATGTCTGTTAACCTTGTGCTCGGCACCGCTTCATGATCAGAGGTGTCACCCTTGAGGCCCCACGCGCTTGCAGCTCTCCTGTCGACCGTCCCATGAGCAAGGGCTGGTGTGTAGCGATCCAACCTTAAACGGTCAAATCTTTGTGCATAAGTGTCATCCCTGGATTGGTAATGCTGAGACACAAAGTACTTGAAGGATTTATAGTAGAGTGCAATCACACATTGTCGGCGTTCTGGGAACGGGGGTCCCCAGACTTGCCTGCCTGCGGCCTGCGGCGTGGCTCAAGTGGGGCCCAGCGCGGCCCATCTTCATTAGCTCAAGCTCAAGACCCTCGCGAGGGGCCAAGCCTCGTGGGGCGGACGACCGGAAGATTCCTCAGAGGCAGCCTCGTCAGGCAGGCTCGCGAGGAGGCGGAGAGATCAAGGCAGGGGTACCTCACGAGGAGCCCGTGATGCAAGCCATGACGATCGAGACCAGGCGGGCGCCAGCCGGCGCCAGGCGGGCGCCGGCCTGCGCAATGTCCTTGTTTCCCCTTTGGTGCAAAGGGGGAAAGCACAAGCCAAGGCACCGGGCAAAGGTAACCATTCCGGTGCAACGAGACCAAGACCAGCAGAGCGGCAGGACGGAGGTCACCGTGGAGCCCAACATGGCATCATCACCAGTGCTTTTTGCAGCCGAAGACCACCTTTGGTCAGGATAACTTGTACTATATGTTCCCCTTCAAAATGGCTAATTGTTGGCGCCCTTCCCGCTCATTATTTGGGGAGAGGCCCAGGGCCTCTATAAATAGAGCTAGCCACCACAGAGTAAGAAGACATCTAGAAATCTGGTAGAGTCGTAGCAAAAAGAGAAAGGCGACTGAACTCACCCTAGCAGTTCATCGTACCAGCTCAAGAACACCTCTCGCGAGGCTGTTCTTCCCTTGTACTGTTCCTCATCAGCCCCTGAGGCAATCCACCACACCACACACTGGAGTAGGGTATTACACCACAATGGTGGCCAGAACCAGTATAAACGTTGTGTCCCTTGTGTTGTTCATTGTTTCCAGCTTAGATCACGCGCGGGGATTGGACGTAGATCGGTAGGGGAGAGATCTCCGCGCGCACCCCAGTGTTCGAACCTCAAGGGTCTGCTGGAACCCGGAATCCAACATTTGGCGCGCCAGGTAAGGGTGCGCCGGAATACTTCCTCCTCCGCATCGCATTCCGTCGCCTCGCCGTTCAGATGTCAACCGACCCGGCTGCCAACGCCGACCGCTGGGCAGCGTGGCCCGCCCACGCCGTGGCACCGGCCCAGGGTGACCTCAACCTTGCGCCTCAGGTAGCCTGCGCTCTGCGAGGCGCGTGCAACGCGGCCAGACGCCGCCTGCCCTCACACCACAGCAGGTGCAGGCCGCATCAAGGGCCTCAAACCATGTTGCGGCCATGGCGCCATACACCCAACAGGAGCAAGCAAACTCCAGGGTCGCGCTCACGGTGGCCCGAGAGCTGCTACGGTGTTGGCTGCTGGAGGGCGGCCGCGACGTATTGCTGGAGTGAGTCGCCGAGCTCCTGGATGCCACCGCCACAGGGACACCTCCTTTCTGCGTCTAGCTGCCACCCCAAACCCAAGGCAGGCCGTATGGAGGCGTCGTGCGCACGCACGCAATTTCTAGCGGACTCCAGGGCCCATTCAGCGTCAACACCCCCGCCGGCACCGGGCGACAAGTCGCGCCGACCTCTTCTCAGGCCAGCGAAGGGGTGCCCGCCGTGGCCTTCAGCTTCGGTGGACCGCCGCGCCATCACCCAAGACGGCGCTCCAAGCCAGGCTGCATGGCATGCGGGGCACTATAGCGAGGTGCACGGGGCGGTGGCCCCAGAAGCTTACGTGCCCCGCATGGTGGATCAGGGGTGCACACTGGAAGAAGATCATGGCTCATTCCTCGGGCCAGGCTGAGGCGAGGAGACGCCAGGAGCTGAGCTCTTTCAGGAACCACAAGAGAGCCTCGACGGCCGCACCGGCGGCGGCAATTATCGGGTACCACTCATCCCTCAGGAGCAAGCTTATGCTAACCATGGGGCGCAGGAGATACAGGTCGCCGCAGTAGGTGGCTGCCCCAATTCTACCGCCTCATACCCCTCAGGAGGAGGGCGCAGGGGGCTGCAGGAGAGGGGCCGAGATTCGCGTTCGTCACCGCGACGGCCGGAGCATGGCGTTCTCAGGAGGTAGGCCCCCTGTCGGGGAGGTGCCCAAGGCCTGCCCCCGTCAGGGGACCCATGGTCGTCGGGGGAACCGCTGGTGACCGCTCTGCCCCATTGGCGTCGTCCTGGTTTCCGGTCGCTGTCGATTGCGGCAGAGTGAGGCGCAAGGCGGGGCCCTCGTCTGGCGATATGAAGCAAGGCTGGTACCTGTGAAGAAGGCCCAGTGCATGTGAAGCTCGCCGCCCGTGACACTCTCGCGTAATAATGAGTGGGGTTGTACACGCCCCGGAGTCTCCGGAGAGCCGCCCTCGGGCCTCGGGGGCTCCCGCCCACGCCCAATGGCAGCACTTAGCTCCGCGCTGGTGAGAAGACGTCGAAGACTAGACTAGGTGCCGGACGTGGCCTTTTGCTTTTGCCTTTCCTTGTTGAAAAGTTCTTCGATTTGGATTTAAGTTGGATTTGAGCTCGATCCTTGCGTGTGTTTGGGGGAAGGGGTGTATAGTCTCGTTCGAGCAATCTCTCGCGTTCTGGTTTTGGCTTTGCGTCCAAAGTTAGCATCGGCTGCCCCCCTCGCGAGCCCCTCGCTAGCCGGGCCGGGCCATGCACGTTTACAACCAGGACCGCTGTTACCGCACCCTTTTCGGAGGTTTTAGTCGCGGAATCTACAAGTTAATGAGAAGACACCCAAGGTGAAGCGGCCCCCGCAGGCCCGCTCGGGACTCGTCGAGGTCAGAAGGTACACAAGTCAGCTGACCCATCACCGCGCCAGCGGCTAAGTTCACACGCAACATTATGCCTACCAGGGTACTAATTGCAAACATTTACATGAGGGGCTTCCCCTCCCAAAATGCTCTTAAATCCTTCAGGGCCAAGCCCGAACCTTCTTCATGCAGGTTAAACAGCAGTGACATGCGGTTAGTCGGACATATCACTCACCGCGTCTTCTTGGGCATCCTCGGAAGCATCATTGGCGTCGTCGACATTGCCGCCGCTGCCAGCATCTCCATCAGCGCCAGGCTCATCCACAACGCCGCCTTCATTAGCGCCAATGACCACGCCATCGTCATCAGATGCAAAGGCCCTGGTGAGGGCATCCACGTTGTCCTCCACCCACTGCGCCAGGTCACCCCGGACGGCAATGGGCACGGGTGCGATGGTAGCGTCGAAGTCGAAGTGGGGGTCCATGTCCTGCAGATGGCTGAAGACGCGGGAGAAGGCACGCCCGAGCAAGGCTCGGCTCCTCTCTTAGACAAGCCAAGGGGACCTCTTGGATCGGTTCTCCATAAGCGTCACCACGTTGGTGAAAAATTGGAGGTTGCCGGCGTAGTTGACCTCGTGCGGCTCCTTAGCGGCAGCCTCGCAGATATAGCCCAAAGTTGTGTTGGCCCTTTCTCTGAGCGTTTGAAGCATGGGGGCATGCACGGGAAGAGGAGAGCTCTGCTTGCACCGCGCTGAGGGCGGCTGCGGTGGAGTCCGCACGCCGCGTCACTTCGGTCAGTTTGGCCCTAAGGGCTGCGGTTCTGCCCTCAGCCTCAGCCTTGATCAGCCCCAACCTCGTCTCGTATTCACGCTTGAAGGCCGAGCGAGCTTCCGCCACGCGGCAATCGACTTCTTTCTGTGCCTAGGCTTCGCGTGCGGCAACGTCATCCTCCGCCCGGGCCACCAGGCGCTCCCTCGTCTCCAACCGCTCAAGGTCAAGGTTGCGCTCGGAGGCCTCCAGCGTCAGTGCCTCCTCGCGCTTCAGAAGCTCCGCCCGGTCAACAGAGGCCACCCCCATCAACTCAAGGGCTTCCTGGCGCAGTTCCACTTGCTGCTCCAGGGAGTTGCTCTAGGCTTGGAGCTCTTGTGCGCGCTCCTCCGCATCCTTGCGCTGTCGGCCTGCCTCCCGAGCCTCCTCAACGGCCTAGGAGCAGGCCTCCCGCAAAGCTGCCAGCGACGCTTCAGCCTTCGCGTTTTCGAGATCATGTTGGTGACGCGTGAGGGCGATGGCTACCTTTAGTTTGCACCTCTCCTCAGCAAGGTGCAAGCCTTCGGCCTTGAGGCACGCATCCTCGTCAGCAAGCTATGCCCCGATCCGACTCACCGCATCCGCCGCCCTCCAGAGGAACTCTTCGCAAAGGGTGCGTCGCTCCTGGACGCGCCTGAGCACGTCATCCGCATCACCCTCTTCCACCGGAGCATGCAGAGGGCCCCGAGGCGGCAAGCCCCCTCCCGGCGCGGAGCTGGGGGCTGGCGCCCTAGCCATCGCCCAACAGACCTCTCCAGGAATCCGGCCTGGCATCAGTCCACCCACGGAGGAGGAGCCAAAGACAGACTTCAGCCATTCACCATCTATGATCAGAGGAAGAACGCGGGGCAAGCCAGATATGCCCCAGAAGGACTCAAGAAGAAAGGGCAGCGGGCGCGCAGGCTCGAGGTGCCCTATGGAACGGACCAATGCACCAACCGGTCTGGCAGTAGGGGTGCCGCTCGGGCTTGGCGAGCCCAGGGCCAGCAGAGAAGGCAAAGCTTGGGGAGATGGCTCCCGGGCTGACTCGGCCAGTTTCGCAGGGCAGGGCCCGAAAGGGCGACAATCAGTCGCAGGGATAACAAAGTAAATGAGCAGGGAAAGAAGAAGACTTACTTTTCCATGGCAAAGTACTTCCTGTGCTTCAACAAGCGGCAAGGGCGGTCGTTACCACCCAAGGCCTCCTTCCTCTTGCGGATGGCCCCGAAGTCTATGCAGAATCGACCTAGGCGCTCGGGCAGGGGTCGGCCTCTGGTGCAGAAGAAGCATCAAGATGATCAGCGCTGGAGGAGTCAGCCTGGGGGGCACCGTCAGGCGTCGCCTCGCGAGGAACGGCTGGGGACTCGAGAGCCCCGACCGCAGGAACCATAGGCCGCGACTCCGCACCTGAAGCCGCTCCGGGGCGGGCCTCGGGAGACGCCGCCTTCAAGACTTCTCACGGCGTCGGCACCTCGACATCGGTCGCCTCAACTCCCGCCGGTTCTCGTCTCCCCACCCTGTCACCCGAGGAAGGACTGTTGTGGGCGGCAGGGGAACCAACCACGGTGGCTGGGTTCTTGCGGGGCCCCATGAAGCCAGCAGGGCGGAGTCCCCACTCGTCGAAGCTGGGCATCTACCTCACAAAATCGGCCCTGCCGGAGCAAAGATACAAGAGGACACCATTACTCCAAAGGCTACCTGGGGAAGGATCGCCAGTCAAGACCCTACGCACCGTCTGCAGCGCTTCACGCGCCAACTCCTCCTCCTGAAGCCGCATGCGGTTTCTGTGCCCCACGAAGTCCCACATCCGGCGAGAGTGGCGCTGGAGAGGAGCAATGCGACATTGGAGGAACTCCTTCACCACCTTGGGTGCTGTCACATTGAGCGCCCTCAAACTCTGGAAGCGGCGCTAGACAAAGGCGAGCCGGGGGCTCACGAGCACCTCATGGACCCAATCCGCGTGAGGAACAACAGGCGAGGTCGGGTGCGAGAGCAGAGGGTTGGGCATTCCAATGCGAGAGCAGAGCACGGCGTTGAAGAAGGCGGAAAAGGGGGAACCAGACCCGCCCATAGGGCATCGGCGAAGAATCGGACCTCCGTGATGATCCTATCAAGGGAAGCATGGGACGCAGGCCAGGCCGTGGTCCTGCCGCACTCATTGAAGATAGTTGCAAGGGCGGAGCGGACCTTGTCCAAAGCTTCTGGATTGAGTATGATCGACCGGGCGACGGCGGGGGTCGCCGCTGGAGGTGTGCGGGGCGAAGGCGCGGACTTCTTTCCCCTTCCTTTCTTCGTCGATGCCATGGCGGTGGGGAAGAGGAAGAACTCGAGCCGGATTGGCGGCGGAGGCTGGAGCTCAAAGAAGAAGGAAAGGTAGGAGGCGGGCGAGCAGCGGAAAGGAGGAACAACTGCGTGCAACTACGGGTCTGCTTAGCCAGGCGCGTAACAAGGCCTCATGGGGAAGCGCAGATGCCCACGTCCAATCAATCGCCATTCGGCGCCCCAGGCCACAGGCTGTTAGGGCCCGCGGCGCTTCGCGCTTGCCCCTTTGCTTTCCTGCTAAGCCAAGCCCGGGCGCTCCTTGGGCCCGGGGGCTACTGTCGGCGTTCTCGGAACGGGGGTCCCCAGATTTGCCTGCGTGTGGCCTGCGGCGTGGCTCAAGTGGGGGCCCAGCGCGGCCCATCTTCATCAGCTCAAGCTCAAGACCATCGTGAGGGGCCAAGCTTCGCGGGGCGGACGACCAGAAGCTTCCTCAGAGGCAGCCTCATCAGGCAGGCTCGTGAGGAGGCGGAGAGATCAAGGCAGGGGTACCTCACGAGGAGCCCGTGACGCGAGCCATGACGATCGAGACCAGGCGGGCGCCGGCCTGCGCAATGTCCTTGTTTCCCCTTTGGTGCAAAGGAGGTAAGCATAGGCCAATGCACCGGGCAAAGGTTACCATTCCGGTGCAACGAGACCAAGACCAGCAGAGCGGCAGGACGGAGGTCACCGTGGAGCCCAAGACGGCGTCATCACCAGTGCTTTTGGCAGCCGAAGACCACCTTTGGTCAGGATAACTCATACTATATGTTCCCCTTCAAAATGGCCAATTGTTGGTGCCTTTCCCGCTCATTATTTGGGAGAGGCCCAGGGCCTCTATAAATAGAGCTAGCCACCACAGAGTAAGGAGACATCTAGAAATCTGGTAGAGCCCTAGAAGAAAGAGAGAGGCGACTAAAGTCACCCTAGCAGTTCATCGCACCAGCTCAAGAACACGTCTCGTGAGGTTGTTCTTCCCTTGTATTGTTCCTCATCAGCCCCTGAGGCAATCCACCACACCACACACTGGAGTAGGGTATTACACCAAAACGGTGGCCCGAACCAGTATAAACCTCGTGTCCCTTGTGTTGTGCATTGTTTCCAGCTTAGATCACTCGCGGGGATTGGACATAGATCGGTAGGGGAGAGATCTCCGCGCGCACCCCAGTGATCGAACCTCAAGGGTCTGTCGGAACCCGAAATCCGACACACACTTATTACATCAAAATGTCTCAAAAGAGAACTTAATACAATAATATGGATTAAGGCCATCTAATAAAGATAACAGCTGAAGGCTTCGAAGACAAAATTGAGTCCATCAACTCTAACGGCATAGCTGAGTGCAAAACAACGACCTAGCGCACCTTACTCTTCGTCTAAAAAATCTGCAACATAATACGTTGTTGCCCGAAACGGGTCAGCACATGGAATATGCTAGAAAAATAACACTGTAGAGCAATGAACAATATAAAGGCTAACACTACATGCATATATGGCTGGTGGAGGCTCTATGGTTATCATATTTTTACGAAAAGCCAGTTTTTCCCTACTGCAAAGGAATATAGTTTATTTAACTACAAAGTTGGTTGATACACATTGAGAATGGAAACCCCATCTCAATCCCAATTAAATAGTAATTAAGAACCCAACAAAATTAATTAAGAGTGTGTCGGTGGGAACGACACCTATGGGATCACAAGAATCCCTACTGTGGTTAGCGGGGCGCGGGGTCGTGAGAAGAGTGGATTAAACAGATAGCACACGGTTCGTTTATCCAGGTTTGGGCCGCGAGGATGCGTAAAACCCTACTCCTGCTTTGGTGGGTTGTATATCTGTGTTCTTGAGCTAGCTATGGGGCGTGAGGAGCTCCAAAAAGCCGAATCCTTCCTCTGGTCGCCTCAGGCCTCCTTTTATAGAAAAAAGGGGTTGCCACAGTGGCACACAGAGGTGGAAAGGGTACAGTGCTGTGAGGTTATCCCTCACACCACATGACAATGTGCATTTAATGCATCTTGCTTAGGTGTCCTTGCTTTATCAGGGATGGGGGAGAAACCTGTCTCGTCCGTCGCCGCTCCTTCTTGTGTCGACACGCGCCCTGGCCAGCGACGCCTACGATGCCACGTAGGTAGGCAGGCAGCTGAGGTGGTGCAGTGGTGGGTCTGCACGAAGATCTACATGCCGCCACGCAGGTGCCTGCCCAGTTCGTTGGGTCGGCAGCTGCATGCATGCGGTGGTGGAAGTTTAGTCAGCGTGGGACTGATGGTGGCCCTGCGGAAGTCCTCGGTAAGGGCCTTGCCGGGGCCCCGGCAAGGGTCTTGCCGAGGCGCCTGCTGTCATCCCCGGCAAGGCGCTTTCCGGGGGCCTTGTGGTCTTCCTTGGCTGGGATCCCGCCAAGGGTTGTCGTCTCCTTAGTGCGTATCTGATCTTGAATGTCTTCACAAAGATCTGCAGGCCGCCACGGGGATGTCTCCCGAATCCTTGCCCTTTGGGGGTAGTGGACTCAAGGGTGATTTTCTCCGTAGGCGCGGGACGAGTCGCCGTGGCAAGGGTCTTGCCAGGGCTGCTAGAACTGTCTCCCGGCAAGGATCTTGCCGGGGGAGTCCGCTTCGTCCCATTTTCTCTTCGTGGTCTTGGCCTTGGCGTCGTTCTAGTTCTCTTGAGCTTCGGTCTTACCCTGGCTCACCTCCCTTGCCTTGCTTGGTGTGGTGGTGCCCGTGGCTCAGACTGCCCGTGCACAGTTATAGGGGTACAAAAAGTGTACCCCTCTTTTTGTACACTGACAGGAGCCCCCGGGCCTGGGCCACACATAAGCGCAACGTGTTGTTGGGCTAGGCCCAAAAAACGGTGCGCGGGCAGGCGGGGCGGTTTTTACCGCGGTAAGGTTCTTTGCACGCTCCGCTTCCCACGACTCCCACGCGTGGCGTGGCATGGGGAGGCGCGTGTGACGTGGGAGGCATGCGTGGGGTTGGTTCCCGCAGGCATGCGTCACACCATAGTTAATGTGAAAGGAGGCTGCCCGTGTTTTCCCCCATAAAAAAGGAATAACCGCGGGCGCGCTGCTCACTTTCTCCTCTTTTCTCGTGCCTTTTCCAATCTCAGAGCCGCTGTTTCCTTCTCTTCCGCCATCGCCCGCCGTCGTTGCTTCGCCATCCCCCTTCCTCAGCCCTCTAAACTTCTTGGCCGCCATGGCAACCAAATCCGTCAAGGGCAAGGGGGTGGCTAAGGGCGCTGGAACTGTGGAGCCGCCGGAGAGCGCGCTGTCAGGGGACCGGACAAAGTCCGCCTTTTTCTTCCCCTCGACGGTTTATGTTCATGATCTCCGGGCCTCCTTCAGGCCCCTATGGGGAGCGAAGACGAGGGGAGAGAATTCAGGACACCCGGCGACGCGCGTCATTCCTGCTGCTTGCGCCGATCCTGCTCCAAATCAGTATCCCTTTTTCGTCGATTATCTTTCTTGCGGGTTATGCCCCCCTTTCTCCAATTTCTTCTGCGACATTATGCACACCTTCAGCTTTCGCCTCTTGGTTTTTACTCTGAATGCGGTGGCGTGCATGGCTTTCTTCGCGCATCTTTGCGAAGGCTGTGCTGGGGTGTAGCCTAACACGGCGCTCTTCCGCCATTATTTCCTCCCTCAGATCCAGCCGGGAGGTGCCATCTCTGGTTGCGTCACCTGGATCCCAAGATCCAAGGGGGCGTACCCAGACGGTGCCGTGAAGGAGAGGTGGGACGAATGGCGTGGCCGGTGGTGCTGGATTGAGGATGAAGACCCGCCGGAATTCTGCAAGGTCCGCCGAGTGCCGCGGGTTCGCCCCGTTGCACAACAAGGGGAGGCCAGCTTGGCTCTTTACGAATCCGGCTGACATTACGCGACTCCGCCCCGGCCTCGATCACAACTTCACAGTGATGGCGCATGCCCACTTCTGCCAGCGGCTTTTCAAGCTTGATGTGGGTCGCGATGGCGAGGTCGAACGGAACGGCAAGGCCACGAGGGCTGCCGCAAAGGTTGGCGAGGCCCTCAAGGGGCCATTTTTCAAGCTGCCATCGGGGGTGTTCCCGTTGTGCAACAATTCACGTTGGTCCGAGATCATCGCCATGATGCCGGACTATAATGTGCATGGCCCTGTCCCGAGCTGGAAGGAGCCGAAGGACGCGGATGTGCAGCAATTCTTTGACACCCTGATTGAGGTACATGTCAATGTTGACGCCGAGCGGTGGCTTGTCATGGACACCACCCAGGCAAAGCTAGACTACATCGCCACTAGGGCGAGGGAGGCGCAGCTCGCCATGGAGGCCGGCAGTGCCGGGGGTGTGGATGGAAATGCCACAACGGCTACGGAGGAAGAGCGTTGACACTGGAGCTCCGCTTGTCGAGGACGCGGCCGACGAGTCATCAGAGGAGGAGGACGTGGCGGCGGGCTCGACGCCAACCAGGGGAAGAGGGCGAGTCCTGCGGTGGGCTGGCTCCGGCGAGCCGGTCCGTCCCGGCAGGGCTATGCGGCCTCAATTGACCCTGGAGGGGTCTGGGCATCACACGAGGGCCATGACAGCCAAGAGGCTGACGAAGGCCGCTGAGAAGAACAAGACAACAGCCCCTTCCTCATCTGGGCGCGCACAAACCCCGCCGTCTTCGCCTCCTCCGGCAGATGTCGACTCGGATGTTGACGCGGAGGTCGCTTTTGATCTCGGGCCTCTCAGCCCGAAGAGGAAAAGGAAAGTGGTGGAAGAGGAGGAGATGGATGACGAGTAAGTACTCCGTTCCTTACTGCCATTTCCATTCCCCCAAATTATGTCACCTCTCCTGATCCGTTTTTGCTTTTGCAGGGATGCAGAGATTTTGGCCTAGAGGGTGAAGAGGGCGAAGGCCTCGGCGAGCAGTCAGCCCCCGGCTGGGGCTTCAAAGACGCCACTGGTGGTGTTGAGCAGCCCGGACAGCAGCCCCCGGCACATCCCCCAGCGTAAGTTCGTCACCCTCCTCTTATTCGACATGTGGTAGGCGTTCGATGCTATGGTGTTGACCTTGTCGGGTTTGCAGGAGGGGAGCGGCAGCAGGAGGAGCCGCAGAGGGCTACCCCCAACACACCACCCCCATCGACTACGCCGCCGCAAGGGGCGTCCCCGGCAAGGGCATCAAGCACGGAGCCCACACCCATGGAGGAAGAGGGGAACTTGGGCGCTGGTGACTCTGCCACGGCGCCAAATGCTGGCTGGGAGGGGACTTCTGCTTCACAGCCTGGCACTGGTGAGTCGCCTGTCCTCCGTCTCTGTTTTTCCCTTATTCTTTTTCTTGGCTTCATTGCTCCCATCACTGCTCAGCCCCTCCTTCAATAGATATGGAGGATGTGGATACTGTTGTAGGGAATATTGCTGAGGAGGCCGCAGTGGAGGCCGACAGGATTGCCACCGAGGAGGCCGCCAGACATGTTGATGAGGTCGCTGCCGATGAGGCCACCAAGGATGCTGCCGAGTACACTGCTGCGGGGGCCGCCAAGGCGACCGGCGAGGCTTCGGCCGAGGGTTCCAGTGGTGGGCCTGCCGGGGAAGCCGGCAAGGCCACCGCCGAGGAAGAGGTGGTTGATGATCAGCCTCCCTCCTCCTCAACCTCGGGCCCCGGCAGATATCTGAAGGTGGGCGATGATCTTTTCGTCCATCTTCCAAGGGCGTCAAATTCCCGATCGCCCGCCGAAGGGGAAGTCTTTGATGCCGAGGTGCTTGCTGCCACCGAGCTCGAGGTTGTCGATGAGCCAGGCATTGGCGGTGATGGTTCTCCAGAAGAGCAGCTTTTCCGCGCTATGGGGGCCAACTTCCGAAAACTCCAGGCGCTCTACCGTGTCTATGTGGACAAAGTTAAGTCCAGGATGGCAACGGTGGACTAGGTGGAGGTGGATTTCAAGGCGCGCGTTGCTGAGACGCAGACCTGGTTCCACCAGACTCGCAAGGAGCAGAGGGCCTTTCAGGAGGAATTGGCCAAGCGCAATGTCGAGCTCACCATGAAGATGGCTGACATCGAGAAGGCCCAGGAAAAGGCGGCGAACTTGGCTGCCGCGGCCGAGGCCGTCCGGAACCAGCATCAAGCCGCACTGGATTCCCAGGAAGAGGACCTCACCGTGCGTTAGGCGAAGCTTGCGGCAGCGCTCCCTGGCAAGGATGAGGAGCTCGAGGCCCTTGTCGTGTGGCAGACTCGCGAGCTGGAGCAGAGGCGCAAGGAGGCACTCGATGCCCAGGCTCTGGCCCATGCCGGCAAAGTAAGGGAGTTGGAGGTGGAGCAGGGCAAGCTGAAGGAGCAGGCCCTCAAGCTGTCCAACAAGAGGAGCACGCTCAACAGCGCCTTGGCGGAGGCGCAAGGAGCGGTCATCAGCAGGACTGGGGAGCTCTCCGAAGCGCAAAACTTCGTTAGAGATCTCAAGCTGAAGCTGGAGGATCTCGAGAAGATGTTGTCGGAGAGCAGGGCTCGGGAGGAGACCTTGACCAGGAGTCTGGAGGAGGAGAAGCAGTTGCGGGCGAACGAGGCCGCCTCCCACCAGGAATATGTGGCAGGCCAGAATAGATGGATCAGCCGTCTGGAGGACGTTGCCGGCAGGGTCACCACGCAGTTGGCCACCATGGGGATGCCAAACGTGAGGTACGCCCCTGAGCGCAGCGGGACCGTCAACACCAAGCTGACCCAGTTCTTAGAGGGCGTCCTTGGAGCCTTGGCTTATCTTCACTCCAACCGAGCGACCATGTTGGCTGGGGAAGCCCGGCGACTTTGCCGGGGGGTCATGACCAAGGTCCTCACCAAGATGGCATACTGGAATCCCGACCTCGACTTCGTTGCTGTGATGGATAGCTTGCCGGATGGTACCGACCTCACGGTGCTCAAGGAGTGCATCAAGCCCGTCATCAACAGCATGGACAAAATCAAGAGGGTGGAAGGCTAGCGCCGGGATTAGGCATCCCGTTCTTCATCGCCGCTGCAGGTTCATGACCAAGACAAATTTCATCTTTAGTTAGAACCGTAGCAATGATGTGATGTAATATAACTTTGCAGTACTCTTAATTTCATGCACGTTATTTCCCCGTTCAATGCCTCTTTGTATGCACGCCCTACGTCAATTGGGTAGGCTCGCCGGTGCGGAAGCCCCTAGCGGCATTTTGGGGACGGATCCCCATGGGCCTGCTGGGTATGCGTGCTGCCGGACGAGCCACCTTTCTGTTCTGAACGCGGCCTCTCGAACTGTCGAGTTTGACTCGAGTCAGAATCGAGAGCGTTGTTGATCGCGGAAGGCTACTCTGCCATTCTCGACGCAGCCGCATGAGTTGTTGAGCGGACTCGAAACAGGGCAAGGGCGTTGCCGATCGTGGGAGAGCCCCCTGGCGTGCAGGTTTCTCATACAAGGGCGTGACATCTTTGGGGGGGGGGGAATAACCTCATATAAGAAGGATAGAACAAATAAGGGTTCAGTGCAACTTAGCTTCTGTTTGCAATCGCTCGAGTGCCGATCTTCTGGCCTCCTTTCTTCTCCAAGGGTCACGAAGATGAATGAGTGGCGGGCTAACTGCTAAAGCCGATTCTCACAACTTCGCCCCCTACCTAGCGCGCCAGAGATGTCGGTGGGAACGACACCTATGGGATCACAAGAATCCCTACTGTGGTTAGCGGGGCGCAGGGTCATGAGAAGAGCGGATCAAACAGATAGCACACAGTTTGTTTATCCAGGTTCGGGCCGCGAGGATGCGTAAAACACTACTCCTGCTTTGGTGGATTGTATATCTGTGTTCTTGAGCTAGCTATGGGGCGTGAGGAGCTCCAAAAAGATGAATCCTTCCTCTGGTCGCCTCGGGCCTCCTTTTATAGAAAAAAGGGGTTTCCACAATGGCACACAGGAGGTGGAAAGGGTACAGTGCTGCGAGGTTATCCCTTGCACCACATGACAAGGCGCATTTAATGCGTCTTGCTTAGGTGTCCTTGCTTTATCGGGGACGGGGGAGAAACCTGTCTCGTCCGTCGCCGCTCCTTCTTGTGTCGACACGCGCCCTGGCCAGCGACGCCTGCGATGCCATGTAGGTAGGCAGGCAGCTAAGGTGGCGCAGTGGTGGGTCTTCACGAAGATTTGCATGCCGCCATCCAAGTGCCTGCCCAGCTGGTTGGGTCAGCAGCTGCATGCATGCGATGTGGAGGTTTAGTCGGCGTGGGCCAGATGGTGGCCCTGCGGGTGTCCTCGGTAAGGACCTTGCCGGGGCCCCTACAAGGGTCTTGCCGAGGCGCCTGCTGTCATCCCCGGCAAGGCGCTTGCCGGGGGCCTTGTGGTCTTCCTTGGCTGGGATCCCGTGAAGGGTTGTCGTCTCCTTAGTGCGTATCTGATCTTGAATGTCTTCACAAAGATCTGCATGCCGCCACGGGGATGTCTCCCGAATCCTTGCCCTTTGGGGGCAGTGGACTCAAGGCTGATTTGCTCCGTAGGCGCGGGATGAGTCGCCGCGGTAAGGGTCTTGCCGGGGCTGCTAGAACTGTCTCCCGACAAGGATCTTGCCGGGGGAGTCTGCTTCGTCCCCTTTGCTCTTCGTGGTCTTGGCCTTGGCATCGTTCTAGTTCTCTTGAGCTTCGGTCTTACCCTGGCTCACCTCCCTTGCCTTGCTTCGTGTGGTGGTGCCCGTGGCTCAGACTGCCCGTGCACAGTTATAGGGGTACAAAAAGTGTACCCCTCTTTTTGTACACCGACAGAGTGATGAGATCAAATCAATAATTCAAGAACCAGATACTCAAGATGTCCATAACCGGGGACACGGCTAACCATGATTAGTTTGTACACTCTCAGAGGTTTGCACACTTGTCCCCACAAGACTCGATCTCCTCCATTGTATTTCTCGCACTGCATGGTGTTTGAGAAATGGATGACCGAGACACAGTCTTTCCGAAGAGGTCCCCTTAACCGATAAATAGGCCAGTACACCTACAATCCCCTACATCAGCTAGCCCATCATGGAAAGGTTTCCTGCAACTTACTCAACTATGCTAGAGCCCATAATGGCTTGTGGCTACACACGGAAGTTTCTAGCATGAATAATCTTATGATCCCTTTAAGCCTGGGTGTTGAACCATAGGATGATCACACGGATTCCCCGGGATCTCCTTTGACAACTCTGGATTCCCCAGGTGCCCACAAATAATCCACCCAGATGTGTGTTAAAGTAGCCACCTTAAATAAACCCTTAATTCATAATAATACTCACATCTGTCATGAATCAATCAAACCAAACCACGTCTACGAGCATAGCATAGCGGTACAAGCATAACATAGATGTAACTCCTAGGGTTTGAAATAAAGGACAATAGGTTCTACATCATCATCTACTTCCCAATACCCACATGTTTGAGGGGTATAACTAATGCATAAAAACTGGGTACTAAAGGGGTATGATCAAAGTGTTACTTGCCTTGCTGATGATCTACAAACCCTAGTGACTCGTAGTAGCACGCTTCGCACTCCGAAAAATCTATCGCAAACAAACAATAGCATACATAAGCACTCGAGCATATATGCAATGGTAAAATTCAAAAGAAAAGGTCAAATTTGAAAGTTCAGCTGAAGAGCTTCGATTTGCAAAAAGAATCAATCAAATCGGAGGTACAAAACTCAAACTACGATCAAAAGAGGTTCGAATTCAAATCTGCTTGAAACCAAATTTTAAATAGCGAAAATCATGTTCAACTTGATTAACTGGAAAGAGGGATTCGAGGCGAAGATTTTGGCATTAATTTCACTGGATTTGGATGAACGGTTAAAAAGTTGCGAGGGTTTGAAGATTAGGGGCCAATCTGGAATTAAAATAATCGCGGATAGGTCCCTGGCCGAAAATAAAATAAAAAGAAAAGACTAACGAACGAACGTTCGTTACTAGAGACAAAAGAACAAAGAACGTTTGCGAACAGAGACTTCCGAGTGAATGTTCGCTAAATAGCGAAACCAAAAAAACCAACCAACCGAACCGATCTAACGAAAAAAATCGGGGACGGTTTTGTCGGTTTTACCGATCCAACAAAGAAATTGGCTGCGGCGAGATCCAGCGAGTCCGATGGCGGCGCGGGCAACGGCGAGACGGCGGGGCGTCGTAGGTGGCGGTGCGGCAGCGGGGCGACGGCGCGACGACGCAGCAGTGGCAGCAAGCGGCGGCGGATGCGGCGAGCAATGGCAGCGGTGGCGCGGCTCGGCGCTAGTAGTTGCGGTGGTGGACGACTCAGGGTGGAGAGGAGGGCGGTGGCAGCGGGTTATATAAAGAGGAGGGGGCTGCTTGGAGGAGGGGCAAAGGTGGCGGGGAGGCGGAGTCCGGCTCGGGGGGTAGTCCGGTGGCGGCGGCCCGCCTCGGCTGGGCCTTTGGCCAAGTCGTGTAACACTGTCGGGACCCCGATTCCAAGTAACACCGATCTAGCATGTAACATCTCATATCACTTTGCGGCCTCACGCACGGTATCCCCACGGGTGTCGCCTTACCATGGCCCGGGACCGTTTGCGCCTTTTGGCTCACGTATATGATAGTGTCGCTAGCATACATATGACAGAGAACCCGGGCCGACATAGCTAGTCGTGAACCCAAAGCGGCACAGACCTATGGAGACAGGCATACATGAATCACATCGAGCATGTCGGTCAACAGCGTATGAATTCGTGCAGTAGCACTGGGCTAACAGGACTTCAGGGAACCCGGGCTGTAGCAGGCTAGGCCGGACTCCGGAAGTCACCGCGTGACATTTCCCCGAAGGGAAAGACATAGGTATGAAGTGGAACACATGCCAGCTAGTAAAGTGTTCTGAGCAGTAGTGCTGGGCTAGCAGGACTCCGGTGAACCGGGCTGTAGCAGACTACTATGGCTCAAGGAAGTACTAGACTACATTTCCCCATAAGAGAGGCTGCCAAGGATAAATAACTAGATTGTCGGATCCCACACATAGCAATACACGTCACACGTATGCATAACATGAAAGTATGTGCTGTACAACATGGCATCACAACATAACGCAAACTCATATAGATAAAGGCCCAGAAGAGCCACATAACACTAATACAAACAAGGATCACATGGCCCATCATTCAGAGCATACAAGCAACGGAAGCATTACATGTCTGAGTACAGACAACTACAAAAGAAAAAGGCCGAGAAGCCTGACTATCTACAAGTCCCTCCAAGGTACAAGATCATAGCTGAGGTAACAAGCTACTTGTCGAAGTCCAAGCGGTACTACTAGTGAGATAGATGTCTCACCTGCAAAACATAAATAAAGCAAACGTTAGTACAAAGGTACTCGGCAAGATTTACATCATATCCTATCATACATGCATTGTATCAAGAAGGTAATGTGGGGTTTAGTTGCAGCAAGCCAACTTTGACTCAGTGGCTATCCTTTTCTACGACAACGAGAAACTTCTTTGAGGTGAGGCAGCGCACACGAGTCCACTAATCACCACATCAATACACTACTATGGATTCATCCCCGTCTCTCCTACAAGAAGTCCATCCATAGCACTCACACTTGTCTTGAGCATTTTAGAGTATCCACTTAAAGTTGTCTATGTACCACGTAAGCATCCAAGAAGTCCATAACCGAGGACACGGCTATTCGAATAGATCATGATAACCCTGCAGGGGTGTACTTCTTCACACACGCTCTCGCCACTTATAACCATATACACGTCATGTATCTTGGCAACCTTCAAGCGGAAGCCTGGCGAGGGTGTCGGCCACGACCTGACTAACCACGCAAGACTCTAGTCCAGGTTTATCGCCTATTCGGGTTCCATCCGCAAGGAGATCCGGCCGGGGTGTCGCTCACGGCCCCAAACAATGTGATCAGGGTTCCCAAGCCCAGCATCCGGGTGCCACTTGGTACACCGTGCCACCTGTGCCTAGTCTGGCCCGAGCCCACCCTACCGGGTGCCACTTGGTAGAAAAATAGCACTACCTACAAACACCAGAAACTATTTGCAACTCCTGGACAGAGATCAAGTTGGTTAATAAGTCGAGAGGGGCACTTAAGCATTCCAATGTGTGGTAGTAGCTAGTCATTGGACGACATATACGGAACTCAGTGCTTAAGGACGGTTCCAGTGAGACAACCCACCATGTACTCCTACATGGCCTCTCACCGCTACCTTTACCAAATCGTGTTCACACACTTAACTCTCAGCATCAGAACATAGCATTGCACTCCAGTTCATTCCCAATGAATCAGACCTGACATACTCGAAGCAATAGCAGGCAAAGCATGGTAGGAACACAACATGGCTCAATCAACTCCTACACATGCTAGTGGGTTTTAACTATTTACTGTGGCAATGACAGGTCATGCAGAGAAATGGGTTCAACTACCGCAGCATAAAGTAGCAGTTGAATCATTGTTGTCCTAATGCAATAAATGAGAGCAGGAGCGAGAGAGTAGGATGGTATCGGAATGAACAAGGGGGTTGCTTGCCTGGTAGATCAACAGGGGGCACTGCTCCTCTGACAGGTACTCTGGATCGAACTCTGGAGCAGAACCTATCGAGAAGGAACGGTGTCGGGAATCAAACACAAGCATATGCAACAATATGATGCATGAACATGGCATAAGTATGTGATGTTGTTTGAGTTAATGCATCTAGCATTTATTTGGTTGAAGTCCATTTGAACCAAAGATTCAAATGCAACTCCAAAATAAGCTCTTATAAAAGCCATTCATGTGTTTTCATATGTAGAACATGTACGGGTTGGTTTGTCATGCATGAAAATGGTACAGATGGATAGACTGGATTATTCTGATCATTTTTAATATATAAATTATTTAAATCTGAGCTACGGTTGAATTTCTATGAATTTTTGAAGTTTATAACAATTTCTGGAATTTCCTGATTTAAATTAATACCAGAAAAAGATATATTGCGTCAGCGCAGCGTCATGCTTATCTCAGCAGGTCAAAGGCAGCTGACTAGGTCAAACCTGACATGTGGGGTCCACACGTCAGTGTCTATGGTTAATCCTGATTTAAAATAAACCTAAACTGGTTTAGTTAATGGGGTTGGGCCCACGCGTCAGTGACCCAATTAGTTAAACAGGGTTTAATTTATTGTTAAACTAATCCTAACTAAAACTTAACAGGGCCGGGCCCCACATGTCATTGACCCTGGGTGGTCAAACACCAGGTCAACTGGGCGGGGTTAGACCCGGTCAACCCCACCGGCGTTTAGCCGCCGGCGAGGCCGAACGCGGCGGAGGGCTCGGGATCACCGTTCCGGTGACCAAAAGGACGGCGGAGACCACCGGGGCGTAGCCCGCGCTTGTCCGCACCGATTGGAGCAAGTGGGAGAGGCGGGGGCGGTCGGAGCTCGTCGGAAACGAGCTCGAGGCGACGGCCGGAGTTCGGCCGGGTGCGCGCGGGTGCTGCAGGGCACGGCAGGAGCTGCGGGCGGCGGCGTTGGCCTTCTGGGAGGCTGCTGAGCGCGGTGGCAGGTGCAGGCACGGGCTGTGGTGGATCTAGCCACGACAGCGAGGAGCTGCGGCGGCGATGGCTTCAGCCATGTTGGTAATGACGGCTACGACGCGGGAACGAGGGGGAGAAGAGAGGGGAAACAGGGAGATGCTCACGGCGATCACGTGGAGCAGCACTGCAGGCTCGGGGGAGACCTGGTGACGGCGAATCGACAGCGGCAGACGGTGGAGCCCGAGGAGGAGAGGACGTCCAGGGCAGCCCTGTAGGGCGTCCCGGCTTGCATGAGTCGTCGGTGAGGTCAGGGAGGACAGCGCGGAGCTAACGGGCTTGTCGGAGAGGCGAGGCAGTGATGGTGGCCGCGGCAATGGCGAACGGCAGTGACGAACGCGCTCGGCCGCTGGGAGAGGGAGAGATCCAAGGGAGGAGGGAGACCACAGGAGAACGAGAGAGAGGTGCGGGGCAGCGCGTGGCATCGCGCGGGGCATCCAGACGATGGGGGGGGGGGATAGGCAGGCAGGAGGCGTGGCGCCCATGCGCGCGGGCGGCGAGCGCGTGCCTCTCGTCCTCCTGGCGCCAGGAGGATGACGACTGGCGCTGCCAGTCGGGTGGGCCGGCCTGTTGGCCACTGGGCCAGGCCAGGCTGCACAGGTAAGCACTTTTTTTACTTTTGTTCTCTTTTCTATTTTCTGACATTTGTTTCTGCTTTTAAAATAATACTAAACTAACTTATTTAATTCTGTCAAATTTTGCAGGGACCTAAGGGATTAATCCAAAGCCCCTCACCAAAATTCAAAAATATTGGACAATATTTTATATATATAAAAATATTTATCCAACGCAATAAATACTGGATTAATTCCAAATGCCCAAAATAAATACTTATGAGCTCTTTAAAATATTGGTTTGATTTTTATCTCTGTCCAATATTTTCAGAGAGCAACATGAGCGTTTTCTTGGACACCAAAATGATTCTGAGGGTTTCACAAATCACCATTTCAAATTTAAATGGAATTTAAACATGATGCAAACATGAAGGCTAGCCTAGGTCATACCAGAACTAGGGATGTGACAAACACCCCGGATGTAACTTACCATAGTTGTAACTCCAACTCTGCCATTTTCGGCTTTAAGTTATGAGATTTCCTTCGTGGTTGGGTTTTTTCTTTGTTTTGTATTTTGTTCATGTCATCCATTTCATATCATGTCATCATGTGCATCTCATTTTGCATACGTGTTCATCTCATGCATCCGAGCATTTTCCCCGTTGTCCGTTTTGCAATCCGACACTCCTACATGCACCTGCGTACCCCCTTTTGTCTCTTTTCGTGAGCGGGCGTTAAACGTTCTCGGAATGGACCGAGATTTGCCAAGTGGCCTTGGTACACCACCGGTAGACCGCCTGTCAAATTTCGTTCCATTTGGAGTCCGTTTGATGCTCCAACGGTTAACCGGGTAACCGGGAAGGCCTCTTGTGTGTTGTAGCCCAACACCCCTCCAAAGAGGCCCAATAACCCATCCAAACCACTTCCATGTCCTCCGTCGTCGGATCACGATCGTGTGGGCGAAAACTACACTTCATTTGGACACTCCTACCTCCTCCTACCAATAAATATGCGTCCCTCTCCGAAATTTGCGGTCTAACCCTAGTCTTCCTCCTCGCGCTGCCGGACACGTCCACCCTCTCGCCCGGACATGTCCACAGCCGCCTCCACATCACCCGGACCAATCAGGGAGCGCCACGTCATCGCGCCGCCCTCGGGAGCCAGTCCTGTGCCGCCACGTCGCCCTGCCGGCCTCCCCATCCCGCGGCGCCCGTAGCAGGCCCGCCCGGGGCCTGACCGCGCCGATCTGCTGCCCGTCCAAGCCCGCGCCTTCGCCGCCTGGCGCCCGCACCTCGCCGGCACGCGCCGCCGCCGTTCTTCCATAGCCGCCGCCCGCTCCGCTCCTCCACGCCCGAGCCGGCTCTCCCCACCGGCGCCAGATCTGGCGACTCCGTGCTCGGGTCCGGACGGCCCGACCTCGTCGCCCCCCCACCTCGCACTCCGGCGAACCTCCAACAACTCCAGCCACTGTTGCCTCAAATTCTGGCGAGATCCACCGCCGCTTTGAGAATCGTGCAACCTAAACCAAGAGGGGTATAGTTTTTCCAAGTCCCAGTTCTGCGATATTTTTATGCCCTGTTCATTTCACCGTAACTCCATGACCGTAGCTCCGTTTCATGCGCATGAGATATCAAAATGTTCATTGGGAGATGCTCTTCATTTAATTGTGACATGCATGTTTGAGTTCATCTGGGTGCTCAAATCATTGATTCAAGAGTGCTATAAATTGTTTACTGCTGCTGCTTATCAGTTTAGGGTGATTTGTCTTTTTTGCCACATTTGATGTGTGCTTCATATAGGCATGAGCCCTACATGTGTTTTGATCTATGCCATGCCATATTTACAGGGGTGCTTGACATGTATTTTTGTGATATATGTGGTCACTAGCACAAGCATGCAAAGTAGCCTTCGTGATATTGCTGTTTTCAGGGACAGGATTTTGCCAAGTCTTGTGCCTGCTGTTATTTTTATGCCATGTAAACATGATGCTATAGTGAGATCCATGCTTGTTTTGAGTTGCTTCATTAATGATGTTTTGTACATATGGTTATGTTATATCCATACATGCCCATGTTTGCATTTATGGAGTGCCCTAGCATGTCTAAAGCTTGCTCTACTTTTGCTATAAAATGTTCCTGGCAGATTGTTTACATGTTAATCAATTTTGCCATGGTTGCTGTAGTTGATCCATGAATGATATAAACTCGCTCTTCCCATGCTTAGATACATGAACATGTTATCTTGCTGATGCTATGCTTATCTTGTCATGCAATGCCTTATGGTGAGTGATTTGAGCTCACAAAGATGCCTCCAGAATTCTGTTTATGCCATGCTCTGTTTTCTGCTAAGTCTGAAACTGTTAATAAACCTTGCTATGTTTACATGGCCTCTATCATATCTTATGTGCCTTTTCGGCTCATGTTCAGTAAGGGACTTTTGTTCTATGAATTTAGTAGATTCATGCCATGCCTTGTATTGCTATGATATGTTCCTGCAGCATGTTGTTTTCTAGCTCTAAACATGGCTTCCTGATGTTATTCCTGGCATGTTATTATTTTCACTAAGTCTGTGAAGCTGATATCTTTTGTACTTTTGCCATGCTTGTTTGAACCTGCTCTTGTGTGATTTAGCCGTAGCTCAGTGTTCCTGTTTTGTCAAGCATCTTGAGTACACCACTGCCATATGTTTTGTTGCTATGTTGGAGTGCAATAGTTTAGTTTTTTGTTGCATTCTAGATGGCATCGTGTTGTTAATCGCAGAATTGTGCCTTTCTTGTTTTGCTTGCCATTTGCAAACCGTGCATCCGATCCCGGTGATGTTTATATCGATTTCGACCGAAATCATCTCATCTTTCCAGCGGCACACTTGGTTTGCCAATTAGATGCCTTGATCAATATTTCCCTTCCGGAGCACGCATATGCTTTGCATATCACATCTCACATATCAGGCCATATTTTGCATCATGTTGTTTGTGCATTGCACCGTGATTGATTGTTGGTCCTTTGCTTGTGTTCTTGCTTTGGGTAGAGCCGGTAGGCGAGTACGTGATCGAGGAACCTGTTGAGTACGCTAACAAGGATCAAGCTTTCGTCAACTCTGAGAACTTTGTAGGCAAGATGACCATACCCTCGAAATCACTTCTATCTTTGCTTGCTAGTTGTTCGCTCTATTGCTATGCTGCGCTATGTACCACTTGCTATATCATGCCTCCCATATTGCCATGTCAAGCCTCTAACCCATCTTTCATAGCAAACCATTGTTTGGCTATGTTACCGCTTTGCTCAGCCCCTCTTATAGCGTTGCCAGTTGCAAGTGATGATGAAGTTTGTTCCTTGTTGGAACATGGATATTGTTGGGATATCATTATTATCTCTTATTTATTTTAATGCATCTATATACTTGGTAAAGGGTGGAAGGCTCGGCCTTATGGTTGGTGTTTTGCTCCACTCTCGCCGCCTTAGTTTTTGTCATACCAGTGTTATGTTCCTTGATTTTGTGTTCCTTACGCGGTTGGGTGTTATGGGAACCCCTTGATAGTTTGCCTTGAATAAAACTCCTCCAGCAAGGCCCAACCTTGGTTTTACCATTTTCCACCAAAGCCTTTTTTCCTTGGGTTCCGCGGACTCAAGGGTCATCTTTATTTTAAACCCCTGGGCCAGTGCTCCTCTAAGTGTTGGTCCAAACTGGGCGATGTCCGGCGCCCCCTGGGCAACAAGGGTCTATGCCAACCCGACGTCTGGCACATCCGGTGTGCCCTGAGAACGAGATACGTGCGACTCCTATCGGGATTTTTCGTCACATCGGGAGGCTTTGCTGGTCTTGTTTTACCATTGTCGAAATGTCTTGTAACCGGGATTCCGAGGCTGATCGGGTCTTCCTGGGAGAAGGAATATCCTTTGTTGACCGTGAGAGCTTGTGATGGGTAAGTTGGGACACCCATGCAGGGTTTTGAACTTTCGAAAGCCGTGCCCGCAGTTATGGGCAGATGGGAATTTGTTAATATCCGGTTGTAGAAAACTTGACACTTAACTTAATTAAAATGAATCAACCGTGTGTGTAGCTGTGATGGTCTCTTTTCGACGGAGTCCGGGAAGAGAACACGGTCTCGTGTTATGGTTGAACGTAAGTAGATTCAGGATCACTTCTTGATCACTATTAGCTCCTCGACCGTGCTTTGCTTCTCTTCTCGCTCTCTTTTGCGTAAGTTAGCCACCATATATGCTTAGGGATTTGCTGCAGCTCCACCTCACTACCCCTTTCCTACCTTAAGCTTAAATAGTCTTGATCGCGAGGGTGTGAGATTGTTGAGTCCCCGTGACTCAAAGATGCTTCCAAATAGATGCTGGTGCCGATGATGCTAGTGTAGGGGACGATACCGAACTCAAGTGGGAGTTCGACGAGGATTCGGGCTGTTACTATGCTTATTTTCCGGATAATCAGTAGAGGAGCCCAATTGGGACGATCGAGGATCTATCATTTAGGGTTTTCTTTCTTTATTTTGGTTCCGTAGTCGGACCTTGATTGTATTCTGGATGATGTATGATTATTTATGTATTGTGTGATGTGGCGATTGTAAACCGACTCTTTATCCCTTTCTTATTCATTACATGGGATGTGTAAAGATTATCCCTCTTGCGACAGACCTACCATGCGGCTATGCCTCTAAGTCGTGCCCCGACACGTGGGAGATATAGCCACATTGTGGGTGTTACAAGTCGGGCGAAACATTTTTTTAAATAAAAATTCAGCCGAAGAAAATCCTAATGAAATATAAAAAAAATCTAAAAATGCCAAAAACAATTTTCGTCGTCTAAATTAAATATTTAGAACAAGGTGAACATTTTTCTGGCCTAAAAATATAATTTTCAAAAATGCATATTTTTCTAATTCAAATAAAATAGCAATAAAACTCCAAATAAAATTATTTATTTGATTTTAATATTTTTCCTCCAATATTCCCCTCTTATTTTGGAGAAGTCATTTTATCCCCACTCATTTATTTTAATATTGGAAATATTTCGGAGAGAAAAATTATTAAAATCAAAATGATCCTCTTTTCAAATTTGAGAAAATTCAAATATGAAAATAAATGAAATCCCCAACTCTCTCTGTGGGTCCTTGAGTTGCTTAAGAATTCTAGGATCACAAGCAAAATGCAAATAAACTACGATGTGCATATGATGACCTATGTATAACATCCAAATTGAAAATTTGGGATGTTACAAACCTACCCCCCTCCCTTAAGATGAATCTCGCCCTCGAGATTCGGGTTGGCCAGAAAATAGGTGCGGATGGTCTTTCTGTAGGTCTTCCTCTCGTTCCCAGGTGGCTTCATCCTCGGTATGGTGGCTCCACTGTACTTTGCAAAACTTGATAACCTTGCTGTGCGTAACTCGGCTGGCAAACTTGAGAATCTTGACGGGTTTCTCCTCGTAGGTTAGGTCACTGTCCAACTGAATTGCTTCCAGGGGCACCGATCTTTCAAAGGAATATCGGCCATCTCTGCATGGCACTTATTCAACTGGGAAACGTGGAACACATCATAAACTCCTGACAATCCTTCGGGTAACTCCAACTTGTAGGCCCCTTCTCCCATACGTTCCAAAACTCGCTATGGTCCTACAAATCTCGGGGCTAACTTTCCCTTAACCCCAGATCATTTAACTCCTCGCAGATGTGACACACGAAGATATGCTCTGTCTCCGATCTCATAGACTACCTCCTTGTGTTTGGAGTCTGCATAACTCTTCTGCCTGGATTGGGCTACCTTTAGTCTGTCGCGAATCAACTTAACCTTGTCTTCAAATTCCTTGATCAGATTTGGTCCAAACAACTGGCGGTATCCAACTTCATCCCACATCAACGGTGTCCTGCACCTTCTTCCATATAAAGCTTCGAAAGGTGCCATCTTCAAACTACCTTGATAACTGTTGTTGTATGAGAACTCGGCCTAAGGCAAATGATCATCCCAACTAGATCCATAGTCTAATGCACAAGCTCTCAACATGTCCTCCAGAATCTGATTGACTCTCTCGGTCTATCCATCTGTCTGCGGATGAAAGGTTGTACTAAACTCTAGCCTACCCAAAGTCTGATGCAATTGATGCCAAAACTTTGATGTCAATTGTGTTCCTCTATCTGATACGATGGTCCTCGGAACTCCATGCAGAAATATGATCCTGGTCATGTATATCCTGGCCAACTTCGCACTCGTATAGGTGGTTTTCACTGGGATAAAGTGAGCCACTTTGGTCAAAAGATCCACTACTACCCAGATAGAGTCATATCCCGATCGGCTCCTGGGTAATCCGGTGATAAAATCCATGCCAAGCTTGTCCCACTTCCATTCGGTTATCAACATGGGTTGCAGTAATCCTGCTGGCTTCTGATGTTCTGCCTTCACTCTCTGACATACATCACACATGGCTACATACTCGACAATATCCTTCTTCATACCAGTCCACCGGAAACGCTCCTTTAAATCCAAATACTTCTTGGTGTTTCCGGGGTGTATCGAGTATGGCGAGTTACGAGCTTCCTCAAGTATTAACTTCCTGATCTCTGCATTATTGGGTACGTATACATGGTCCTGGAACCATAAGGTTTCGTGCTCATCCTCTCGAAAACCCTTGGCTTTTCCTTTACTTATTTTCTCCTTTATCTCAGCAATTTCTTTGTCATCCTTCTGAGCTTCTCAAATCTTTCCCAATAATGTTGACTGAACCTCCATTGCTACGACAAAACCTCTTGGAACTATCTCCAAACAATGTTCCTTGAGATCGTCAACTAACTCCTGCGGTAATCCTCTGCTTACGAGGGTATTGACATAACTCTTCTAGCTCAAAGCGTCCGCTATGACATTGGCCTTTCCTGGATGATAATGCAGCTTCATATCATAATCCTTTATAAGCTCCAACCATCTCCTCTATTGGAGATTCAACTCCTTCTGAGTGAAAATGTACTTCAAACTGTTATGATCTGTGTACACATCGCAGCAATTTCCAATAAGAAAATGTCTCCAGGTCTTGAGCGCATGCACTACGGCTGCTAACTCCAAATCATGCATGGCATAATTCAACTCATGCGGTCAAAGCTGATGTGAGGCATATGAAACAACTCTTCTGTCCTGCATAAGTACACCTCCAAGTCCTTGGCGAGAAGAGTCACAATACACTTGGAAATCCTTGCGTATATCCGAAAGAATTAGCACTGGGCTGTAACCAAACGTTTCTTCACCTCCTGAAAAATGGCCTCGCATTCTTTGGTCCACTTAAATTTGGTGTCCGTCTTCAACAACTCCGTCATGAGTTTCACAATCATGGAAAAATTCTCAATGAATCTCAGATAATATCATGCGAGTCCGAGAAAACTGCGGTTCTCTCCAACTGAGGTGGGTGCCAACCACGCAGTGACTGACTCATCCTTGGTAGGGTCTACTGCTATACCTTCTCCTGATATAACATGCCCAAGAAATCCTACTTCCTTCAACCAAAACTGATATGGGGTAGAACCCTAATCGGCCGATCTTTCACGAAAGGAGCGGATCCCATGATGAACATGGAGAACATGAGGGGAAAACGAGGGAAAACACAAGAGAAAACACTAAACCAACAAGAACAAGTTACACAGGCACTAGATCCTCGAATACATAGGGTTCACACGATACACAATCAACCAAGGACGATACAAGGGTAACGGTCTTCTCCATGAGGAGGTCTTGATGTTCTTCTCCGCAAGGAGGTCTTGAATCCAAAGGGATCTTCTCCAAAGAGGTCGCGGTCTCTCATGAGGAGTAGATCCGATGTGGATGAGCGAAGCTCTATCTCCCGAAATGAGCTAAACCAACGCTAACCCTAACTAGGAGCAGGTGGGGGAGTATATATAGTGCTAGCCCATGAAGGGGTAAGTGAGAGGGGGATACATGGGCCCTTGGCCCGATCTCTGCGCACAGGTAGGTGCCGGATGTCCGGGCTGGGGGCCGGATGTCCGGCGGCTCACGAAGAGCCGAATGTCCGGGCTTCTGGCCGGATGTCCGGGCTGAACTTGGACGGCTCCAGTTGCATTCTGTGATGAGGGGCCAGATTTCCGGGTGAAGGGGCCGGATATCCGGGGCTTCGAGAGGAGCCGGATGTCTGGGGCATGGTGGCCGGATGTCCGGGCGTGCTGTTCCTTTCCGGTGTTCTCTGGGTAGCCGATGCTGGATTTCCGGTGCAAGGGCCGGATGTCCTGCTGCTGTAGCAGCTAGCCCTTCTTCCTTCTCCTTCCTTAAATTCCATGCACGCTTGGCCTTGGTCCTTGGGCTCTCCATGGTCTCCTCGGGTGTACCTGAGTATGCACAAGGTCCGCGCTCGAAGTAGCATCCATGTCTTACACGTCGAAAGGGAAGATTCGGAAAGGAGCGAGTTCACCTTAGGTCCAAAGGCGTATGCTTGAGTGTACATAGGGATGATCGTAGGATGCTCCGCATCATCTCCCCTCCCTTGAGAAAGATCCGACCTCGGATCGAAAACCTCATCACCATGGAAACGGTTGTCGTGGACGGACTTGTAATTGGACGAAGTGGAAGACATGGCGCAATCCAAGTACTCCATGGTGTCTCCGGAGTGGTACACATGCAAAAAGAGCAAACACAAACAACACTCGGAAATACAATGGTTAGCACACAAAGTGTCCATCATGTAAGAATGAGTCCGTGCTAAAAGATTGATCATGACAAGGTGCATGAAGCTTATCCTAAAGATATGGAATAGTATGCAAAGCATTCATGGGAGCAAAAACATTCATTATGCACACAAATGTGTCGTGAATATGATAAATGCAACCACGGTGGAAAATGATGTCATAGTGAGACGGTTTATCAATAGCATGAATATGGTAATGGATGCTGAATGTGATGTGATCATGTAATTGATGGTAGGCAATAAGATCATGATGTATGAATATGCCATCAAGGTATATCACAACAAATTTGCTAAGGAAATGCACAAGCTCATATATCATGGATGACATAGAAAGACAATATGCAACAAGGCAATCATAATATGAGTCAATCTATGCATAAGATGCAAATTTGTCATGTGTATGATATGTCCATCGAGCATGACATGTGTGAGCACAATCAACAAATATGGAGATGTTGGTGTACCAATGCTCAATGTCGTGGCATGAGTGGAGGTTCGAAGGTGCATCCAATAAGTCCGAGCGCTCCTCAACTTGAAGGTCCATCGAGCCAATCTCCAATGTCGCTCCTCCATTCGTGAGATGTATCATGTAGACAACAAGAAGGAGACAACAATGAAAGAGTGACCCATCCAATATGCGTATTTGAGGATGGCTCAAAGGGAATGAGTTCACATTTATGAGGATGTCGAAAATGTTGGCGTTGTGCATCATGTACGCCTTCACATGACCAAGGTGTTTCATGACGGTACCACCATGTGTATCCTTCAAAATGAAAGAACATGACAAACACTCAGAAAAACAAATGAGGTTAGTGCAAATGCAACACCTATCATTCGAATGGTGAGATACCCAACAAGTGTTGTCATCATGCTTATCATAAGAAAGTACAATATGTGGCATGGTATGAAAGCATAAGATGCGACTACAACCAAAGACAATAGGCTCAAGTAAACAAGCATGCATCACAAGTAATATGTCCAAGTCTCCAAGATCAATGAGCATAAATGCAACAATTGGAGGAAAGCAACAATGAACAAGATGTATCATGTGAAAGGCACGAACATATATGTCATCAACCCAAGAAAGCGAGTAATAGTGGAACATGGGTGATGCGACAAAGTAAGTAATCATAGTGATCAAGTCAAGCAAGCCACTAGTGCGAAGATGCAACGTACTAGGAGGAATCATGGAAAGCATGTCATGTGTGAAAATATTGAGCATGAACAATGCACATGACATATCACAAGCATGTAAGCAAGATGTGAGCAAAATATCATCAATGTATTGGTGAGAGGCCATATGTAAATAGCAATGGGGCATCATGACTCTCCCAAAACAACAAGCAACAATAGCATGAGGCACATGGTAAACATGGCAATAGCAACAAGGATCTCTATCAAGCATGCAAATACACATAGAAGTAGCATAATGGTGAATCATTGGTAGATGCAAGCAAGGGTCACAATTGCATGGCAAAATCATGTAAACAGGCATAACATGCAAAGTGAACACGATATAATGGGTATAAGGTGACAAATGGTAAATAGCCCAAAGCCGTGTGAGAGCCAAGTAAAAGAGATGCACATAGTTCTTGCGCGAATGGAACGGTGGTAATGGTAGTCCACGGGGTCCCAAATCGTCATTGCTCTCAAGTGCTCGTTTCGTCAACTCTTGGGATTGAGAGGTTGACAAGTATACATGAGTACCTACACAAAACAAAGACAAAGGGAAAATTGTGTGTGCGTGGTATATGTACACATCATCCATCATGATGCGCACGTGCTTGTGTTGGTTAGCACAAAATATCCAATGCTCAAATAAATGAGATGCGTGATATAGAAACATGTCATCCATCATGATAGGTTTGTTGTTATGTATAGCAAAATGGAGACTCAAATTATGAAATGCATCATGGGAAATATATAGAGCATTGTTATGCGTGGAATGCATATGGTGCAAGCAATTATGAGAATCATGCAAAGTATGGAATGCATCAAAATCTCCTAATATGTATGAGGAAACTATGGGGGTCTGCTAATGATCATTAGTGGAAACATCACATGGAGAATATTGACAACATCCAAAACAATGCATAGTTGGAACATTGTGATCATGGCATGGCATAGTAGATGAGTTGCGCAAATCATGTAAAGGAAGCATGGCAATGTCATCACAAGAGAAACAAAAGCCAATGACCATCATCTCGTCATCTATGCCATAAGTGCAAATGGGATTTATGTGAATGGGGCATGCATAGTCACTATGTTGAGATTGAAATCATGCAATATGGGATATCTCACTCATAGCATATGACAAGGTTAATGGATTGTCAAACATGATGTGACCAAAAGAATTTTCACATGATATCCTATGGAGCATAGCATCACAACTAGGAAACTCGACATGCTCATCATCATATTCATCATAAATAGGTAAGTCATGACATGAAGAAGTTGCACTAGCATGAAGCATGGGTATAGGTGTGTCAACATCATGCAAGCAATCATTCGTAAAATAGTCCACTAGTGGGACAAAAGAAGCACCATCATCTATGTTACCTTTGGAGCATCGCTCATGTGTTGTAGGTGAGGTGTCGAAGACCAAGTCATGGTCATCTTCATCTTGATGGAACCATGTGGGGGGTGCATCTTCTTCCATCATGGCCATCATCGTCTCCACTGGAGGTATGGACTCGGCGAGGATAGGCATGTCGTCATGTAGGAGACCTAGCACCAAAGAAGAAAACACACTCGGAGTAGAGGTTAGGTCGTTAGAAATCATAGTGCCTCACATGCCGTGTCAACTACCTCACTAACTAAGTGTGGTGGCTCACTCACTCCCTCTTGGATGCTCTCACTCATATGGTTGGTGGAGTCACTCAAATGGCTCTCAACCTCACATAGGACATGTGGCATGCTCTCAAGTGTGGGGCTAGTGGTGGTCACACTCATCCTCTCATAGGAAATGCTCTCAATTTCATGTATGTTGGAGTCACTCATGTCACTCATGTGTTGGTGGCTTTCCTCACATGGCAATTGGGGCATCTCATGGCATATGGGTGTCGGAGAGATGTAGGTGCAAATGTCTCCATGCTCAATCATGTCGTTGTCGTAGCCGTGGATGAAGGTCGAAGATGGCACATCATCACTCTCCTCTAAGTCCAAAGATAAGGTGTCATGTGCGGTCTCATAGCTTGACTCGGAGTATGATTCCAATATGGGCGTTGTCTTCATGTTGTTGAAGAGGTTCATGCTCGTCGCCGTAGTCGAAGGGGATGGCCCTAGCTCGACCGTCTTGTCGTCGTCTTGTTGTTGGAGGCCCATATGATGTGGCACCTCGTGGCTTCTCTCCATGATCGAACGAAAATTCCCATTCTCGGCCATCTTCATTGAGGGGCTTCCGAAGATGGAAGTGTCACCCTCGCTCGAAGAGGGTCGCCTCGTTGTTAAAGATGTCGATGTAGGCAAACTCACGGGAAGTAGGCGAAGATGACGTACGTCCAAAGGTGAAGATGCCTTGATAGCACTTGGCGAAGATGCCAAAGTGGTGGTGGTAGTAGCCATAGCGCCGTCTTGGTGGTGCTCGTCTCGCGGTGTTCTCTTTTTCTCTTGAAGCTTGGCTGAAGTAGTTCTTGTTGGGACTTGTGCATTTGCGCTTGGTGAGCATCGTCATGATGATGTTGGCGTTGTCACACTTGAGCTCGTCGTAGATGTTGTTCGTCGTTGTCGTGCACATGTTGCTTGGAGGTTATTTGCCCTTCATGACGAGGTGGATGACGAACGTGATGGTGGTCACCATGGAGATGTGGACGTGGATGACTTGCTCTTGCATCATTTTGCGCTCCAAAGACTTGTGACTTGAACGTCGCTGCCTTGAGGATGATGAAGGTAAAGAACGGTTGATCAACATGGTCCGAATCTCCTCCATACTTGCATCTTGCTCCTCCTTCTGTGCGGAAAGCTTGTTGTCGATGTAATCACTTTTCCTTTGCTTCGGAGTGACGAATGTCGATGGAGAGGTTCTTGATGCGCTCTCGCAATCTTGATTCTACGCCTTGCATTTGTCGTTGTAGATCAAAGATTGACGCTTTGGTGATGTAGTGGTTTACGCCATCGTTGTTGTGGAAGACCGGAGATGAAATGCCTTCCCTATCCATCACTCCAAGACAAAAATGTGAGTGGTAGAAATAGAAGAACGAATACTAAATGTACCTTGACCGAAGTTGAAAGTGGATCAATGATCACTCCAATGTGGACAAGGAAATAGCACAATTGGTACCAATTCTTGTCGGTTTCTCACACCTACACAAGTAAGTCTTATGGTGGAGCTCGGTGAGGATAGTGGCACAAAAAAATTGATGCAAATGTTAGCAAGAGTCAATAATGTTGAAAGAGATTCACAAATTCGCAAGTCAAGTAGACCAATAGCAATATGTGGCACACGAATAGATAAATGGGGTCGTGCAACCAAGGATGAGCTCAAATGTGGAATCCACGGAAAATGCTCGTGTTGCACAATTCTAGAGAGACACTAGCACGATTGCTCAATAAGTGGATACGACACTTGTGCACAACCTATAGGAGACAAAAATGTAATGACTTCTATCCCAAGTATGCTATGTATTTGATGTTCCGATGGTATGATCCAAGATGATCAGATATGACAATCTTATGCAATGGGGTATGATGCTATGGCACTTGATTACAAGCTTCTTTTGTTTTTCTCTTTTGCTTAAAAGCTTATTCTTTTTGTTGTATATGGCCATTTTGCGAAATGCACAAACCAAGATAGTAATTGTGTATATGCGGGAACGAACTTGAGGCACACGAGATGATATGATACCGATATGATATGGTATATATGCAATGTATGGTGTAGATCACTAATGTGCACAAGTAATGTTGCCGGCAATACTCAAATGGCTAGTCTCGATAGGCAAGTGACGCGAAATGGGCTAGGGGTTATCAATGCAATGGCAAGGGAATATACAATGGAGGGATACCATGATACCAAGATGATATGGAGGTTACCGTCCGTGTCGATGATGAGTGGCGGTGATCATGATGGAGATACCAAGATGATGGAGACTCATCCCTAAGTAGCTGAAACACTTTAGGAAACGAAAAAACCACGAACTCAAAATCTCAAATGTCAAATGTGAAATGGTGCTAGCGGGAATGCGGTGGTGGTTTTGTGAAAGCTCAATGGAATTGCGGAATGGCAATGACGGGTTGTGGAGTACACAATGCGGAAATTGAGGGTAAGGTGGTGTACTATACACGGTGTTGGAGTTGGAAGCACCGTCCCTAAGTAGCCTAAACACCTTAGGGGACACACTCACAACACAAACAAAATTGGGTTAAGTCGGGGTGGTGGAAGTGTATGGTGAACAAGCCTATGTGGGAGTTATGGTGGTGGTGGTGGTTGATGAAGAAGCAATCGTCCCTAAGTAGCCTAAACACCATGGGAGACTCGAATCACTACTCAAGCAACCACAAATGCTATAAGGAACAAAATTGATTAGGTTGAGGAAGTCGGTGGTGGTTATGTAGAGGTTGTGGTGGAAGCCCTAGGCAAAGATGCCAAAGTTCCAAAACAATTATGGAGTCAAATGGTTATGGTAGTATTTTTGTTGGAAGGGGGATGTCAAGAGCTTTTCAACGAGCTAAAAAATGCGAAAATCGGACTTCGGATGAATTAGTTATGGACAAAACGGTGAAACATGGATTGCTGAGATGTCAGGGGCTGGACATCAGGGCTCGAGGCCAGAAATCCGGGACCTGATGTCCAGAACCGTGCAGATTTGGTGCTCGAGGACCCGGATATACGGCTTGGGGCCCGGATGTCCAGCCCAACGATTCCAGATCTCGTTTGGGGCGGAAATTTTCGAATTGGGGGCGGAAATTGATGATTTTAGTGGCAAAATTGAAGAGATTTCATGGATGGTAAGTGGGGAAACTTGGGGATATGCTAGATCCACTCGAAACCAAGCAAATCCATGGATCAAATCCAACAAAACTTTCTCAAACCAACAAATCACAAAAAAAATTGGGGCTATTTTTGGTGGGGATTTTCGAATTTCGGGAAGAACACAACAAAATTAGGCTAGAAAACAAAGAGGGGGCTCTGAAATCGTGATCAACGTGGCTCATGATACCAAGATGATATGGGGTAGAACCCTAATCAGCTGATCTTTCACGACAGGAGCGGATCCCGCGATGAACACGAAGAACACGAGGGGAAAACTCGGGAAAACACAAGAGAAACACTAAACCAACAAGAACAAGTTACACATGCGCTAGATCCTTGAATACATAGGGTTCACACGGTACACAATCAACCAAGGACGATACAAGGGTAACGGTCTTCTCCGTGAGGAGGTCTTGATGTTCTTCTCCGCGAGGAGGTCTTGAATCCAAAGGGATCTTCTCCGAAGAGGCCGCGGTCTCTCGCGATGAGTAGATCCGATGTGGATGAGCGAAGCTCTATCTCTCGAAATGAGCTAAACCAACGCTAACCCTAACTAGGAGGAGGTGGGGGAGTATATATAGTGCTAGCCCATGAAGGGGTAAGTGAAAGGGGGGATACATGGGCCCTTGGCCCGATCTCTGTGCACAGGCAGGTGCCGGATGTCCGGGCTGGGGGTCGGATGTCCGGCGGCTCACAAAGAGCTGGATGTCCGGACCTCTGGCCAGATGTCCGGGCTGAACTTGCCGGCTTCGGTTGCATTCTGTGATGAGGGGCCGGATTTCCAAGCGAAGGGGCCGGATGTCCGGGGCTTCGGGAGGAGCCGGATGTCTGGGGCATGGTGGCCCGATGACCGGGCTGCCCTGGTCCTTTCCGATGTTCTCTGGATAGCCGATGCCGGATTTCTGGGACAAGGGCCGGATGTCCGACTGCTGTAGCAGCTGGCCCTTCTTCCTTCTCCTTCCTTCACTTCCGTGCACTCTTGGCCTTGGTCCTTGGGCTCTCCATGGTCTCCTCGGGTGTACCTGAGTATGCACAAGGTCTGCGCTTGAAGTAGCATCCATGTCTTACATGAGGAAAGGGAAGATTCGGAAAGGAGCGAGTTCACCTCAGGTCCAAAGGCGTATGCTTGTGTGTACATGGGGATCATCGTAGGATGCTCCGCATCAAAAACTCACATTTTCTGAACATCGCATATAACTGATGTTCCCTGAGCTTCTCGAGAACTAAATGCAAATGCTCCTTGTACTCCTCTTCATTCTTCAAGTATACCAAAATATCATCAATGAACACCACAACGAACTTATCCAAGAACTCCATGAACACCTTATTCATCATACTCATGAAATAGGCAGGGGCATTTGTCAATCCAAATGACATACCCGTGTACTCACATAGCCCGTACCTTGTGGTGAAAGCTGTCTTAGGTATATCCTGTTCTCGGATCTTCAGCTGGTGGTATCCTGATCGCAGATCGATCTTGGAAAATACTTCTGCTCCTTGCAGCTGGTCAAACAAATCATTGATCATCAGCAGTGGGTACTTGTTCTTGATCGTCACTTCATTCAATGTATGATAGTCAACAACCATTCTTAATGATCCATCCTTCTTTTCAACTAAGAGCACTGGGGCTCCCAATGTACGAACTTGGTCGAATGTAACATTTCTCCAATAACTTCGATATTGGTCCGGTGCCTGGCAACAGCTCTATCAAAAACTCTATATCTCGATCTGGCGGCATGCCTGGTAGTTCCTCTGGAAATACATCTGGGTAATCCTTCACCATAGGCACTTCCTCCTGAATAACTCCTGAGAGCGAGTTAACTTGGGTCCTCTTCGGCGCATGCCGAGACACATACTTAATCTGTTTACCTTCTGGGGTGGTGAGCAGAATTGACATACTAGCGCAATCAATGTTTCGTCCATACATCGATAGCCAGTCAATGCCTAGTATCACATCCAATCCTTGTGACTCCAGAATTATTAGGTCTGAGGGAAAAACGTTCCTACCTATGGTCAATGGCATTTGAAAACATCCTTGGCTTGCCATATACTCCTCTCCTGGCGAGCTTACTAACATAGGTGTCTTAAGAAATTTGGTGGGCAACTTATACTTGTCCACAAACCCCCTCAAAATGTATGAATGCGATGCGCGAGTATCAAAAAGAACGATTGCAGTAAATGACTTAACCAAAAACATAACTATAACTGCATCTGGCTGCTCTTCAACCTCCTCCACGTTAACGTGGTTCAACTGTCCCTTGTTGAAAGGGTGATGAGGACATCAATACCATTGTTACACCCACAGCCCCTACTGCTACATATAAGGGACCAATTACTAGAGCTCGCGCACGCCAATTAAATTATCAGGTACTTTCGTTTCTTGGTAATGATTCTAATGTTCATGAGAATATGATGCTGCCTAAATTGGATACATTTGTTTTGCTTACAAATAAAGGGCCTAGCTTGGAGAAGGATGAACATTGGAGCAAGAACAAGCATGGAGATGATGGCATGCGCAAGGGGAACAAGAACGGAGTTACAAGTGATGATTTCAGGACTTTGAAGCCACCATAATGGGCGCATGAAGCCTTGGACGAAATATACAAGATGCCACTTCATAAATTTCGTCCCGAGGTTATTATAGGTGCTGCGTCACCTTATTATTGGGCCAGGCCCATGTAATTTCGAAATACATAAGTATAGGCTATTTTTAGAGTCCGTATGTGTGGGAAACAAGAGATAGGGTTGATTTCGGACCCCTCCACCAAGGGCCACGAAATTCCCCCTCTCTTCCTCCATATATACAGCCCTTAGGGCACCGTTTAGACTTTGGGTTTTGTTTAGATTAAAAGTTCGCCATAGCTGCAACTTCGCGTACTTCGTTTGTGTTCAACGACCAGACAAAGGCGTCACAGAACCCCACCTTGATCAATAAAGCTTTCATCTTATATTCGTAATATCCAGATTGCAATCTCAGTTTCTTGCTTGTTCTTCGTTTGCTCGCAGGAAACAAACCCTCGTGGTCAGGTTGATCGTGCTCCGGTGTGGTCAATAACCTCTCGGAGTTGGTTTAGCGATTGCTAAGGCGCGACGTCCTCACACGTTCGTAGTCGGATCGTCAAAGTCGACTTCCACCAAAGCGAAATCCATCATCTCATCGAAAGACGGGACACCTCCGCCTCTATCAAGTGGTATCAGATTTCCAGGTTGCTCGGTGAGATTTTACAGTTTTTCGTAGTTTAGAACGAGTCTGTTCTTCATACCTACAGTCCACGAAAAAGCCACAAAAAAAATTAGGGTTAGTTCATCATATCCGAACCAATCTGAGCCTTTGCATAATCTTTTTAGGGTTTTGCTTTGTTGAATTTGCGGTTGCATCATCGTGTCTAGTTGCTGGTCTTAGAGTCTAGTCTTTTAGAGTTTCGAGTTCTGGTCATAAGTTGTCACGCCGCCGCCGCACCATCATCATCGCCCCTGCCATCTACCACCACCGCTTATCCGCCACCGCTCCGAATCCGTATCCATATACCACCACCAATCCGTGTCCATATACCACCACCGATCCATATCCATATACTACCACCGCTACCACCACCGCTGCCATATACCACCACCATATATCCACCACCAATCCGAGTTCCTTGCATATTAGGTTTGTTTTCGAGATCCATCTAGATTCCGATTCGTGTTTCCTTGCCGGAGTAGGTTTCGGAAAAAAAAAGAGTCGGGTAGCCACGCTCCGTTTAGGCCCAAAATTTTTCGAAAACGCATTTTTCGAAAAAAATTCTGGCTATCCTATTTTTAGGTGTTTCTGAGTGTTTTGAGACAGGTGCCATTATAGGAAGTTTTTTTTTGACCCGTTTCCAGTTTTTGGGTCCGGGCAGTCGAAAAAAAAAATTGGTCGAAAAAATTTCGTGCCCATCCTGTCCGTTTGAGCTAGGAAGAGTTTTGAGACACTCGCCATTATAGTGATTTTTCGCAAAAAAAAAAGCAGCACAAAAAAAAAGAGCGCAAAAAAAGAGCGAATTTTTTTTTTCAGAGTATGCTTTTCCCTTGTTTACGTGCCGCGCCATGATTTTGTTGGTGTTCTAGGCTCGCGTCTCTAGCACAGTCTAGCCTAGGACCAGCACAGTACCGTCGTTGAGCGTTTATTCAACTTTGCATCTCTGAATTGATTATTGCTGACCCTTTTTGCTACCATATTATAAGCCTTCCCAGCTCCACATACATCTACGTCGTGCGTTTGACTCTCCCTGGTAATCGCTCTATCCAAGCTTTGAGAGTTTTGACTACAACGGTTGCCGATCACCATCTTCTGCTGGGTACGAACTGGTAAGAATTTGAGGTTTGCTTGACGGATTTGTGACACCCACCACCACCACTTGTTCGTAGTCTGTAGGATCATACTCTTGTGTGTTTCTATTGCTGCTAACCATGCCAGGATCACAAGCCGACGAGATTGACTGGGAGAATTTATCGAACAAGGAGCTTCATGATAAGTTTCAGCACATGATGACTGAACAGGTGCAAGATGTGCTGAATAATTTTGAAGAGGCCATGGAGAAGATTACTGGCCTTGAGAAGACGTTCGAAACAAAGCTCGATAACAGATTTAATGAACTGCTTGCGCGTCTTCCACCACCGGCTGCACCTGTCGCACCTCTGCAACAACAACAACTACGCCCCCTTCCGAATCAGTATGGACGAGCACATCGTGTTCCTATTGAGCCAGGACAACATTCTGGTGCCGCTGCTACTGCTGTTGGTGCTTCTTTGGCTCCTGCTACTGCTGCTGCTGGTACCCAGGAGGATGATGATTATGTGGGAGATTATGAGGATGAGGTTGATCAAAATCCGAACTACGTGCAGCCACCAACACCACCACCACCAGGTCGACCTCAGGTATATATTCGTAATGGTAGGCCCGCACCACCACCTCAGGTACGAGATGATGTCCATATTCCTAAACTGAAATTGAATATTCCACCATTTGAGGGTAGATATGTTCCTGATATATATCTTACTTGGGAGTTAGAAACTGAACAACGTTTTACATGTTTACAATATCCCGAGGAGAGACGGGTTGCTGCTGCTGTTTGTGCTTTCACTAGTTTTGCATGTGTATGGTGGTCTGAACATTGTAGATTATATCCTATTCCCGCTACTTGGGCTGCTTTGAAAACTGCTATGCATACTCGTTGGGTTCCACCATATTATCAACGTGAATTGCTTCAAAAATTACAGCGCTTAAGACAAGGAAAAAATTCTGTAGAAGAATATTATCAGGAATTACAAACTGGCATGATTAGATGTGGTATTGTTGAGGAGAATGAAGCTATGCTTGCACGTTTTCTGGGTGGATTAAATAGAGAGATTCAGACCATTCTAGACTATAAGGAGTATACTAATATCACTCGTTTATTCCATCTTGCTTGTAAAGCTGAACGTGAAGTGCAGGATCGACAAGCATTGGGGCGAACTAACTTTTCTGCAGGCCGACCTTCATCATGGACACCACGTGCATCTTCTACTTCAACTGCACCAGCACCTCCATCCGGTGCCACCTCCAGCCATGATACAAGAAAACAGGCACAACCACCATTATCTGCCAAGAGCGCCCCTGCGGGGCCTGCACAGCGTTCTTCTTCTTCCATGGCATCAACAGGGCACACAAGTGATATTATTTGTCGTCGTTGTAAGGGAGGAGGTCATTATGCGAGAGAATGCAAATCTCCGCGTGTGATGATTGCTACCGCGGATGGTGGATATGAGTCCGCTAGTGACTATGATGAGGAGACTTTGGCTCTTATTACACGTGAAGAACATGGTGGAGATGATTCTGATCATGAGACGCAATACATGGCTCCTGAAGACGCTGACAGGTATGAATGTTTAGTTGCTCAACGTGTTTTGAGTGTGTAGGTCACACAAGCTGAGCAAAATCAGAGGCACAATTTGTTCCATACCAAGGGAGTTGTGAAGGAACGTTCTGTGCGCGTTATAATAGACGGAGGGAGCTGCAACAACTTGGCTAGCATGGAGATGGTGGAGAAGCTTTCTCTCACCACAAGACCACATCCACATCCTTACTACATCCAATGGTTCAACAACAGCGGCAAGGTTAAGGTAACACGTACTGTTCGTGTGCATTTTAGTATCTCTACATATGCTGATTATGTTGATTGTGATGTGGTACCTATGCAAGCATGTTCCTTATTACTTGGTAGACCATGGCAATTTGATAAAAATTCTGTACACCATGGTAGAAACAATCACTATACTCTTGTTCATAAGGATAAAAATATTACTTTGCTTCCTATGACTCCTGATTCCATTTTGAAAGATGATATTAATAGAGCTAATAAAGCAAAACAGGAGACGAATAAGAGTGAAAATCATATTGTGGCAAAAGAATTTGAGCAACAAATGAAGCCTAATAATAAACCATCTAGTGTTGCTTCTGAAATTAAATTGAAAAGTGCATGTTTATTTGCCACCAAATCTGATATTGATGAGCTAGATTTCAGCAAATCTGTTTGCTATGCTTTTGTGTGCAAAGAGGCATTATTTTCATTCGAGAACGTGCCTTCCTCTTTGCCTCCTGCTGTCACTAACATTTTGCAGGAGTTCGCTGACGTCTTTCCACAAGACGTGCCACCGGGATTACCGCCTATTCGAGGGATTGAGCATCAGATTGACTTAATTCCCGGTGCTTCACTGCCAAACCGTGCACCATACCGTACCAATCCAGAGGAGACGAAGGAGATTATGCATCAAGTACAAGAGCTTCTCGACAAAGGTTATATACGCGAATCCCTTAGTCCTTGTGCTGTTCCTATTATTCTAGTGCCGAAAAAGGATGGTACATCACGTATGTGTGTTGATTGTAGAGGCATTAATAATATTACTATTCGTTATCGTCATCCTATTCCTAGGCTAGATGATATGCTTGATGAATTGAGTGGCTCTACAATATTCTCCAAAGTTGATTTACGTAGTGGATACCATCAAATTCGTATGAAATTGGGAGATGAATGGAAAACCGCATTCAAAACTAAGTTTGGATTATATGAGTGGTTAGTCATGCCTTTTGGGTTAACTAATGCACCTAGTACTTTCATGAGATTAATGAACGAAGTTTTACGTGCTTTCATTGGACGATTTGTGGTAGTTTACTTTGATGACATATTGATTTATAGCAGATCTTTGGAAGAACATTTGGAACATTTACGTGCTGTTTTTATTGCTCTACGTGATGCACGTTTGTTTGGTAACCTTGGGAAGTGCACCTTTTGCACCGACCGAGTATCTTTTCTTGGCTATGTTGTTACTCCACAGGGAATTGAAGTTGATAAAGCCAAGATTGAAGCTATTGAGAGTTGGCCGCAGCCCAAAACGGTCACACACGTGAGGAGTTTTCTTGGCCTCGCTGGATTCTATAGGCGTTTTGTGAGAGATTTCAGCACCATTGCTGCACCTCTCAATGAGCTTACAAAGAAAGATGATGAGGACATGACTACCTTGGATATGACCAAAAATATTGCATATATGCATATTTGTCAGGTGATTTGTAGTGCAAACTATTCAATAATCTATTTATGTTATCCAGAACAAAAATACTTCACACACTTTTGTGTTTTGTCTAATTGCAGGTGTATGGGACATTTGTACAATCCACATATGAAGATAAGGAAGAAAGAGATGTTTATTTGCTGTCCAAAAAGTTCTCTCACGTCACTTTTGGCCCAAGAGAAGATAGAGTCCAAGTCTCTCACGTTCTGGATTCAGATTCGGACTGCACAGACACACCTGACTCAAAACGCACACAAGTTTTTCATACGGACTCCGAATTGGGTGATTCTTTTTTTGTTTGAAACTAGATTTCGTGCACTTTCCAACCCAATTGGAATCACCTTCAAATTCGTCCGGAGCGTTGAGTTGTGGACGAAACAATCTGATGCTGCAGCAGAATCCGAGTCAAACTACAAGTCCAAAGGTGTTACATCACCTCCACTTGGGCCCATTGGCCTTGTACGACCTAGATTTAGTTTTAGGCTGCCTTGGGACGTCCTCCCACCTCCTTGGCCACCACCCCTTGCTCCTATATAAGTAGATCCATCTAGTAGCTTTTCCTTGGGATTTGTTTAGTTAAAAGTTAGCCATTGCAACTTCGTGTACTTCGTTTGTGTCCAACGACCAGACCAAGACCGCTTACGGATCCCCACCATTATCAATACCTCATATATATTTGCAATATTCAGATTGCTTTATCATATTCTTGCTCGTTGTTCGATTGCTTGCAGGAATAGACCTTCGTGGTCAGGCTGACCGTGCTTCCGGCATCGTCAGTAACCTCAGGAGATTGGTTTAGCGATTGCTAAGGCGCAACGTCGTGCACGTTTGTAGTCGGATCGTCAAAGTCGTCTCCACCAAATCGATAGTTATCATCTCATCGAAAGATCGGGACACCTCGCCTCTATCAGACGAGCACAGCGTGTTCCTATTGAGCCAGGACAAAATTCTGGTGCAGCTGCTACTGCTATTGGTGCTTCTTTGGCTCCTGCTACTGCTGCTGCTGGTACCCAGGAGGATGATGAGTATGCGGGCGATTATGAGGATGAGGTTGATCAAAATCAGATCTACGAGCAGCCACCAGCACCACCACCAGCAGGTCGACCTCAGGTATATATTCGTAATGGTAGGCCTGCACCACCACCTCAGGTACGAGATGATGTCCATATTCCTAAACTGAAATTGAATATTCCACCATTTGAGGGTAGATATGTTCCTGATATATATCTTACTTGGGAGTTAGAAACTGAACAACGATTTACATGTTTACAATATCCTGAGGAGAGACGAGTTGCTGCTGCTGTTTGTGCTTTCACTAGTTTTGCATGTGTATGGTGGTCTGAACATTGTAGATTATATCCTATTCCAACTACTTGGGCTGCTTTGAAAACTGCTATGCGTACGCGTTGGGTTCCACCATATTATCAACGTGAGTTGCTTCAAAAATTGCAGCGTTTAAGACAAGGGAAAAATTCTGTAGAAGAATATTATCAGGAATTACAAACTGGCATGATTAGATGTGGTATTGTTGAGGAGAATGAAGCTATGCTTGCATGTTTTCTGGGTGGATTAAATAGAGAGATTCAGACCATTCTAGACTATAAGGAGTATACTAATATCACTCGTTTATTCCATCTTGCTTGTAAAGCTGAACGTGAAGTGCAGGATCGACAAGCATTGGCGCGATCTAACTTTTCTGCAGGCCGACCTTCATCATGGACACCGCGTGCATCTTCTACTTCAACTGCACCAGCACCTCAATTAGGTGCCTCCTCCAGTCGTGATACAAGAAAACAGGCACAACCACCATTATCTGCCAAGAGCGCACCTGCTGGGCCTGCACGGAGTTCTTCTTCTTCCATGGCATCAACAGGGCACACAAGTGATATTATTTGTCGTCGTTGTAAGGGAGGAGGTCATTATGCGAGAGAATGCAAATCTCCGCGTGTGATGATTGCTACCGCGGATGGTGGATATGAGTCCGCTAGTGACTATGATGAGGAGACTTTGGCTCTTATTACACGTGAAGAACATGGTGGAGATGATTCTGATCATGAGACGCAATACATGGCTCCTGAAGACGCTGACAGGTATGAATGTTTAGTTGCTCAACGTGTTTTGAGTGTGCAGGTCACACAAGCTGAGCAAAATTACAGGCACAATTTGTTCCATACCAAGGGAGTTGTGAAGGAACGTTCTGTGCGCGTCATCATAGACGGAGGGAGCTGCAACAACTTGGCTAGCATGGAGATGGTGGAGAAGCTTTCTCTCACCACAAGACCACATCCACATCCTTACTACATCCAATGGTTCAACAACAGCGGCAAGGTTAAGGTAACACGTATTGTTCGTGTGCATTTTAGTATCTCTACATATGCTGATTATGTTGATTGTGATGTGGTACCTATGCAAGCATGTTCCTTATTACTTGGTAGACCATGGCAATTTGATTAAAATTCTGTACACCATGGTAGAAACAATCACTATACTCTAGTTCATAAGGATAAAAATATTACTTTGCTTCCTATGACTCCTGATTCCATTTTGAAAGATGATATTAATAGAGCTAATAAAGCAAAACAGGAGAAGAATAAGAGTGAAAATCAGATTGTGGCAAAAGAATTTGAGCAACAAATGAAGCCTAATAATAAACCATCTAGTGTTGCTTCTGAAATTAAATTGAAAAGTGCATGTTTATTTGCCACCAAATCTGATATTGATGAGCTAGATTTCAGCAAATCTGTTTGCTATGCTTTTGTGTGCAAAGAGGCATTATTTTCATTCGAGAACGTGCCTTCCTCTTTGCCTCCTGCTGTCACTAACATTTTGCAGGAGTTCGCTGACGTCTTTCCACAAGACGTGCCACCGGGATTACCGCCTATTCGAGGGATTGAGCATCAGATTGACTTAATTCCCGGTGCTTCACTGCCAAACCGTGCACCATACCGTACCAATCCAGAGGAGACGAAGGAGATTATGCCTCAAGTACAAGAGCTTCTCGACAAAGGTTATATACGTGAATCCCTTAGTCCTTGTGCTGTTCCTATTATTCTAGTGCCGAAAAAGGATGGTACATCACGTATGTGTGTTGATTGTAGAGGCATTAATAATATTACTATTCGTTATCGTCATCCTATTCCTAGGCTAGATGATATGCTTGATGAATTGAGTGGCTCTACAATATTCTCCAAAGTTGATTTGCGTAGTGGCTAACATCAAATTCGTATGAAATTGGGAGATGAATGGAAAACAGCATTTAAAACTAAGTTTGGATTATATGAGTGGTTAGTCATGCCTTTTGGGTTAACTAATGCACCTAGTACTTTCATGAGATTAATGAACGAAGTTTTACGTGCTTTCATTGGACGATTTGTGGTAGTTTACTTTGATGACATATTGATTTATAGCAGATCTTTGGAAGAACATTTGGAACATTTACGTGCTGTTTTGATTGCTCTACGTGATGCACGTTTGTTTGGTAACCTTGGGAAGTGCACCTTTTGCACCGACCGAGTATCTTTTCTTGGCTATGTTGTTACTCCACAGGGAATTGAAGTTGACAAAGCCAAGATTGAAGCTATTGAGAGTTGGCCGCAGCCCAAAACGGTCACACAAGTGAGGAGTTTTCTTGGCCTCGCTGGATTCTATAGGCGTTTTGTGAGAGATTTCAGCACCATTGCTGCACCTCTCAACGAGCTTACAAAGAAGGATGTGCCTTTTGTTTGGGGTACCGCACAGGAAGAAGCCTTCACGGTATTGAAAGATAAGTTGACACATGCTCCTTTACTCCAACTTCCTGATTTTAATAAGACTTTTGAGCTTGAATGTGATGCTAGTGGAATTGGATTAGGAGGTGTGTTATTACAAGATGGCAAACCTGTTGCATACTTTTCTGAAAAATTGAGTGGGCCTAGTCTGAATTATTCTACTTATGATAAAGATTATATGCTCTTGTTCGGACTTTAGAAACATGGCAACATTATTTATGGCCCAAAGAATTTGTTATACATTCTGATCATGAATCTTTGAAACATATTAAAAGTCAAGCTAAACTGAATCGTAGACATGCTAAATGGGTTGAATTCATTGAGACTTTCCCTTATGTCATTAAACACAAGAAGGGAAAAGAAAATGTTATTGCTGATGCATTATCTCGTCGCTATACTATGCTTTCACAACTTGACTTCAAAATATTTGGTTTGGAGACCATCAAAGATCAATATGTGCATGATGCTGATTTTAAAGATGTAACGCAGAATTGTAAAGAAGGAAGAATGTGGAACAAGTTTGTCGTTAACGATGGATTTGTGTTTCGTGCTAACAAGCTATGCATTCCAGCTAGCTCCGTTCGTCTTTTGTTGTTGCAGGAGGCGCATGGAGGAGGATTAATGGGACACTTTGGCGTGAAGAAGACGGAGGACGTACTTGCTACACATTTCTTTTGGCCAAAGATGAGACGGGATGTTGAGCGTTTTATTGCTCGATGCACTACATGTCAAAAAGCTAAGTCACGACTCAATCCTCATGGTTTATATATGCCTTTGCCTGTACCTAGTGTTCCTTGGGAGGATATATCTATGGACTTTGTTTTAGGTTTACCTCGAACAAAGAAGGGGAGGGATAGCATATTTGTTGTCGTGGATAGATTCTCGAAAATGGCACACTTTATACCATGTCATAAAAGCGATGGTGCTGTTAATGTTGCTGATTTGTTCTTTCGTGAAATTATTCGCTTGCATGGTGTGCCAAATACTATTGTTTCAGATCGTGATACTAAATTTCTTAGCCACTTTTGGAGATGTTTATGGGCTAAGTTGGGGACTAAACTGCTTTTTAGTACTACTTGTCACCCCCAAACTGATGGACAAACTGAAGTAGTCAATAGAACGTTGTCTACTATGCTTAGGGCTGTTCTGAAGAATAATAAGAAAATGTGGGAGGAATGCTTGCCTCATATTGAATTTGCTTATAATCGTTCATTGCATTCTACTACTAAGATGTGCCCTTTTAAAGTTGTGTATGGTTTCCTACCTCGTGCACCTATTGATTTGTTGCCTCTTCCATCTTCGGAGAAGGTTAATTTTGATGCTAAACAACATGCTGAATTGATTTTAAAAATGCATGAGTTAACTAAGGAAAACATTGAGCGTATGAATGCTAAATATAAACTTGCTGGAGATAAGGGTAGAAAACATGTTGTGTTTGCACCTAGAGATCTTGTTTGGTTACATTTGCGTAAGGATATATTTCCTGATTTGCGCAAATCAAAGTTAATGCCACGTGCTGATGGTCCCTTTAAGGTGTTAGAGAAAATAAATGATAATGAATATAAACTTGAGCTGCCTGCAGATTTTGGGGTTAGTCCCACTTTTAACATTGCAGATTTGAAGCCTTATTTGGGTGAGGAAGATGAGTTTCCGTCGAGGACGACTTCATTTCAAGAAGGGGAGGATGATGAGGACATCAATACCATTGTTACACCCACAGCCCCTACTGCTACATATACGGGACCAATTACTAGAGCTCGCGCACGCCAATTAAATTATCAGGTACTTTCGTTTCTTGGTAATGATTCTAATGTTCATGAGAATATGATGCTGCCTAAATTGGATACATTTGTTTTGCTTACAAATAAAGGGCCTAGCTTGGAGAAGGATGAACATTGGAGCAAGAACAAGCATGGAGATGATGGCATGCGCAAGGGGAACAAGAACGGAGTTACAAGTGATGATTTCAGGACTTTGAAGCCACCATAATGGGCGCATGAAGCCTTGGACGAAATATACAAGATGCCACTTCATAAATTTCGTCCCGAGGTTATTATAGGTGCTGCGTCACCTTATTATTGGGCCAGGCCCCGTAATTTCGAAATACATAAGTATAGGCTATTTTTAGAGTCCGTATGTGTGGGGAAACAAGAGATAGGGTTGATTTCGGACCCCTCCACCAAGGGCCAGGAAATTCCCCCTCTCTTCCTCCATATATACAGCCCTTAGGGCACCGTTAAGACTTTGGGTTTTGTTTAGATTAAAAGTTCGCCATAGCTGCAACTTCGCGTACTTCGTTTGTGTTCAACGACCAGACAAAGGCGTCACAGAACCCCACCTTGATCAATAAAGCTTTCATCTTATATTCGCAATATCCAGATTGCAATCTCAGTTTCTTGCTTGTTCTTCGTTTGCTCGCAGGAAACAGACCCTCGTGGTCAGGTTGATCGTGCTCCGGCGTGGTCAATAACCTCTCGGAGTTGGTTTAGCGATTGCTAAGGCGCGACGTCCTCGCACGTTCGTAGTCGGATCGTCAAAGTCGACTTCCACCAAAGCGAAATCCATCATCTCATCGAAAGACGGGACACCTCCGCCTCTATCAAAGGGTTGGGCTTCTTCCCAGAGCTTCCATTTCCGTTGCCATTCTTCAACTCAGAACAATCATTGGCGTAGTGCCCAGTCTTCCGACACTCTGTAACAGGTGACATGACTTAGATCCTTCTTAGCAGGTGTCGCTGGGTTGCAATAGTTGTCATGTGTTTGGTGTGACATATGCCAAGGGATGGCTAATCATGATGGGGGCTAGTAAGACGTCGCCGGTGCCAGGAAACGGGATGAGGCAAAGACATGCACACCGGAGGATCTTACCTAGGTTCAGGGCTCTCCTAGGAGATAACACCCCTAGTCCTACTCTGCGGGGTCTCCTCATGATCACTAAGAAACTAGTAAGTACAATGGTGCTCCTGGAGCTGTATGCGAGAGGTGGAAGAAGGCATGACTCACTTTCTCCTCTCTCTATGTGTGTCTAGATCTAACAGTGTTGGGAACCCTTTGCATGGGTGCCCTGTGGGGTTTATATAGGCCTACCCCCCATGGGTACAATGGTAATCTTGTCGGGTGTAGGACCAGATTGACAAAAGTAAGAGGTTTGGAATCAAAGGTAAGTTAGCACCACGTTTTGTGGGGCCTTACAAGATCTTGGAGCGTAGAGGAGAGATAGCTTATCAGCTGGAGTTGCCAGAATCTTTGTGTGGAGTTCATAATGTGTTTCATGTATCTCAGTTGAAGAAGTCTCATGTAGAGATGACGGATGTTCCATTGAGGGACACAGTGCCACTTGAGGCAATTCAGCTGAGAGTGATTTGACATATGAGGAGAAGCCTATTAAGATTTTGGAGACAGCAGAGAGAGTTACTCGCACCAATACAATTAGGTTATGCAAGGTTTAGTGGGATCATCATACAGAGGAGGAAGCTACCTCAGAACGAGAGGAGGATCTCACGCAGGATCACCCACACCTATTTGCTAGCCAGCCCGAATCTCGAGGGCGAGATTCATCTTAAGGGGGGGTAGGTTTTGTAACATCCCAATTTTCCTAAATTAGGATGTTAATAGATCATTCATATGCATCTCATATTTTTCCATGCATTATTTGCTTTTCCGAAATATTCGAATCATTATGCAACTAAAGGCAATTTATTGGATTGGAGATAACATGACTTCTCCCCAGTTTTAAAGATGATCATAATGTCCAGAATCTTATTTCCAGTTCACCTGTTATGTTCTGGTATTTTTCTTAATCTCAAAAATATTTTATTTCACTATTTTGTTACTGTTTGTGTCGTCTATTGCATAAAAATAAATTTTCAAAAATTGCATTAGATGTGGAATTACTTTCTTGTAGTTTATATTAGTATTACTATTTTTACTGTGTGTATATATAGTCTTGTTTAGTTTTTATTTTGTTGTTTTTATTTTAGTTATTTTTGTTCCTATAGTTGTGTTTAAAAAAGAAGGAAGCAACAGCAAGCTAACCACTGCCAGCCAGACACACCAGGGCCCAGCAAGCCTGCTGCGGCACACCTTTTCTCATAGCCGCCCACCGCCAGCGCGCGATAGGTCGGCCCAGCCCAGCCGACCAAAGCCCCGCGCCTCTAGCCCCAGCGAAGCGGTAGGCACAGCGTGCAGCCGCGCCCGACCCGCACCCGACCGGCTGCCCCTCTCTCCCTGACGGGTGGACCCCGCACCCCTTTCCCCTTCCTCTGAGCCGGATACCGCCACACCGCACCGAACCAAACGCACAGCCGAGGCCAACTCGACCTGGCGCCCTGGTTGACCCCGCACGCCTGAGTTGCCTAGCGTCGCCCACGTCCTCGACAAACTCCGCACCCCTGATCTCGATTCCTTCCGTCGCTGCACAGGAACCAGGGGGGTTTGTGTTGTTTTCTGCTGTTCTTTTTGTCTTTTTTAGGTTTTCAACCAAAACTTCTTTAGCTATCTCTTTTAGTGTATAAGTCCAAATTTGATAATTCTTTTTCCTATGCACTCACAAAATTCAGCACTTTATCACAGTACCAAAATTTCTCATGTTTGCACTTTTCAAATTTGAATTCGTTTGAATTTGAAATAAACCTTCCGGAGGCCGTAACTCTCAAACCGTTTGTCGGTTTTAAGTGTTTCTTTTTGCGTTGTTACCATAGTGCAATTTATGTGATCATATGTTGCTGTTGTTGAATTTTTAAAATGATTTTCTTGCTGTTGGTTTTATTTTGGCTTTATTGGAGTTTCGATGATTGATTTGTTGATTGTGTGAAACATGTAGATTGTCCGGAGTGCGACCCGAGCTATTGTCACGAGTGTGACCTTTTGAACGAGAACCAAGGCAAGTTACATGTTGATCATCCTTTACCTATTATTTTCTCTGCATGTAGTTATATCACACTATGAATATATGCATGTATAGGATTACTATAATTTTGCTATGTTGTTGAGCTATCTTCCCGTCTTTTGCAAATCGTGGTAGTTGTAGTTTGCTATGCTTTGTAGACGGGGTGGTTCGTGTATCCATTGAGATTATGTGAGGATTATATTTATAACAAATTAAGTAGTAATAAAGGATTTAACTCACCCGTGGGCGGAACTGGTATTGATGGGTGGTTTCAAGAACATCATGGTTTATACCCTCTGAATGTAAGTGGACGGCCGCCCAGGCTCAAAATGATCAGACAGACTTAGTGACTAGTAGCTTCCATGCACAACCACTAGCTAAATGGGCTCTGGCTTAGTTGAGTAGGTTGTGGGATCCTCGCCCAGGTAACCTAGTAGATGTAGATATAAGTAGGTGTACCGGCTACCGGTGGGTGGAGGTGACTACATCTGAAAGACTTCGTCTCAATCTTCGGGTTGAGTCTAGTTGGTAAAGTATGCAAAACCCTATAGAGTATTAAAAACTAATTGTGATTAGCCGTCTTCCCGGTTATGGACAAATTTGAGCGACTATGCCATTACAGTTGTTGGATGATCTTGACAGATGTGACACTTAATAATATTTGTGGGAAAACTTAATAAAGGGTAGGTTGGAGTTGATTTTGCCAGCTCAATGTTGTGTATTTAATTGTAGTAATAAAAGAACTAAATAAAAATTTGAGTATTAGGTAGCTATGAGGACAAAATGAGCTTTCTGCAAAAATAAACCCTCAAGCCTTCCTTTTGTTATACTATGCATATACATGTAGGTCTGCTATGTTATTACTCCTGTGTAATTTGCCAATACATTCAAAGTAATGACCTATATGGCTGCAACGTCTCATGTTGCAAGATATTCAGACGAAGAGTAAGGTACCGTTAGGGTTGCGAGTCTACACACAGCATCGCCAGTGGGCTATGATGGGACTCATCGTTATTTTCTGCTACTTTTCCGCTGTTTGATTGAATAAAGCTAGCCAAGTGCTATGCAGATTGCTTTATTTTATACATTCTGGATAATACATTGTAATAAATGATGCACTTGTTATTCTGGTATTCATCTATACTATATGTGCTAGCGAGTTCGATCCAGGGACTAGCACGGTAAGCACAGAGACTCAAATCCTTCGAGGTTTGGTCGTTACCGATGGCATGAGAGCAGTGTGTTGACTGTAAGACGTGACCCTAGAAAATGGATTAGAAACGCCATAGGAGTGAAAAATATTTTATAAACTTGGTATACTTCTAGCTATTTAGTAGTTAAACCCCTCAAGTATCTTGACCAGTTAAGTTGGAACTAGTGCTGAGGCCACTATTCATGCGTGTTTTATATTGCAACGTTATCGTGATAGCGTATCTGATTATGTCCACCTTCGTGGTATGAAGATACTAGATTGTTTGCTTGATTGGTAGTTTATTTATTGAATTATATCTTGTCGAAATTATTCAACTATCTATATATAATTTTATAATATTGTTTGTTTTTTGTTGTTTGTTTGTTGGTGTTATTCGTTGTTTTGTTTTGTTGGTTGATGATATTATGCATATGGGTAAAATATATTTATATATACATAGTTTTGGCCCTATTATATCTATAACTCTTCTATTCTTGCCCACCAGATGCCGCCGAGGCATGATACTAGATGCACTGCTATAGGAGGAGATAACATGGGCAGTGGAGTACCACCATACATACAATAGGTTATTGAGGGACAGACCCAGTTGATCCAGTTGCTTGCTCAGAACCAGAACAATAACAACAACAATCCGCCGCCATTGCCACCTGTGGATATGTTTACCAGGTTCTTGAGGTTGAATCCTCAAAGGTTCTCCAGTTCCCTGAACCTATTGTGGCTGATGATTGGCTCTGTGCAGTCAATAGGAACCTGCAAACGATTAGATGCACTGATGCAGAGAGGGTGAGGTTTGCCTCGCATTTGTTGGAGGGTCCTGCCGCAACTTGGTGGGGCAACTACTTGGTAACTTATCCCATTGCTACTATCACATGGCCTCAGTTTCAGGATGCTTTCCATGCTGCACATGTGTCTGCTGGTGTTATGAGTTTGAAAAGGAAGGAGTTTCGAAGTTTGTGCCAGGGAGGTCGCACGGTTAATGCATATGTGGTGGAATTTAATAATCTTTCACGTTATGCTCCTAATAATGTTAACACTGATGCAGCTAGGTAGGAGAAATTCTTCGAGGGCCTAAATGATGAGTTGAGCGTTCAGTTGACAGTGGCCACTTTTAGGAATGGCCAGGATTTGATTGATAAGGCTATTGTGCTGGAGGGAAAGCAACAGGCCATAGAGAATAGCAAGAGGAAGTACAACAATAATAACAGGGATAATTGAGGACCACAACAGAAGCCACAAACTTCTTATCATGGTAACGGAGGTAATGGACATAACCATCATGGTGGTAATGGGCATCATAATCATCATGGAGGTAATGGCCACCATCATCACAATGGTCACAAGAGCAACAATGGCAATGGTAGAGGTAATGCTAATGGTAATGGAGGGAATAATAACCAGAGCCACCAAAGGGTGCCTGTGCAGAGGCATATTAGCCAGGTTCAGTGCTATAAGTGTAGGCAGATGGGCCACTACTCCAATGCTTGTCCAGAGAGCAAGAATGGTAATGGGAATTCAGGAGTGAGCAAGCCAAACCCCATCCAAAGGGGTCATGTCAACCATGTTAATGTGGAGGAGGTCTATAATGAACCTGATACAGTGATTGGTAAGTTTTTGATCAATTCAATACATGCACTTGTTCTTTTTGATTATGGTGCATCACATTCATTCATATCACGGGTATTTGTAGATAAACATAAGCTACCTACCGTAGTACTTAAGTCACCTATTCTAGTAAGTTCTCCGGGGGCTGAGATGGCAGCAAGCTTGGGTTGTTTTCAGATGCCTTTGTCTATTGGGAAGCATATTTTTCCTACAGATTTGATTATATTTAAGTTACAAGGTCTAGATATTATTTTTGGTATGGACTGTATGATCAAATATCAAGGTATTATTGATTGTGCCAGTCGATCTATTACTCTCAGTTCACCAGAAGGGAAGAGGATCAAATATTTATGTAAGTATAAGCGTAATCAGGTGCAGGTGAACTCTCTTAAGGGGGGTAGCCTGGAAGAGGTGCCAGTCATGAGGGATTATCGAGATGTGTTTCCAGAGGAGTTGCCAGGTATGCCACCGGATAGAGATATTTAGTTTATTATTGATTTAATACCAGGCACTAGACCTATTGCAAAGAGACCGTATAGAATGCCTCCTCAAGAGTTGGAGGAGTTGAAGAAGCAGATAAGAGAATTGCAGGCACAAGGATTTATTCGCCCAAGTTCATCACCTTAGGGAGCTACAATTTTGTTTGTGGAGAAGAAGGATGAGACCTTGAGGATGTGTGTTGATTATCGTTCTCTGAATGAGGTAACCATTAAGAATAAATATCCTTTGCCAATGATAAATGATCTATTTGACCAGTTGGAGGGAGCTACTATGTTTTCTAAGATTGACCTTCATTCTGGTTATCATCAATTGAAGATTCATGAGCAAGATATTCCAAAGACTGCTTTTACTACGAGGTATGGGTTGTATGAATATATTGTTATGTCATTTGGATTGACTAATGCTCCTGCATACTTCATGAACATGATGAAAAAGGTGTTTATGGAGTTCTTGTATAAATTTGTGGTTGTTTTCATTGATGATATATTGGTGTTCTCCAAGAAAAAGCAAGAGCATGAGGTGCATCTGTGTTTGGTAATGGAGAAACTGAGGGAACATCAGTTATATGCCAAGTTCAGCAAATGTGAGTTTTGGCTGGATGAGTAGTATTCCTTGGACATGTTGTGTCGGGTAATGGAGTTGCAGTTGATCCATCTAAGGTTGTTGCAGTTACAGAGTGGGAGACATCCACGACAGTTGGAGAGATTCACAGTTTTTTGGGCCTTGCAGGTTATTAGAGGAGGTTTATTGAGAACTTTTCCAAGATTGCAAAGCCTATGACTGAATTGTTAAAGAAAGATAAGAAATTTGTTTGGACTAATGAATGTGAAGCCAGTTTTCAAGAGTTGAAGCAGCGTTTGGTTACAGCACCAGTCTTAACTCTGCCGGATATACATAAGGACTTCCAGGTATATTGTGATGTTTCTCGTCAAGGGCTTGGGAGTGTTTTGATCCAGGAAGGTAAAGTTGTTTCATATGCTTCACATCAGCTTAAGAATCGTGATCATAATTATCCTACACATGATTTGGAGTTAGCTTTAGTTGTACATGCATTGAAAACTTGGAGGCCATATCTTATTGGTAATCATTGTGATATATTTACTGATCATAAGAGCTTGAAGTATATTTTTACTGAGAAGGATTTGAATCTCAAGCAGAGGAGATGGTTGGAGCTTATTAAGAATTATGGTTTGAATGTGAAGTAACATCCTGGTAAGGCTAATGCTGTTGCTGATGCGTTGAGTCGTAGGAGCCATGCTAATGCAATTAATATTGATGATATGCCACTGGAGCTATGTGAGCAGTTCAGGAATCTCAGGTTGGAGATGGTTCCTAAGGGATATTTGGCAACACTTGAGGTAAAGCCTACTTTGCTTGACAGGATCAGAGAAGCTCAAAAGAATGATAAGGAGATTGCTAAGATAAAAGAGAATATGGTTAAAGGTAAGGCAGAAGGTTTCCATGAGGATGAACATGGAGCCATATGGTTTGCGAAGCGTATTTGTGTACCTCAAGATGCAGATATCAGGAAGTCTATTCTTCAGGAGGCGCATAATTCACCTTATTCTATTCCCCAAGGTAATACTAAGATGTATTTTGATTTGAGGGAAAAAATTGGTGGCCTAGCCTGAAGAGGGAAATGGCTGGATATATTGCAACATGTGATGTGTGCCAGAGGGTTAAAGCAGAACATCAGAGACCACCAGGTTTGTTACGGTCATTTCCTATACCTGATTGTAAGTGGGGTGAGATTGGTATGGACTTCATTACAGGTCTACCCAGGACTCGGTCAGGCTATGATTCTATTTGGGTAGTTGTTGATCGTTTGACTAAAGTTGCTCACTTCATCCCGGTAAAGACTACTTATACCAGTGCTCAGCTAGCAAAGATTTATATTTCTAGAATTTTTTGTCTACATTGAGTTCCATGGAAGGCAGTGTCTGATAGAGGTACTCAGGTCACATCCAAATTTTGGCGTCAGTTGCATGAATCCTTGGGCACCAGGCTGGAGTTCAGTACAACTTTCCATCCACAAACAAATGGCCAGACAAAGAGGGTAAACCAGATTTTGGAGGATATGTTGAGAGCTTGTGCTTTGGACAATGGGTCCAGTTAGGATGATAATTTACCTTATGTAGAGTTCTCATATAATAATAGTTATCAAGCTAGTCTGAAGATGGCACCATTTGAGGTATTGTATGGTAGAAAGTGCAGGACACCATTGATGTGGGATGAGGTTGGAGAGCGTCAGTTCTTTGGACCAGACTTGATCAAAGATGTTAAAGAGAAGGTCAAGTTGATTCATGATAGATTGAAGATAGCATCGTCCAGACAGAAGAGTTATGCAGATGCAAAACGTAAGGAGGTGACATATGAGGTAGGCGACCTGCATATCTTAGAGTTTCACCACTTCGTGGAATTAATTGGTTTGGAATCAAAGATATGTTAGCACCACGTTTTTTGGGGACTTACAAGATCTTGGAGCGTAGAGGAGAGGTGGGTTATCAGCTGGTGTTGCCAGAATCTTTGTGTGGAGTTCATAATGTGTTTCATGTATCTCAATTGAAGAAGTGTAATGCAGAGATGACGGATGTTCCATTGAGGGACATAGTGCCACTTGAGGCAATTTAGTTGGAGAGTGATTTGACATATGAGGAGAATCCTATTAAGATTCTGGAGACAGCAGGGAGAGTTACTCGCACAAAGACAATCAGGTTATGCAAGGTTTAGTGGGATCATCATATAGAGGAGGAAGCTACCTCGGAACGAGAGGAGGATCTCACGCAGGATCACCCACACCTATTTGCTAGCCAGCCTGAATCTCGAGGGCGAGATTCATCTTAAGGGGGGGTAGGTTTTGTAACATCCCAATTTTCCTAAATTAGGATGTTAATAGACCATTCATATGCATCTCATATTTTTCCATACATTATTTGCTTTTCCGAAATATTTGAATCATTATGCAACTAAAGGCAATTTATTGGAGTGGAGATAACATGACTTCTCCCGTATTTTTAAAATGTTCACAATGTCCAGAATATTATCTCTAGTTCACCTGTTATGTTCTGGTATTTTTCTTAATCTCAATTATATTTTATTTGACTATTTTGTTACTGTTCGTGTGCTCTATTGCATAAAAATAATTTTTCAAAAATTGCATTACATGTGGAATTATCTTCCTGTAGTTTATATTAGTATTACTATTTTTACTGTGTGTATATATAATCTTGTTCAGTTTTTATTATGTTGTTCTTATTTTAGTTATTTTTGTTCATGTAGTTGTGTTTAAAAAAAGGAAGCAGCAGCCAGCTAGCCACTGCCAGCCAGACACACCACAGCCCAGCAAGCCAGGTGCGGCACACCTTTTCCCGCAGCCGCCCACCGCCAGCGCGCGATAGGTCGGCCCAGCCCAGCCGACCGAAGCCCTACGCCTCCAGCCGTAGCGAAGCGGTAAGCACAGCACACAGCCGCACCTGACCGCACTCGACCCGCTGCCCCTCTCTCGCTGACGGGTGGACTCCGCACCCCTTTCCCCTTCCTCCGAGCCGGACACCGCCGGGCCGCACCGCACCACACGCACAGCCGTGGCCGAGGCCGACTTGACCTGCCGCCCTGGTTTACCCCGCACGCCCGAGTTGCCTAGCACTTCCCATGTCCTTAACAAACCCCGCACCCCTGATCTCGATTCCTTCCTTCGCCGCATAGGAACCAGGGGGTTTCTGTTGTTTTCTGCTATTCTTTTTGTCTTTTTCAGGTTTTCAACCAAAACTTATTTAGCTATATCTTTTAGTGTCTAAGTCTAAATTTGATAATTCTTTTTTCTATGCACTCACAAAATTCAGCACTTTATCACAGTACAAAAATTTCTCATGTTTGCACTTTTCAAATTTGAATTCGTTTGAATTTGAAATATACCTTCCGGAGGCCATAACTCTCAAACTGTTTGTCGGTTTTAAGTGTTTCTTTTTGCATTGTGGACGTAGTGCAATTTAGGTGTTGTTATGCTGCTGTTGTTGAATTTTTAAAATTATTTTCTTGCTGTTCATTTTATTTTGGCTTCATTTGAGTTTGGGTGAGTAATTTTTTGATTGTATGAAACGTGTAGATTGTCCGGAGTGCGACTCGAGCTATTGTCAGGGGTGTGACCTTTTGAACCAGAACCGAGGCAAGTTACATGTTGATCATCTTTACCTATTGTTTTCTATGCATGTAGTTATATCACACTATGAATATATGCATGTACATGATTACTATATAATTCTTCTGTGTTGTTGAGCTATCTTCCCATCTTTTTAAAAATTGTGGTAGTTGTAGTTTGCTATGCTTTGTAGACGGGGGTGGTTCGTGTATCCATTGAGATTATGTGAGGATTATGTATATAACAAACTGATTAGTAATAAAGGATTTAACTCACCTCTGGGCGGAACTGGTATTGATGGGTGGTTTCAAGAACATCATGGTTTATACATTCTGAATGTAAGTGGACGCCCGCCAAGGATCAAAAAGATCAGACAGACTTAGTGACTAGTAGCTTCCATGCGCAACCACTAGCTAAATGGGCTCTGGCTTAGTTGAGTAGATTGTGGGATCCTCACCCAGGTAAGCTAGCAGATGTAGATGTAAGTAGGTGTACTGGCTGCCGGTGGGTGGAGGTGACTACTTCTGAAAGACTTCATCTCAATCTTCGGGTTGAGTCTAGTGGGTAAAGTATGCAAAACCCTGCAGAGTATTAAAAACTAATCGTGATTAGCCGTGTCCCCGGTTATGGACAAATTTGAGCGACTATGCCATTGCAGTTGTTGGATGATCTTGACAGATGTGACACTTAATAATATTTGTGGGAAAACTTAATAAAGGGTAAGTTGGAGTTGATTATGCCAACTCAACCTTGTGTATTTAATTGTAGTAATAAAAGAACTAAATAAAAAATTGACTATTAGGTAGCTATGAGGATAAAATCAGCTTTCTGCAAAAATAAACCCTCAAGCCTTCCTTTTGTTATACTATGCATATACATGTAGGTCTGCTATGTTATTACTAACTTGCCAATACATTCAAAGTATTGACCTATATGCCTACAACGTCTCATGTTGCAGGATATTCAGACGAAGAGTAAGGTACCGTTAGGGTCGAGAGTCTGCACATACCATCGCCAGTGGGCTATGATGGGAGTCATCATTATTTTCTGCTACTTTTCCGCTGTTTGATTGAATAAAGCTAGCCAAGTGCTATGCAGATTGTTTTAATTTATAAATTTTGTATCATACGTTGTAATAAATGATGCACTTGCTATTTTGGTATTCATCTATACTATGTGTGCTAGCGAATTCGATCCAGGGACTAGCACAGTAAGCATAGAGACTCAAATCCTTCGAGGTTTGGTCGTTACACATAATCTCGTACCTCAGGTGGTGGTGCAGCCCTACCGTTGCAATGATATGCATGAGGAGGACCTGGTGGTGGTGGTGCTGGTGGTTGCACGTAGTTTTGATTTTGATCAACCTCATCCTCGTAATGGTCCTCCACCTCTGCAGTAGAAGCACAAGCTACAGAAGCATCAATAGTAGGTACAGCGACACCAGAATTTTGACAAGGCTCAAGGGGAACATGCAGTGCTCGTCTGATAGAGGCAAAGGTGTCCCTTCTTTTGATGAGATGATGGATATCGCTTTGGTGGAAGTCGACTTTGTCGATCCGACTACGAACGTGTGAGGACGTCACGCCTTAGCAATCGCTAAAACAACTCCAAGAGGTTATTGACCACGCCGAAGCATGATCAACCTGACCACGAAGGTGTATTTCCTGCATGCAAACAAAGAACAATCAAGAAACTAAGATTGCAATCTGGATATTGCGAATATAAGATGAAGCTTTTTTGATCAAGGTGGGGTTATGTGACGCCTTTGTTTGGTCGTTGAACACAAACGAAGTACGAGAAGATGCAGCTATGGCAAACTTTTAATCTAAACAAAACCTGAAGTTTAAACGATGCCCTAAGTGTTGTATATATGGAGGCGAGAGGGGGAATTTCGTGGCCCTTGGAGGAGGGGTCCGAAACCAACTCTAACTCTTTTTCCCCACACATATGGACTCCAAAAACAGCCTATAATCAAGTATTTCGAAAATACTTGGGCCTGGCCCAATAATAAGGTGACGCAGCACCTAGAATAGCCTCTGGACGAAATTTATGAAGTGGCATCCTGTATATTTCGTCCAAGGCTTCATGCACTCCTTATGGTGGCTTCAAAGTCCTGAAATCATCACTTGTAACTCCGTTCTTGATCCCCTTGCGCATGCCATCATCTCCATGCTTGGTCTTGCTCCAGTGTTCATCCCTCTTATCCATGTGAGGCCCTTCATTTAAAAGCAAACAAATGTTTCCAATTTAGGCAGCATCATATTCTCATGAACATTAGAATCATTACCAAGAAACGAAAGTACCTGATAATTTAATTGGCGTGCGTGAGCTCTAGTAATTGGTCCAGTATGTATAGCACCAGGGGCTGTGGGTGTAACAATGGAATTGATGTCCTCATCATGCTCCTCTTCTTGAAATGAAGTCTTCCTCGATGGAAGCTCATCTTCCTCACCCAAATAAGCCTTCAAATTTTTTGACATGTAGTGCAGCGGGCAACAAAACGTTCAACATCCCGTCTCATCTTTGGCCAAAAGAAATGTGTAGCAAGTATTTTCTCCGTCTTCTTCACGCCAAAGTGTCCCATTAATCCTCCTCCATGTGCCTCCTGCAACAACAAAAGATGAACGGAGCTTGCTGGAATGCATAGCTTGTTAGCACAAAACACAAATCCATCGTTAACAACGAACTTGGTCCAAGTTCTCCCTTCCTTACAATTCTGCAATACATCTTCAAATTCAGCATCATGCGCATATTGATCTTTGATGGTCTCCAAACCAAATATTTTAATGTCAAGTTGTGAAAGCATAGTATAACGACGAGACAATGCATCAGCAATAACATTTTCTTTACCCTTCTTGTGTTTAATGACATAAGGGAAAGTCTCAATGAATTCAACCAAGTTAGCATGTCTACGGTTCAGTTTTGCTTGACTTTTAATGTGTTCCAAAGATTCATCATCAGAATGTATAACAAATTCCTTGGTCCATAAATAATGTTGCCATGTTTCTAAGGTCTGAACAAGAGTGTATAATTCTTTATCATAAGTAAAATAGTTCAGACTAGGCCTACTCAATTTTTAAGAAAAGTATGCAACATGTTTGCCATCTTGTAATAACACACCTCCTAATCCAATCCCACTAGCATCACATTCATGCTCAAAAGTCTTATTAAAATCAGGAAGTTGGAGTAAAGGAGCATGTGTCAACTTATCTTTCAATACCGTCAAGGCTTCTTCCTGTGCGGTACCCCAAACAAAAGGCACATCCTTCTTTGTAAGCTCGTTGAGAGGTGCAGCAATGGTGCTGAAATCTCTCGCAAAACGCCTATAGAAACCAGCGAGGCCAAGGAAACTCCTCACTTGTGTGACCGTTTTGGGCTGCAGCCAACTCTCAATAGCTTCAATCTTTGCTTTATCAACTTGAATTCCGTGTCGAATCATGCCACATCGAATCATGCGATTTGTAATTCCTGATAATATTCTTCTATAGAATTTATTCCTTGTCTTAGCGTTGCAATTTTTGAAGTAATTCACATTGATAATATGGTGGAACCCAACGAGTATGCATAGCAGTTTTCAAAGCAGCCCAAGTAGCTGGAATAGGATATAATCTACAATATTCGGACCACCAAACACAAACAGCAGCAAGAACACGTCTCTCCTCAGGATATTGTAAACATGTAAAACGTTGTTCTGTTTCTAACTCCCAAGTAAGATATATATCAGGAACATATCTACCCTCAAATGATGGAATATTCAATTTTAGTTCAGGAAGATGGTCATGATCTCGTACCTTAGGTGGTTGTGCAGCCCTACCATTGTGATGATAGGCATGAGGACGACCTGGTGGCGGTGGTGCTGGTGGTTGCACGTAGTTCCGATTTTGATCAACCTCATCCTCGTAATGGTCCTCCACCTATGCAGGAGCAGCAGGAGATACAAAAGCATCAACAATGGCACCAGAATTTTGACTAGGCTCAATGGGAATGTGCAGTGCCCGTGCCACTTGATGTTGTTGTTGTTGTTTTTGTTGTTGAGGTGCATTAGGTGCAGCCAATGGTGGTGGTGGAAGACGCGCGAGCAATTCATTAAACTTGTTATCGAGATTTGTTTTGAACGTCTTCTCCAGGCCATCTATCTTCTCCATGGCCTCTTCAAATCTGTTTAGCACATCTTGCACCTGTCCACCCATCATTTGATGAAACTTATCATGAAGCTCCTTGTTCGTCAAGTTCTCCCAGTCAATCTCGTCAGCTTGTGATCTTGCCATGGTTAGCAGCAATAGAAACACACAAGAATATGATCCTACATACTACTAATAAGAGGTGGTGGTGGGTGTCGGTATCAAAACTGGCGGATCTCGGGTAGGGGGTCTTGTACTGTGCGTCTAAGGTTGATGGTAACAGGAGACAGGGGACACGATGTTTACCCATGTTCGGGCCCTCTCTATGGAGGTAATACCCTACTTCCTGCTTGATTGATCTTGATGAATATGAGTGTTACAAGAGTTGATCTACCATGAGATCGTAATAGCTAAACCCTATAAATCTAGCCTGTATGACTATGGTATTGAGTATCCCCTATCTGGACTAAGTCCTCCGGTTTATATAGACACCGGGGAATCTAGGGTTACATAGAGTCGGTTACATAATATGGAATCTTCATAGTTGTTCGCCAAGCTTGCCTTCCTCACCAAGGAGAGTCCCATCCGGACACGAGCACCGTCTTCAGTCTTCATATCTTCACAGCCCATCAGTCCGGCCCATAGATAATAGGCCGAACGCCCGAGGACCCCTTAGTCCAGGACTCCCTCAGTAGCCCCCGAACCAGTTTTCAATAGCGAGGTGTTCGGCACACGGATTATCTTCGGTATTGCAAGGCGGGTTCCTCCCTTAAGTATTGTTTTCATCCGTAGATTCGATGTCTCCTCTCGGCTTCTGCGTGCTTAATGTCCTCATTTTCCACTTGTCGAGCAAATGCGGACAGTCAGGGTATTTTTTGCAAATAACACCCCAGCCCTGTAAAGAAGAGTATCTATTTAAAGAGATTGGATCTCAGATCCTTTCGACACCAAGCGGAGAATATCCTCAGAGACCGCCAGGCAGGACCATTCCAACATAGCCAACAACCCTAGCTCCTCTTCCCGTTCCAACCTAGAAAGAGGCAAGTGGGAGAGGTGCTATGTGTCCCATAGCCGATTGGCAAAGCTGCAAACGTAGGGATTTCTCCCTCCTACAGATCTGGTCCCTGTTCGAGCAGGGTTTGACTCCTTCAACGGAAAAAACACAGGCAGAGGATTCTCCCAATCCGTCTGCAGGAAAACGGGTATGTTTCGTCCCCTATCTGCTGTGGGGGTGGGGTTTCCAATTCACCCATTCCTTAGAGGGCTGCTGGAGTACTACAGCCTCCAGCTGCACAATTTGACCCCCGGCTCCATCCTCCATATTGCGGGTTATGTCACCCTATGCAAACTATTCCTGGGTTGTGAGGCCCATTTCGATTTATGGAGAAGACTATTCTGCCTCGTCCCTCGCAATCAAGGTGGGTCAATCTTTGAAGTGGGAGGAGCCGATGTGTGGCGCATTGCCGGGACCGGATATCTGTCCGGCACGTCGAAGAAAGCTCTCGAAGAGTGGTCTTCTGAATGGTTCTACATTGACGATGTCGCTCTACCCGACCCTGACCACACAGGCCTCCCCGAGTTTTCAAATGCTTCGCTAAAGAAGCGCCACAGCTGGCGTCCTCGGAGCCTCGACAAAGAGGATAGCGCGGATATCAGCTTGCTACTAGGCAAGATTAAAACGCTTGCCCAGTCCGTATTGTCAATAGTCAAAGTTATGGCAATTTCCATAACGCGGGGGGTCCAGTCACTCCAATACCGAGGACTGACCATGTGGCATTATAATGGAGAAGACGACGCCTCACGTTATGGCCGAAAAGGCCCGAAGACCCCCGCCGCTCTAGCCAAGATCCTGGCCGAGCTATATAAAGTGGAGAAGGAGGAGTTTAGCCGTCTCCAACATCGAGACAGACTTTCCATGTACAATCCTCCCAGCTGGGTAAGGTTCGGCTTCACTTAATTTATCTTGTCCTTGGATCATTCGTTGACAGGCAGCATCTTATCTGCTCATAATAGGAATGGCGAAAGGCTATCGAGGGGATCCATGACCCTGCCCCTCAGCCGGAGAATCGCAACCGGGATCTTGACCCCGAATATGAAGAAGACCCAAACATATTCGTGGAGCTTGAGGTGGGAACATTCTATCAGATGAGCTACGATGGTACATATGTACCTATTATCGCCGATTACCCCGGCCTCCTTCCAGCTTCACACGTAAGTGATCCGAAGACACCTTATTCAAAAGAAATCTCTCCTTCCTTCTTACCCACCACACTATCCTGTGCTCAAAAGGGGAAGGGTTCGGCGCGCCATACCGCTCCAAGAGTACCTCCGAAGAGGGCGTCCCCTACTCCAGGCGAGTCTTTCAAGAGGAAAGCAAACGAAGACACGACCGTACCTTCATCGCAGAGGTATGAATTCGCCAACATGCACCTGAGCAATCACGTCCAACCGTGACCTTCCCGTTTTCCATGTGTCAGGAGAAAGGTGTGCCGGACTATATCCGGAGGTTCGAGCGGCCGTACTTCCTACAGTCAGGATTCAAATCCTGCCGTGAAGACGGGGGCTGATGCGGGGGCGATGCCGGACTGTCCTCCAGCTGAGGACTCGGGCGATGTATCCGTCATGAACTCGGAAGTGGAGAGTGCCATGAATCATCGGCGCCGTCGGGCCATTTTACAAGACCCTGGCTTTTCAGAAGAGTCGTTTAATGCATTCAGCTCGGCCGATGCATACATCCGAGCTGCTCGAGATGGAATTAACAGGGCCACAAAGCAACATTTGAAAGATGTGCAGGTAAATTTGTTTTGTCTGACTATGATAACCATAAGCCAGTAGCCCCCGAGACTTAGAGTTGAAACAACTGATTTAAGGATCAATGTACAACCAGGTGCTTACGGAGAAGAACACCCAGCTAGCTCAGGAACTAGAAAAGTGTCAGTGCCAGCTGCTTGTTGCCAATGCCGAACTGGAGAAATACAAGGCATCTCCCGGTAATATTTCCCTCTATCGAAAATTCATAATGATACACCGATAGTGTGAATCTAGGTACTTATCTTTGTGTTGGGTCGTTAGAACAAGTACGCGAGCAGTTGGACGCCGCTCGAAGTGAAGAACACGGAGCCAAAAGGCTACTAGCAGCGGGCGAGCGTGTATTGACAAAAGTCGTTCAGGAGAAAAAGAAACTCCAGGATTCGAACGCCAAACTGGCGAAGAACTGAAAGATGTGCGAGGTCAGCTAGCGGACTCTGTGAAGGAGAACAAGAAGCTGCGAGGCGGCATATTCAGTACGTGGCCACTTTTATCTTATAACAGTTTGGAGGTAACAGTAGCTGATATAGCTGTAATTGCAGGTGTATTGACGAACCACCCTGAAGAGGAGGTGTCCGGATCATCAAGTGATCTTCTGCAAGGGCTATCGCAGTTGCACAAGCAAGCTCGGCAGGCGATGCAGAGTGTAGCCAAGGCCTTATAGCCATCCGACTCCCCTCCAGGAAGCATGGAGAAGCTGGTAGAGCTGGTCAAGGGAGCGCGGCGGCGTGTCCGGCTATGGAAGATATCGGCCTGCCGAGAGGGTGCGCGAGAGGCCTGGGCCATGGTTAAGACGCGATATACCAAGCTGGATCCTAATCACATGGCTCGTGTCGGACTGCTAGGGACGAATGGGGAAGAAATTCCTGTTAGTTTAGTATATGACCAAGTAGAGGTGGCCGCCAAATATTCCCAACAGGATTGTATATTAGACCGCCTTTTGGGCGGTATAGAGGAGGAAGTGTTTGAGTCGTGAGGGACTATGTACTTTCCTTCTAGCTGGATAATAAAGACAATTGTCATCGCTGACCTTTTCGCTTCATCCTCTTGACCCGAAGGTTCGGAGTGTTTCCGAATACCGTAGTGGTAGAATATACCGGGGTATGCGTGGAAACCAGGCGTAGGGGTCATAATTGCTCAAACAGACAATGTGTATCCGGCTAGTTATGTCATATTACATTATGTAAGAAACATTTCCTAGATAGAATAGTTCCGTTAAGGGTTCCTTTCCCTGTGTGTGCATGCATGTTAATTTGCATGTCCGAACTGTGATTGATAAAATTGTAGAGTAACATCTGGGATTCACAATTGAGTGAATGCGGAAACACCTTTAATTCGCCAACCGAATATTCCCTTAAGAACGCTAGCTTTCTGCTTCACCCAGTCTGAGGTACACATCCAGATGACCCGGCAGTAACAATCGCAGAGGTGCTCCCTTTATACCCTAGCCGAACTAACGGGAACGTAGGGCATAAGCACAGGAGCCAGTCAACCCAGCTTGGCCAAAACTTAAGTCATATCGATGCATATAGTGGCGAAGAAAAGGTACATATGGAAAAAAGGAACGCATATGTGCTGAGCTTGATGCTCGAAGAATAGTCGCAAGCTTCTGTACGAGAAGCCCCCAGGTATAATGAACGTACATATTAAAGATGTACACGTCAGGTAGGGATGGTCTAGCCGCACTAAAGCCGTAAGGCTAAAGAGAAAACGAACAAAGGTAAAAGACGAAAAGAGAAAATAAATAAATAATGGAAATAACAGGAGGGAGGAAACGAACAAAGAGTTCAACGCTAGTCATAAAATCGTCGTGGTCTGGCCGCATTCCAGGGGTTCGGCTCTAGGTGATTATATGACGCATCACGTAGGCAGTACGCTCCTCTGGTGAGAACTTCATCAATGATTAAGGGACCCTCCCACTTGGGCTTGAGTTTGTCCTTTTGTTATCCGGCAAGCGTAGAACGAGTTCAGCAACGTTATACGTCTTGGCCGGCACTTCTCTGCTTTGATACCTGCGAGCTTGCTGTTGATAAAATGCGAAACGGGCTTTGGCGACGTCGCGCTCCTCCTCCAAGGCATCTAAGCTATCCTGCTGATCAAGCTCAACTTCTCTCTCTTCGTACATACGCACTTGAGGTGAGTCATGAATAATATCGCAGGGTAACACTGCTTCCGCACCGTACATCATGAAGAAGGGTGTATATCCAGTAGAGCGGTTGGGCGTGGTCCACAGCCCCCAGAGTCCGGAGTCAAGTTCCTCCACCCAGTGCATGTCTGATTCCTTCAATGACCGCATTAGTCTAGGTTTGATGCCGCTCATAATAAGACCATTAGCCCGTTCGACTTGGCCGTTTGTTTGCGGGTGATACACAGAGGCGTAATCGAGCTTAATGCCTAGATTAGCGCACCAGGTTTTCACCTCATCGGCTGTAAAATTGGAGCCATTATCGGTGATTATATTGTGCGGGACACCGTAATGGTGTACCATGCCGGATATGGAATCTATTACTGCCCCCACTTCGGCTGTTTTATCTTGTTTGGCTTCTATCCACTTAGTGAATTTATCCACCATGACCAGCAGATAGTTTCTCTTATGGCTTCCTCCTTTAAGGGGTCCGACCATATCGAGTCCCCAAACCGCAAAAGGCCAAGTGATGGGGATTGTTTGTAAGGCAGTGGGGGCATATGGCTTTCATTGGAAAAGAGTTGGCATCTGACGCAACGTTGGACAAGGTCCTATGCATCTGCTCGGGCCGCCGGCCAATAAAACCCTGTACAGAAGGCCTTGCTAACAAGGGCCCGAGCTGCGGCGTGGTGACCGCCGAGTCCGGCATGAATTTTAGCCAAGAGCTGCCGCCCCTCTTCCTCGGATATACATCGTTGAAGGACTCCGGTGGCGCTTTTCTTATAGAGCTCTCCATCTTGAACCGTGTACGCCTTTGAACGCCGGACAATGCAGCGGGCCTCATTCTGGTCCTCAGGAAGCTCTTTCCTGTTAAGGTAGGCCAGGAAGGGTTCGGTCCATGGGGCAATGACTGCCATGATGAGATGTGTCGATGGTGTTATTTTGGTGGTTGAGCCCCCGAAGACATCGGTGTTTCCGGGATCTAGGGTTATGTTTGGATCCGGACTAGTATTGTCGTATTCCCCTGCCATGCCATGGATGGCTTAAAGAGCCTTTCCAGGAAAATATTAGGTGGGACGGGGTTGCTCTTAGCGCCGATATGAGGAAGAACATCCGCCGCTTGATTACTTTCTTGAGCCACATGATGGAACTCGAGCCCTTCGAACCAGGCCGACAGTTTTATGACTGTGTTACGATATGCTGCCATCTTCGGATCTTTGGCGTCGAAATATCCATTTATTTGAGGTATTGCAAGGTTTGAGTCCTTGCGTACTTCTAGGCGTTGTATGCCCATGGAGATAGCCATCAAGAGACCATGCAATAAGGCCTCATATTCGGCTGTGTTATTGGAGTCTGTGTATAGTATTTGGAGAACGTACTGGATGACATCTCCAGTAGGGGATGGTAAAACGATGCCCGCTCCTAACCCTGCCATCATTTTGGAGCCGTCGAAATACATGACCCAATTGGAGTATGTGTCGTACTCTTTAGGGAGTTCGGCCTATGTCCATTCGGTGACGAAGTCGGCTAGTACTTGGGATTTGATAGCCCTACGTGGCTTATATGTAATTTCAAATGGGAGGAGCTCAATGGCCCATTTGGCAATCTGGCCCACAGCATCGCGGTTATTTATAATGTCAATAAGTGGTACTTCGGAGGCCACCGTGATCGAACACTCCTGGAAGTAGTGACGGAGCTTTTGGGATGCCATGAAGACCGCGCATGCTATCTTTTGATAATGAGGGTACCGGGATTTGCATGGTGTAAGGACAGTAGATACGTAGTATACTGGCTTCTGAAGCGGGAATTTATGCCCGTCCTGTTCTCGTTCAACGACGAGTACGGCGCTCACCACCTGATGTGTTGCCGATATGTATAATAACATCGGTGCGCCGGCGTTTGGTGCTGCCAGGATTGGATTGCTCGCAAGAAGGGTTTTTTTATTTCCTCCAGTCCGGCTGTTGATCCGTCCGTCCACTCGAAGTGGTCGGTTCGCCGTAGAAGGGGATAGAGTGACAGTGCCTTCTCTCCCAATCTGGAGATAAAGCGGCTTAGAGCTGCTATGCAACCCGCGAGCTTTTGAACTTGTTTAAGGTCTGTTGGCTTAGCCAATTGTGACAAAGCTAGGATTTTGGCTAGGTTTTCTTCAATTCCTCTATTGGAAACGATGAAGCCCAGCGGTTTTCTAGCAGGGACGCCGAAAACGCACTTCTCTGGATTGAGCTTAATGTCATACACGCGGAGGTTGTCGAATGTGAGATGTAAATCGTCTATTAGTGTTTCAACATGCCTAGTTTTGATGACGACATCGTCCACGTAAGCTTCAACTGTCTTGCCGATCTGTTTCTCCAGGAATGTTTGAAACATGCGTTGGTATGTGGCGTCGGCATTCTTGAGCCCGAAGGGCATAGTGTTGAAGCAGAATGGCCCATATGGGGTGATGAATGTCGTTCCAGCTTGATCGGATTCCTTCATTTTGATTTGATGGTATCTGGAATATGCGTCAAGAAAACACAGTGAGTCGTGTCCTACGGTGGTGTCAATGATTTCATCGATGCGGGGGAGGGGGAAGGGATCCTTGGGGCATGCCTTGTTAAGGTCTTTAAAATCGACACACAGGCGCCAGGATTTGTCCTTCTTTGGTACCATCACCAAATTTGCCAGCCAGTCTAGATGTTTTATTTCTCTAATGAATCCGGCCTCGATTAGCTTGGCTAGATCTTCCCCCATAGCTTGTCGTTTGGGTTCGGAGAAGCGCCACAGTGCTTGCTTGACCGGTTTGTGTCCCCTCAATATATTCAGGCTGTGTTCGGCCAACTCGCGTGGGATTCCTGGCATATCAGAAGGGTGCCAAGCTAATATATCCCAATTATTGCGCAGGAACTCTCGTAGAGCGGCGTGAACCATTGGGTCTAGTTGTGCTCCTATGGAAGCTGTCTTCTTGGGGTCCGTTGGGTGGACTTGGAATTTGACTATTTCTTCTGCCGACTTGAATGAGGTGGATTTGCATCGTTTGTCTAGGACCCCATCATCTCTGTCCACCGTGGAGCGTAGTGCGGTTAATTCTTCGGCTGCGAAGGCTTCAGATAATGCCTCAATGGCTAGGGACCCGTTTTTATTCTTGGCGCGGAGTGCTATGTCTGGATCATTAACTAGAGTGATTATGCCTTTGGGCCCGGGCATCTTAAGCTTCATGTATCCGTAATGGGGTATTGCGTGAAAGCTCATGAATGCATCTCGCCCCAAGAGGGCGTGATACCCGTTGTTGAAGGAGGCCACCTGGAAGGTTATTTCTTCGGACTGATAGTTCTCCGGCGTGCCGAATACCACATCGAGTGTGATTTTTCCCGCACACCGTGCCTCCCGACTGGGAATGATTCCTTGGAAGGTCGTGCTGCTTTGCTCAATGCGGCTCCTGTCTATTTCCATCTTTCGTATTGTGTCCTCATAGATGAGGTTTAGTCCGCTGCCGCCGTCCATGAGAACCTTGGTGAGCCGAAAGCCATCCACAATTGGGATGAGGACCAAGGCGGCTGGTGCTCGGACTGTCCTATGTTGTGGTTCATCGCCAGCGTTAAAGGTTATTGTTGTGTCGTTCCAGAGGTTTATTGTTGCGATCTGGCAGACTTCGGCGATTCGCGGAGTGCCCTTTTGCACCTATTGTTTGAAGTGAATGTCTCAAAGACTGTCAGTACTCTGGGTTCGTCGTCTTCAGGAGGGTGTTGCTCTGGGATGACCTTGGTGAGGATGTCCTCGCCGTTTTTGGCTACCTGCCGGAGTATCCAACATGCTCAAAGGCTGTGGGTTGGTATAGTATCCGGTGTGGTGTGTATTTTGCAGGGGCCATCAAGCCATCCCTCTAGAACGGTTCCGCGCCGCATAATGGGTTTGTATTTCTTGGCTATTGGTTTGGGCGCATTACAGGGGTGCACCCTTTTTGCCTGGACTAGTGGTTGAGTTGGGGCTGATAGCTCCCAAACTGTGTGATCTCTCCAGGCGCTCTCCATTGCGCTGTACTTCTGTACAATAAATGCCAAGTCAGTGAAGTGTAGTATGCGGCGGTGATTAATGGTGTTGAGGAGTCCTTCGTTCGTGCAGTTATTGCGGAACGCTGATATCGCGTCCTCGTCGCGGCAATCCTTGACCTTGTCATTAACAAGGAGAAATCTAGCCCAGAAGTGGTGGACCGTTTCTCGAGACTGCTGTTTTGTGGTCGTGAGAGCACTTATGTCTGGGTGGGTGGGTGGAATTGGATCTGAACCCTAACCCGATCGATGATCCGGAGTCTGAGGCTTTTTCAGATTGAACAGTCCGGGCATCGGAGTTTTGTGGTCGTGAGAGCACTTATGTCTGGGTGGGTGGGTGGAATTGGATCTGAACCCTGACCAGATCGATGATCCGGAGTCTGAGGCTTTTTCAGACTGAACAGTCCGGGCACCGGAGTGTCTTCTGATTTTTGAAGCCTACTGTCTGACTCTAAGTTCGGAGGGCAAGGCGTGTCCTTCTGCCGGTAGGTGTCCGGCTTCTCGAGGTCAGAGATCCGAACATAATTCGTCCTCAATATGGAGGAAGGGTTATCTTGCTCCTCGACTACCGATGTCTCATGGGTGATCGGTGGAGAATTAATCCCTCTTTGGTCGGGTTTAAGCCCAATCAGATCATAGTCTGTAGCGACTCCCAAGGCGGTAATGCGATCTAGGAGTTCATTCAAAGACGATAACTCCACTGGATCCATTGGTTTGGCATATTCTGAATCAACGCAGATGCGTTTTTTGATGACTCTAGAGGTCATCCTCGCTGGCTCAAAGGCCGAGTGGGCGATCATGCAAAAATCGCCCAGTCGGAGGGTTTGGCCCGAGGCCAGAGCTCCTCCGGAGGTAATATTTTCCTTAACGATAAGTCGAGCCATCAACCTCTGCGACGATGGCATAGTGGAAATCTCAAAGAAAGCACCATTGTCGGTGTCAAAACCGGCGGATCTCGGGTAGGGGGTCCCGAACTGTGGGTCTAAGGTTGATGGTAACAGGAGACAGGGGACACGATGTTTGCCCAGGTTCGGGCCCTCTCTATGGAGGTAATACCCTACTTCCGGCTTGATTGATCTTGATGAATATGAGTATTACAAGAGTTCATCTACCACGAGATCGTAATAGCTAAACCCTAGAAAACTAGCCTGTATGACTATGGTATAGAGTATCCCATATCCGGGCTAAGTCCTCCGGATTATATAGACACCGGGGGGATCTAGGGTTACATAGAGTCGGTTACATAATATGGAATCTTCATAGTTGTTCGCCAAGCTTGCCTTCCACGCCAAGGAGAGTCCCATCCGGACACGGGCACCATCTTTGGTCTTCATATCTTCACAGCCCATCAGTCCGACCCATAGATTATAACAGGTCGGACGCCCGAGGACCCCTTAGTCCAGGACTCCCTCAGTGGGTGTCACAAATCCATCAAGCAAATCTCAAATTCTTACCAGTTCTTACCCAGCAACAGGCGGTGATCGGCAACCGTTGTAGTCAAAACTCTCAAAGCTTGGATAGAGCGATTACTAGGAAGGCTTATAATATGGTAGCAACAAGGGTCAGCAATAATCAATTTAGAGATGCCAAGTTGAATAAACGCTCAACGACGGTACTGTGCTGGTCCTAGGCTAGACCGTACTAGAGACGCGAGCCTAGAACACAAACAAAATCACGGTGCGACACATAAACAAGGGAAAAGCACACTCTGGAATTTTTTTCGCTCTGTTTTTTTTGCATGCCTCTTTTTTTGCGAAATATCACTATAATAGCGAGTGTCTCAAAACTCTTTCTAGGTCAAACTAACAGGATGGGCATGAAATTTTTTTGACTAATTTTTTTCGAAAATCAGGGCAGCGACGACGAAAAAGTGCGACAAAAAATCACTATGATGGCACGTGGCTCAAAAGATTCTGAAAAGCTTAAAAATAGGATAGGGAAAAAATAATTTCGGTCACCGAAATTTTGGCCTAAAAACTGCCCAGGGGTCTCCAGACTCTTTTTTTTCGAAACCTACTCAGGCAAGGAAACACAAATCGGAAATTAGATGGATCTCGAAAACAAACCTAATATGAAAGGAACTCGAATTGGTTGTGGGATATGGCAGCGGTGGTTGTATATGGCAGCAATGTTGGTAGTGGTGGTGGTATATGGATACGGATCGGTGGTGGTATATGGATATGAATCGGTGACGGATAAGCGGTGGTATATGGATACAAATCTTTTTTTTCCGAAACCTACTTAGGCAAGGAAACACGAATCGGAAATTAGATGGATCTCGAAAACAAACCTAATATGAAAGGGACTTGGATTGGTGGTGGATATATGGTGGAAGGATATGGCAGCAGTGGTCGTATATGGCAGCGGTGGTGGTATATGGATACAGATCGGTGGTGGTATATGTATATGGTTTGGTGGTGGTATATGGATACGGATTCAGAGCGGTGCTGGATATGTGGTGGTGGTAGATGGCAGGGGCAATGATGATGGTGCGGTGGCGACGTGACAACTTATGACCAGAACTCAAAACTCTAAAAGACTAGACGCTAAGACCAGCAACGATCACGACGATGCAACCGCAAATTCAACAAAGCAAAAACCCTAAAAAGATTATGCAAAGGCTCAGATTGGATCGGATATGATGAACTAACCCTATTTTTTGTGGCTTTTTTGTGGACTGAAGGTATGAAGAACAGACTCGATCTAAACTACGAAAAACTGTAAAATCTCACCAAGCAACCTGAAAATCTGATACCACTTGATAGAGGAAAAGGTGTCCCGTCTTTCGATGAGATGATGGGTATCGCTTTGGTGGAAGTCAACTTTGATGGTCCGACTACAAACGTGCGAGGACGTCGCGCCTTACCAATTGCTAAACCAACTCCGAGAGATTATTGACCACGTCGGAGCACGATCAACCTGACCACGAAGGTCTATTACCTGCAAGCAAAGGAAGAACAAGCAAGAAACTAAGATTGCAATCTGGATATTGTGAATATAAGATGAAAGCTATATTGATCAAGGTGGCGTTATGTGACGCCTTTGTCTGGTCATTGAACACAAACAAAGTACGCGATGTTGCAGCTATGGCGAACTTTTAATCTAAACAAAACCCAAAGTCTAAACAACGCCCTAAGGGTTGTATATATGGAGGAAGATGGGGAATTTCGTGGCCCTTGGAGGAGGGGTCCGAAACCAACCCTAACTATTGTTTCCCCACACATACGGACTCTAAAAATAGCCTATACTTATGTATTTCGACAATACATGGGCCTGGCCCAATAATAAGGTGACGCAGCACCTAGAATAGTGTCTGGACGAAATTTATGAAGTGACATCTTGTATATTTCGTCCAAGGCTTCATGCACTCCTTGTGGTGGCTTCAAAGTCCTTAAATCATCACTTGTAACTCCGTTCTTGACCCCCTTGCGCATGCCATCATTGCCATGCTTGATCTTGCTCCAGTGTTCATCCCTCTTATCCATGCTAGGCCGTTCATTTGTAAGCAAAACAAATGTATCCAATTTAGGCAGCATCATATTCTCATAAACATTAGAATCATTACCAAGAAACAAAAGTACCTGATAATTTATTTGGCGTGCACGAGCTCTAGTAATTGGTCCAGTCTGTATAGCAGTAGGGGTTGTGGGTGTAACAATGGTATTGATGTCCGCATCATTGTCCCACTTCATTTGGTAGGCGATGTTGTTGTTGTTGTCGTTGTTGATGTAGAGGTGCAACAGGTGCAGCGCGCGGTGGTTGTGGAAGACGCGCGAGTATTTCATCGAACTTCGCGTCCAACATGGTGTCAATTGTCTTCTCAACATCATCAATCCTCTCTAGTGCCTTTCCGAAGGTGTCCATGACGTCTTCCACATGTTGACTCAACATTTGTTGAAATCTATCATGGTGCTCCTTCTTCATCATGTTCTCCCAGTCAATCTCGTCGGCTTGTGGTCCTGCCATGGTTAGCAACAATAGAAACACACAAGAATATGATCCTATAGACTACTAGAAAGTGGAAGTGTGTCACAAATCCGTCAAGCCAATCTCAAATTCTTACCAGTCCTTACCTAGCAGCAGGTGGTGATCGGCTACCATTGTAGTCAAAACTCTCAAAGATTGGATAGAGCGATTACCAGGGAGAGTCAAACGCACGATGTAGATGTATGTGTAGCTAGGAAGGTGTCGGTGTACAAAAGTAGGGGCCTTTCTGTACCCCTTTACATGTGCATGGGCAGTCGTAGCCACACCTGCGGCCATGCTTGGTGGAGCAGAGGAAGGAGAGATAAAAGACTGCCAAGGCAGTACTCAAGCCAGAGGCGCAGAGAGCAATAGGACAAGGAAGACTTCCCCCGGCAAGGCCCTTGCCGGGGCGGCCTACATAGCCCCGGCAAGAGCCTTGCCGGGGCTACTTGCCCAATACCAGCAAGGCCGCCGCCCTTGAGCCTAAGACATTTTTGGACTAGGCATGAACCGCAACTAGTTCAAGAACTCAAGAACATGAAATATACAGAAACAAGGAGTACTAGGGTTTTATGCATCGTTTGCGGCCCAAACCTGGGTAAAAATCCCCCCGCGTTGATCTTTTAGACCTGCTCTTTGCGCAGCTCCACACCCCACCAACCATAGAAAGGGGTTCCCCAGGATCCCATAGGTGTCGTTTCCCTCGACATATTTGGCACGCCAGGGTGGGGTGTGCTGAAGATGAGAAAATCTGTTTAAAAGTTAGCACATCGACTTCTCCATTGCCATGGCTCAGAAGAAGAAGGCGGCCCCAGCTATCGGCTCGTCTGGAGCCGGTCTGTCCGTGCCAGTGCGGGCAAGCGACAGGGCAGCCGCTGACGACGGAGGAGGTGAAAGTCATCTCCATCCCTCTGGTGCCATGAGCCAGGCGAGCGGTGTCATCTGTAGTAGCAACAACTATCCGCGTGGTGACAGAAAGCTAAGTCACCCAAAACCTTGTGCAACTTCCTTTTTTACATAAGGTTATCTTCCTCGAAAGATCTTGCTCCTTGTATGGAAAACCTGCACGCGAGGGAACCCTTTCGCTATTGGCAACGCCCTTGTTTTGTTTCGAGTCCGCTCAACAATTCGAGCGGCTGTGCCAAGAATGGCAAGGTGGCTTGCCCGGCAGCATGCGCCCCCCGGCAGGCTACTAAGGATTTGTTCGTCAAAGCGCCACAGCACGGGTTTACGCGCCGGCAAACCTATGCAAGTAAGCGTAGGGTGTGGTACATACAAAGAAAGATCAAACAGGAAGATAGCACACACTATTTCAAAATACTGCAAAGTTATATTACATAAATGGTCACCGCAGTTCTAACTTAAGATAAAATTGTCTTGGTCATGAACTAGCAGCGGCAATGAGGAAAGGAGTGGCTAGTCCCGTCCCTTGCCCTCCACCCTGTTGACTCGTCGACGCAGCTAATGACGGGCTTGATGCACTCTTCGAGTGCCGCGAGGTCCACATCCTCCGGCAAGCTCTCAAGTGCGTTGGCGAAGTCCACGCTGGGGTTCCAGAACGCCACCTTGGTGAGCACCTTGGTCAGGGCACCCCGGAAAGTCTCCGGGACTCATTGGCCAGATAGGTCGCTCGATTGGAGTGGAGTTGCTCCAGGGTGTCGAGGACGCGATCAAAATACAAGGTCAGCCTGGTATTGGGGCTTGTGTTCACCTCCTGGGAGAACCTGACGTTCGGCATGCCCATGACGGCTAGTTCTGTGGTGAGCTTTTCTGCGACGTCGATGAGACGGCCGATCTAGTAGTTTATGCTGCCCACATAGTCCTTGTGGGCAGCGGTGTCATCCTTCTGCAGCTGCCTCTCGCTCTCAAGGGTTTTGTTCAGGGTCTCTTCACGGGCCCTGACCTCCGAAAGCGTCCTTTCCAAGGTGACCCGGTTCTGCTTCAGATCGTTAATGGAGTCGTTGGCCTCGGAGAGCAGCTTGGTCTTGTCGGAGATGGCGACCTCCAACTCTGCGAGACTGCGGTTGGCTGTGTCCCTCTCCTCCGTCAGTCCCTAGATCCCCTTCTTCAGCCCCTCCTGCTCTAGCTCCAGCTTCTCCACCTTGCCGCCTTGGTCCAGGGCCAGAGCATCAAGTGCGTCCTTGTGCTTCTTCTCCAGCTCCTGGGTCCGCTGCGCGACGATCTTCCTGATCTCCTCATCCTTGCTATGGAGCATGGCGGCAAGCGCCTGCTCACGCGCAATGACATCTTCCTCCTGGGAGTCCAGCAGAGTTTGGTCTTGCTGCCGGGCAGCTGCTTCCTTGGCGGCTTGTTCCTTAGCCGCCTCTTGGGCCTTCTTGATGTCGGCCTGCTTCAGGATGAGCTCTCGCTTGCACTCACCCAGCTCACCGTGGACGGTCCACAGTTCTGCCCGGACCTCGACGAACCAGACTTGCGTCTCAGCGACGTGCTCCTAGAAATCTGCTTCTTCCTTGTACATAGCCGCCATCCTGGAATTCACCTTATCTTAGCGGGCATGGTGGAGCGCCTAGAGCTTCTGAAAGTTGGCGCTCATGGCCCGGAGGAGCTGCTCCTCTTGGGAACCACTGCCGCTGGCGCTCGATTCGTCAACGACCTGGAGCCGGGCGGCAGCGAGGGCCTCATCGTCGAAAACCTCCCCTTTGGCTGGCGCTCTGGTGCTTGCCGTCCCCGGGAGGCTGACGAACAGATCGTTTCCCACCTTCAAGTACTTGCCCAAGGCAGGGGCTGCAGTGGAGGAAGGTTGGTCGTCGGCCACCCCCTCCCCGGCAGTAGCCTCGCCGGCCTCCCTGGCAGGCCCCTTGCCAGCCTCCTTGGCAGCAGACTTGGCGGCTTCGTCAACCGTGATCCTAGTGGCCTTAGCTTTGGCATCCCTGGCGACCTCCTCGATGACGGTGTCGATGTCCACCTGGTCCGATGAAGGAGGGTCTGGAAACCATAAAGAAGAATGAAGCGAGGCAAAAATCAAATTTCAGAACAAAGAAAAGAGAGGACATTGCACGGCAGATATAGCAAGGGTAGGAGGCAGGCCGCTTACCTGTGCCGAGATGAGAAGAAGCGGTTCCCTCCCCGCCGACGTTCATTGCCAGGACGGAGCCACTAGTACCCATGCTTTCCTCCTCCTCCTCCAAGCACGTGGGCTCGGCAGAACGTGCCCTAGCAGGTGACGCCCCTCTGGGTGGCGTGGTTTACGGGGGCGGCGTGCCGGGGGTGGCTGAGGGAGTCCTGGATTAGGGGGTCTCCGGACAGCCGGACTATATCCGTTGGCTGGACTGTTGGACTATGAAGATACAAGATTGAAGACTTTGTCTCGTGTCGGGATAGGACTCTACTTGGTGTGGAAGGCAAGCTAGGCAATACGGATATGTATATCTCCTCCTTTGTAGCCGACCTTGTGTAACCCTAGCCCCCTCTGGTGTCTATATAAACCGGAGGGTTTTAGTTCATAGGAGAACATACAATCATACCATAGGCTAGCTTCTAGGGTTTAGCCTCTTCGATCTCGTGGTACATCAACTCTTGTAATACTCAAATCATCAAGAATAAATCAAGCAGGACGTAGGGTTTTACCTCCATCAAGAGGGCCCGAACCTAGGTAAAACATCGTGTTCCCTGCCTCCTGTTACCATCCACCTTAGACGCACAGTTCGGGACCCCCTACCCGAGATCCGCTAGTTTTGACACCGACATTCATGCTTTCATTGAGAGTTCCTCTGTGTCGTTACCGTTAGGCTTGATGGCTCCTACGATCATCGATAGCGATGCAGTCCAGGGTGAGACTTTTCTCCCGGACAGATCTTTGTGTTCGGCGGCTTCGCACTGCGGGCCAACTCGCTTGGCCATCTGGAGCAGATCGAAAGTTACGCCCCTGGCCACCAGGTCAGGTTTGGAAGCTTAAACTACACGGCCGATATCCGCGGATACTTGATCCTTGACGGATTCGAGCCCCTGCCTTGTGCGCCGCGCGGTCACGATGAGTATGATTTAGCTCTACCATCGGACCGTATTCAGGAGATCGCACCGGCAGCCGTTCCGAGCCTCAATTCGGAGCCAGTTGCGCCATCCATGGACGGGTGGATGGACCCCGTCACAGAGGCCATATCCTCAGCGGCGATCGAGACGAATATCGGCCTTACCCTTTACGAGAGCCATGTTGCCAAACTGCCGGATCCTTCTCCGGCCACGGACTCCGAACCACCTGCGCCCATTCCTATCGAATCCGATTGGGCGCCGATCATGGATTTTACCTCCGCGGATATTTTTCAGCACTCGCCCTTTGGCGACATACTAAACTCATTAAGGTCTCTCTCCTTGTCAGGAGAGGCCTGGCCGAACTACGTCCGGCAGGATTGGGATGCGGATGACGAAGAAATTCGCCGCCCACCCACCACCCACTTAGTAACCACTGTCGATGACTTAACCGACATGCTCGACTTCGACTCTGAAGACATCAACGGTATGGACGATGATGCGGGAGTTGAAGAGGAACCACTGCCCACCGGGCACTGGACAGCCACCTCATCATACGATATATATATGGTGGACACACCCAAAGAAGGCAATGGCGATGAGACAACGGAGGATGACCCCTCCAAGAAGCAACCCAAGCGCCGGCTTCAGTGGCGCCGCTCGATGTCCTGCCAAGGCAAAAGTGGTGATACCAGCACCGGAGATAATAGCACTCCGGATAGTGCCGAAGACAACAACAATCCCCTCCAGCAAGATTTAGAGCAGGAGGATGGAGGAGCCAGCCCTCCTGAGAGAGCGGTAGATGGAGAGGCGGAGGATGATAATTACATGCCTCCCTTCGAAGACGAGGCAAGCCTCGATGATGACGAATTCGTCGTGCCAGAGGATCCCGTCCAACAAGAGCGCTTCAAGCGCCGGCTTATAGCCACGGAAAATAGCCTTAAGAAAAAGCAGCAACAGCTTCAAGCTGATCAAGATTTGCTAGCCGACAGATGGACTGACGTCCTGGCGGCCGAGGAATATAAACTCGAACGCCCCTCCAAGAGTTACCCAAAGTACAGGTTGCTACCCCGACTGGAGGAGGAAGCACCGAAATCTACATCCCCGGCGTATGACGCGGCTGATCGGCCACCTCGTGGCCGCGACAGAGAAACATTCCAGCCAAAAGCTCAGCCCGCATCCCGGTGCCATTCAAATAAAAAGGCATGGGGAAATACGTCAGACCTGCGAGACGTATTGGAGGACAAAGCAAAACATGCAAGATCGATCTAAGGATCATGAGGGCGCGCCACTATGCGAGACGATAATCATCATGCCGGATACAGTAAAAGTAAGTCCGGCCGGGCCGAACACAGCGGGCAAGACTCATTTGAGCTGTGTCGTGACATAGCCCAGTATAGAGGCGCCGCACACCCCCTATGCTTCACAGACGAAGTAATGGATCATCAAATCCCAGATGGTTTCAAACCCGTAAATATTGAATCATACGACGGCACAACAGATCATGTGGTATGGATCGAGGATTTCCTCCTGCACATCCACATGGCCTGCGGTGAGGACCTACACGCCATCAAATACCTCCCACTAAAACTCAAAGGACCAGCTCGGCATTGGCTCAACAGCATGCCAGCAGAGTCCATTGGCTGTTGGGAAGATCTGGAAGCCGCATTCCTCGACAACTTTCAGGGAACTTATGTGCGACCACCAGATACCGATGACTTGAGCCACATAATTCAGTAGCTAGAAGAATCGGCCAGGCAATTCTGGACACGGTTCCTAACAAAGAAAAATCAAATCGTCGACTATCCGGATGCAGAGGCCATAGCAGCTGTCAAGCACAACATCCGCGACGAGTGGCTAGCCCGGCATCTTGGTCAGGAAAAGCCGAATTCTATAGCAGCCCTCACGACACTCATGACCTGCTTTTGCGAGGGAGAAGACAGCTGGCTAGCTCGCAGTAATAACATATCAAAGAACCGTGGTACTTCGGATACCAAGGACGGCAATGGCAGGTCACATCGCAACAAACATAAGCGCCGCATTAACAGCAACAATACCGAGGATACGGTAGTCAATGTCGGATTCAAAGGCTCAAAACCCGGTCAGCGGAAAAAGCCATTCAAAAGAATCACTCCGGGCCCGTCCAGTTTGGACCATATACTCGATCGCTCATGTCAACTACACGACACCCCCAACAAGCCAGCCAACCACACCAACAGGGATTGTTGGGTGTTCAAGCAGGTCAACAAGTTAAATGCCGAAAATAAAGATAAGGGGGTCACATAGCGATGACGAGGAGGAGCCCCGGCAGCCGAACACCAGAGGACAGAAGAGGTTCCCCCCTCAAGTGCGGACGGTGAACATGATATACGCAACCCACATCCCCAAGAAGGAACGGAAGCGTGTGCTCAGGGACGTATATGTGTTGAAGCCAGTCGCCCCAAAATTCAACCCATGGACTTTCTGTCCGATCACCTTCGACCGCAGGGACCACCCCACTAGTATCCGTCATGGCGGATTCACCGCATTGGTCCTAGACCCAATCATTGACGGATTTCACCTCACTCGAGTCCTTATGGATGGCAGCAGAAGCCTGAACCTACTTTATTAGGACACAGTGTGCAAAATGGGTATCGATCCCTCAAGGATCAAACCCACAAAAATGACCTTTAAAGGCGTCATACCAGGTGTAGAGGCCCATTGCACAGGCTTAGTCACACTGGAAGTAGTCTTCGGATCCCCGGATAACTTCCGAAGCGAAGAGTTAATCTTCAACATAGTCCCGTTCGGCAGTGGCTACCATGCACTGCTCGTGCGAACCGCATTTGCAAGATTCAATGCGGTACCGCATTATGCATATCTCAAGATCAAAATGCCAGGACCTCGGGAGTTCATCATAGTCAATGGAAACATAGAGCACTCTCTCCGCACGGAGGAGCACACTACGGCCCTCGCAGCGGAAGCACAAAGCAGCCTCTTAAGGCAATCCACTAGAGCTCGCGCCCGGAGTAACCGGCAACAGGACCGCCTGACACGTTCCGAGCTCGCATAGCAATGCGGCCCCCACCCCGGTCCCAGCCAAACGGTGAAATCCGTGCCACGCGTACATAATTACGCATTAAAAATACCATGGGCACAGGCGGGGAGGGGGGCACGACTGCGGCACGCCCCAAGTCGCGGCTTAAACCACAATAGGGGCTTCCCGCTTTGTTATTTTTCTCTTTCAGGACTTTAATCTCTGGAAACCCTGTCCGGCAGCATGATTGCCGAACACATGATGCAACAACCAAGGAGGCAGAAAGCTACGTCACACCACGGAACTCCCAGGTGGATTACGATAACGAGTGAAATATTTGCTTTAATACTATTACTCAGCTTACCCTTGGAAGGGACATGTCAAACAATCCTACTTTTTGCTTATCGCACTACTTGTATCATTCTGCTTCAACGCACCTTTTTGAATAAACAATGCATAGCATTAAGACTATTATTGCATTCTTCCTTTTTATATATATGTTCATTCACGACATCTAGCACCCGTAGACTCCAGTATGGCCAATACGCTAGGGGCTTAAGCATACCCCATAATACGGCATGAGAAGTCCGAACACTTTCGACAGTGCGGCACCCCGAACTGATAGCATTATATGCATCAGCTCCGAATCATGTCTTGGGTCAATAGTTGGGTTTTCCTGGCTCCCATGTTTTGGTACCTTACGTTCCTCTATATCGGCTAAGGTAGCACTGGGAGAACTACTGCGATTGTGCCCCGATTCTGCTGGGCTAAGCACCTCAGTAGAGAAAGCTAAAACTAACTGTCATGATAAGGCGAGAGACTGGTCGCTGTTCGAGAGGTTTCAAGTCCCTAAAGACTTATGCCGCTTAGAGCAAGGAGTCGGCCCTGTCCGGCTTAAGGCATGTATCGCGCCCCAAATTCGGCCTTCCGAATACTAGGGGCTTCGCCCAAATTTAAAATTATAGAATTCTATGGCTGAGTGAGAGTGATAACGCATTATAGTCCGATTGCCTTGTTCGTTGTGCTGAGCACCTCCCTCGAAGGACCCAACAATGGGAACAAGAGTGCTCAGGTTTATCCCGAACACCCAAGCACTCGTGGCGTGGGGGAAAAAGCCGGCGACTAGCCATCTCTCAGATTTGATAAATAGCCGAACAGAAGGTAATATTTTAAATTCAGACAAGAGTTGCATAGTGCATATGAACAAGTTTTCATAATACAGGATTACACGAGCAAGTTCATTCAAATATTTCATCTTTTGCATACTCGTTTGCTACGAGACGGGCACCCTTCAGGACACCCTCATAGTACATCTCAGGGTGGCGATGCTCCTTGCCTTGCAGCGGCCCTTCCTTCACCAGCTTCACGGCGTCCATCTTGGCCCATTGCACCTTCACACGGGCAAAAGCCCGGCGTGCACCTTCGATGCATACGGACCGCTTGATGACTTCCAGCCGTGGGCAGGCATCCACAAGCCGCCTCACCACACCGAAGTAGCTATTGGGAAGGGCGGCGCCAGGCCACATCCGGACTATATGCCCTTCATGGCCTGTTCGGCCGCCTTGTGGAGCTCGACTAGTTGCTTCATCTGGTCCCTCAGAGGCATCGGGTGTTCGGTCCCAATATACTGAGACTAGAATAGCTTCTCCGTTGAGCTTCCCTCCTCGGCCTGGTAAAACTATGCGGCATCCGACATGCTGCGGGGTAAATCTGCGAATGCTCCTGGAGAGCTCCGGATTTCGGTAAGTAACAAGTAATTTACATTCACATGCTTGCTTTGCATATAGAATGCCTTACCCGCCGCTATCTTCTTCATCGCATCAATCTCCTGGAGGGCCTTTTGGGCTTCGGCCCTGACACTCTTTGCACTCTCAAGGGTCGTGGCAAGCTCGGACTCTCGCATCTTCAAGTCAAGCTCCAACGCCTCGGGCTTCGTCATGAGAGCGTGGAGCTCTTGCTGCACCTCGCCCACCCGTGCATCATGCCTTTCCCGCTCGGTGCACTCCTTGGCCGCATTGTTTTCAGCCTCGGATAGCGCTTGTTTTAGGGTCGCCACCTCGGTCGTGGCCCCTGGCAAATTTACGATGATCCTGTCATTTTGCAATCGCATTCTTTTTATATATATCCATAGACTAGGTACTACTTACCTTTGTTCTCCTCGAGCTGCCTCTTGGCAAGGCCGAGCTCTTCCTTGGACCCTTCAAGGTCCTGCTTCAGTGCGGCGACCTCTGCAGTCAGTACGACAGAGGCCAGCAGCGAAGCCTGCATACGCATATAGACATACTTATTTTAGACTCCTGCGATATTGTTTGATCCTCGGTTCGGCTTTTCTTTGTGAACAACGAACAAAGCATCAGGGGCTACTGTCTATGCGGTAATATTTTTCCTATATTTCAAATACTGACCTCAAATCCTGTCAGAAGGCTGGCACAGGCTTCAGTCAGTCCGCTCTTGGCAGACTGAACCTTCTAGATCATCGCACTCATAATAGTGCGGTGCTCTTCATCGATGGAAGCACTACGAAGCGCTCCCAGTAGAGTGTCCGGTGCCTCTGGATGGACAGAGGTCACCAGCACATGCGCCTTTCCCCTTTTGGAAGGAGGCCACCTGCCTAAGTCCGGAACCATTGGAGGTTCCGGCGCGGTGTTCGGCTGAGGGCCGAACTCGGAGCCCTCGGGAGCCTTGCTCCCCCTGCTCCCGGAATCCGGAAGGTCGCCTCAAGGCGCCTCCGAGACTGTCTCCCCTCGACCTGGTGCCTCTTGAGACAATACCTCGGCGTTGTCCATAGGTCAAGGGGAGGTGCAGGTCGGAAGTGGATCGCTATCCATATCAGACGAGCCCAGGGAGCCGTCCGACGATATGTCGATACGGGCTCGTGGCAGTCTACATAATCATAATTCGGCGTTAGGAGAAGCAGTGCGACAAAGGTATGCTATGAGTTACCTTGGCATCCGAATACTTACGACTTCGCCAGGGGCTTGGCCCTGAGCAGCCACTCATCTTCGCCTTCGGCGGCGGTGGTGGAGTAGTCCGAAAGGAGATTCCTTCCCTTCTTGGACCCTTCGCCCCCCCCCCCCCCTCGGTTGGGGCGGCCTTCCTTTCCTTGTCTCCCCCGACTAGAGGGGGAGCATCTTCATCTTCCTCCTCGTCTTCGGGGGAGGAGTGCGTCATAGAGTTATCAGACGATGAGTCTGATAACACCTGGCGTCGGGAACTCTTTCGGGTTCCCTTGGCCTTCTTGGTCTTCTCCGGCACCTTATAAGGAGCCTAAGTCAGCATCTCCGTCAGGAGAGTGTCCGCAGTGTCTTCGGGCAGAGGGGCCGGACAGCTAATCTGCCCCGACGTCTCCACCCAGTCCTGCTAAAGGCATGGAGCTCAGACCCCACACATGGTTAAGCTAGGGGAAATAAATATCCTACCAAATGTGTACAACTCACTGAATGTGCTAGGCGCTTCGCACTTAGCCCGTGGTCCTCGGTGGGAGAGGGAGGAACCTCGGCGCCCTTGAACATCACCCTCCAGATGTCCTTGTGCGTCGTGTCGAAGAGCTCGCTCAGAGTCTGGTGCTGGGCCGGGTCGAACTCCCACAAATTGAAATCCCGTTGTTGACATGGGAGGATCCGGTGGATGAGCATGACCTGGACTTTGTTGACAAGCTTGAGCTTCTTGCCTGCCATATTCTGGATACATTTCTGGAGTTCGTCCAGCTCCACCGATTAACCCCAGGACAGGCCCTTCTCTTTCCAGGAGGTGAGCCGCGTGGGGATTCCAGATCGAAACTCGAGGGCCGCCACCCAGTTGGTGTCGCGTGGCTCGGTGATGTAGAACCACGCCGATTGCCACCCCTTTATGGTCTCCACGAAGGAGCCTTCAAGCCATATTACATTGGGCATCTTGCCCACCATGGCTCCGCCGCATTCTGCTTGTTGGCCTCCCACCACCTTCGGCTTGATATTGAAGGTCTTTAGCCACAGGCCGAAGTGGGGCCGGATGCGGAGGAAAGCCTCACACATGATGATGAACGCCGAAATGTTGATGATGAAGTTCGGGGCCAGATCATGGAAGTCCAGCCCACAGTAGAACATGAGACCACAGACAAATGGATGGAGGGGAAACCCCAATCCACAGAGGAAGTGGTGGAGGAAAACTACCCTCTCGTGATGTTCCGGGGTAGGGACGATCTACCCCGCAGCGGGCAGCCGATGCGCGATATTCGCGGCTAGGTATCTGGCCCCGCACAGCTTTTTGATGTGTCCCTCCGTGACGGAGGACGCCATCCACTTGCCTCCCGCTCCGGACATGTTTGGAGAATGTTGAGGAGAAGGATGTGGACTTGGGCGTTCGAGCTCGAGTGCGCAAGAATGGATGAGCAAGGAGGAAGAAGGCGTGGGTAGAAAAAGGTTAAACCTTGTCCCTTTATAAGGGCGGCCAAAACAATGCGCCCCCACTAGCCTAGTAAAACTCGCTTATCCCCCAAGCGCTGTAATCGATGGTGCGGTTGGGTTACGCACGCCCGTATTGATGAGAATGCCGTAATAAGGGGGACATGATCTCTGCTTTGACAAGACGTGTCAAGAAACTGCCTCGCGTTATGTGCGGGGCTAGTTAAATTAAACGTTTCGAATAATCACCGGGCCATGGCATAATGTCATGTTGCCAAAACGTGTCAGCAGATTAGATTTGTGGAAATATTATTCTCTCTACGGTGGTATGTGGAACTTATTTTGCAGGGTCGGACACTATCCTTGTATTCAAAATTCTTCCGTGGTGTATTCGGAGGAGGAACCCGCCTTGCAATGCCGAAGACAACACTGCGCGCGGACTCATCGTCATTGAAGCCTGGTTCAGGGGCTACTGAGGGAGTCCTGTATTAGGGGGTCTCCGGACAGCCGGACTCCTTTGGCCGGACTGTTGGTCTATGAAGATACAAGATTGAAGACTTCGTCTCGTGTCAGGATAGGACTCTACTTGGCGTGGAAGGCAAGCTAGGCAATACGGATATGTATATCTCCTCCTTTGTAACCGACCTTGTGTAACCCTAGCCCCCTCCGATGTCTATATAAACCGGAGGGTTTTAGTCTGTAGGACAACATACAATCATACCATAGGCTAGCTTCTAGGGTTTAGCCTCTCCGATCTCGTGGTAGATCAACTCTTGTAATACTCATATCATCAAGAATAAATCAAGCAGGACGTAGGGTTTTACCTCCATCAAGAGGGCCCGAACCTGGGTAAAACATCGTGTTCCCTGCCTCCTGTTACCATCCGCCTTAGACGCACAGTTCGGGACCCCCTACCCGAGATCCACCAGTTTTGACACCAACAGTGGCAGTCAGTGGCTCCTCCTGTTGCCGCTCCCCTCCTGCAAACCCGGCAAGGTCAGCACCAAGGGTTCACGCCCCAATGCCCGCTGGTGGGGAGGGAATGATGAACTAACGCTAGAGGCTAAAGTGGGGGCTGCGTCGAGGCTATTGTCCAGGTTGATCACCCCCAACACCGGCGTGCGCGGAGCGCTCGCTGGGGGCTGGACACCAATCGAAGCCTTGGCTCGCTTCGCCACCCTCTGGGCCAGCATCTCCATGTCACTGCAAAGATAAGATCAAGTCAAGGAAAGATGGCACGGGTAGAGGGTCAGGAAATGATGAGGGGCAAGATGCTTACTCGTCCTCCTCCGTTGGCCTCCTCTTCCTCTTCGGGCTGAAGGACCCACTGTCGAAGTCGGCCTCCGGGGCGGCGTCCGCAAGAGGGGGAGAAGGGGATGGGGTCCTGACGCGGAGCATCATACGGTCATCCCCATGGATCTACCATCGTGTCACAAAGTGACAATAGGACCTATGACTCGAGCTAGAGCTAGAGCTCTTGAGACCGAGGTGACTTCTCTCCTTAGTGATATTACATATGATCCTCTCGAGACATGGCTACTACCTAAGTCCGAGATGGTGTGCATGATTAGGTACAAAGAGGACCCTCCCGAAGATGCACGTGAAGATGGACAAGCCGCCAAGTCCACGGATGAAGAGGAACATCGAAAGGAGAAGAAGGCAGCTCCAGGACTCGGACATTCGGCCCCGAGCCCGGACATCCGGCCGATAGAGACATCCACTACAGCAACAGTCCAGCAGCTGAAGCTACAGGACCCGGACATCCGGCCCCAGCCCCAGACATCCGGCCCCGCTCCAGCCCGGACATCCAGCCACTGCCCGAAAATCCGGCGCCCGTCACAAAACATACTCGAAGTTGAACCACTTCAGCCCGGACATCCGGCCAGCCCAGCCCGGACATCCAGGCCCTTGTGAATCCCTGGACATCCGGCCTGACGCCCGAACGTCTGGCCTCCCCTGTCTGCGCACAGTGTAAGTGTAACACCCTCGATGCGAATATAGCTCCCACGTGTCGAGGCACGACTTAGAGGCATAATCGCATTGAAGGCATATGTCGCAAGTTAGGCAATCATCACAACATCCCATGTAATATAGATAATAAAAGGGGATATAACATAGTTGGCTTACACTCGCCACGTCAATCAAGTACATAAATAACATTACATCAAACAAACACTCATGGCCCGACTATGGCGCCAAAATAAAAGATAACCCAACAAGCGACACGGTCCCGTTCACCCCCAACTGGGCACCACTACTGATCATCAGGAAAGGAAACATAGTATCATTGAGAGTCCTCGTCGAACTCCCACTTGAGCTCGAGCGCGTCACCTGGAGCGGAATCATCAGGCCCTGCATCTGGTGTAATAGTAATCTGTGAGCCACAGGGACTCAACAATCTCTCACCCTCGAGATCAAGACTATTTAAGCTTATGGGTAAGGTAAAAGGTATGAGGTGGAGCTGCAGCAAGCGACTAGCATATATGGTGGCTAACATACGCAAATGAGAGCGAGAAGAGAAGGCAAAGCACGGTCGATAAAAGTATGATCAAGAGGTGATCCTAAAACAACCTACGTCAAGCATAACTCCAACACCGTGTTCACTTCCCGGACTCCGCCGGAAAGAGACCATCACGGTAACACACGCGGTTGATGCATTTTAATTAAGGTCAACTTCAGGTTTTCTACAACCGGACATTAACAAATTCCCATCTTCCCATAACCGCGGGCACGGCTTTTGAAAGTTCAAATCCCTGCAGGGGTGTCCCAACTTAGCCCATCACAAGCTCTCACGATCAACGAAGGAATAGACCTCCTCCCGAGATGTTCCGATCATACTCGGTATCCCGGTTCTTCAAGACAACTCCGACAATGGTAAAACAAGTCCAGCAACACCACCCGCTGTGCCGACAAATCCCGATAGGAGCTGCACATATCTCATTCTCAGGGCACACCGGATAAGCTAAGCGTACGGGAGCCAACGTAACCCAAGTTGCCAAGGGATGGCCCCGCACGGTGCTCTAGGTTGGACCAACACTCAGAGGAGCACTGGCCTGGTGGTTTAAAATAAGATGACCCTTGAGTCCGCGAAACCCAAGGGAAAAGGCTAGGTGGCAAATGGTAAAACCAAGGTTGGGCATTGCTGGAGGAGTTTTATTCAAAACGGACTGTCAAGGGGTTCCCATTATAACCCAACCGCGTAAGGAACGCAAAATCCGAGAACATCACACCGATATGACGGAAACTAGGGCGGCAAGAGTGGAACAAACACTAGGCGAGAGGCCGATCCTTCCACCCTTTACCAAGTATATAGATGCATTACGATAACAAGATAATATAATGATATCCCAACAAGTAAAATAATGTTCCAACAAGGAACGGTCTCCAATCTTCACCAGCAACTAGCAACGCTATAAGAGGGGCTGAGCAAAGTGGTAACATAGCCAATCAACGGTTTGCTAGGACATGGTGGGTTAGAGGTTTGACATGGCAATTTGGGAGGCTTGAAAGCAAGTGGTAGGCATCGTAGCATTGGCATAGCAAAAGAGCGAGCATCTAGCAAAGCAAAGATAATAGTGATTTCGAGGGTATGATCATCTTGCCAGAAATCCCGCAAGGAAGAAGAACGAGTCCATGAAGAAGGCAAGCGGACACAGTCGAACGGTTCCTCAAAAACGCGACGTTATCGGAACCAACCCGAAGAAGCAACACCGGAAAGAAGCACACAACATAGTAAACAACCAACACATGAACATGATATGATATGCGGGATGCGGTATGCGATGCATATGCATGATTTGACAAGGAATGAATGAACCTGGCCTCAACTTGGAAATCCAAGTCTGCCACTGGAAAGATGAGATGAAAACGCTTGAAAACGATATAAAGAACACCGGAATCGGAGTAATGGTTTGGAAATGGCAAGCAATTCAAATATGACCATGTTCTGCGATTTACAGCAAGTAGTCATCTAAATGCAACAAGATGAACATGCTACAGCACCCAAACATGACAACAAAATACATGGCAGGGATCCACTCATGAAGTTTAACAAAAGACTAGCACTGAGCTACGGCCAATTCATCCATTAACAGGTTCAAACAAGCATGGCAAAAATGCATATGGTAAACAGATCTCAGACTTGGTGAAATTAACACTTGTCTGGAATTTCAGATCAGATAGCACTCTTTGGAGCATGAAAACAATATGCTACAGGACCTGAACATGGCAAAGTAAAGCATGGCGTGGAGCTACTCAAAGAGCTTAACAAAAGTGCCTTAGTGACCTTGAGCCAAAAGGGATCAGAAAATACATTAGCAAGCATGTGAACATGGCAAAAACATAATCAGATCACAGACTTAGTGAAAACTGGAGCATGCTGAAACAGATATCAAGTAGGCATGTTTACGAGCTTGATGCTTTCACTACGGAGCTAGTCATGACTAGCTAAGCATACACCCATCAATAATACACAAAATGCAAGCTATACATGGCAAGAACAATAGCATAGCATGCACGGATCAACTACAACATCCTCGGCAAAATCGCTAACAAGTAGACAATCTGCCCAGATTCACGAAGTAGCAAAAGTAGAGCTCGATTGACTCAAGCTAGGGTGCTCCATAATTGCAAACAAAGACATGGATGGATAGAGCACTACAATATTAACAAAACATCCTTACTAATCATCCTCAAAAGAGGCACGGATCACTAGGATACAACATGAACATATGACCATATGAGTAAATAGCTCAAGGACTTAGTGGAAATGCTAAGTCCCTGAAATCAGCATTACCAAGTGCCTCACTTTGCAAGCTTGTGCTAGTCACCACACACATCACAAAAATACATGGGCTCCACCTCTGGAAAGATGGCAAAGCATATAACAAAACTCATGAAGAGCTCATGGGCATATCATGCACACAATAATCATGGCAAAAATGACAAATATCTAAATGGAGCAGCAGATCTGACAATTATCTCAACTAGCACTCTTCTAACAGCATTTCGGGCATCAAGATGCACTCAAAAGAAAATGATGCAATGAGATGAAATGATGTACTCTCTGAGATGAACATTTTGATATGGTATATGCCCAAAACGGAGTTACGGATGCGGAGTTACGATGCGATGAACAGGAGCATATAATTAGGGTTAGGGATAAAAAGTCAACCGAGGGGGCAAAACTCAGATCTGGATCCGGCCTTGCACGCAGCCCAAGGTTCGCCGGATCCGAGCTCTTGCCCGCCGGAAGCGTCGTGGATCACCGGAGGAGGGTCGCCGGACGGTGGAGAGGACGCCATGGCGGTGAGGAGGCGACTCCGGCGCGGTGGCGGGCTCGGACGGCGTGGGTCGCCGGCGTGGGAGGATCGGAGCGGCGCCGGCGGGCTCGGGCGAGGAGGTCACCGGCCGGCACGGAAGAAGGCGGCCGCGAGGAGGCGGCTTGTCGAGGCGGTGCGGACCCGGGCGCACGTCCCTGCGGGCGGCGGCGAAGGCGGATGGGCCCGGGGGCTCCCCGCGGGCCTCGGCGGGCCGCGGCAGGCGCGGAGGACAGAGAAATGGTGGCGCTGACGTGGCGGCGGGGGATTCGCTGAGGAGGACGGGGCGGACATGTCCGGCAGCGCGGGGGTTTTTGTCCGGGCGCGAGGAGGAAGACGCTAGGGTTTCATCCGCGATTTTTGCGGAGGGGATCACATATATATATGTAGAGGGAGCTAGGAGAGTCCAAAAGAGGTGCAGTTTTCGGCCACGCGATCGTGATCGAACGGTCTAGATGATGGGAGTGGTTTTGGTGGGTTTTGGGCCAAATTGGAGGGGTGTTGGGCTGCAACACACACGAGGCCTTTTCGGTCCCTCGGTTAACCGTTGGAGCATCCAACAAAGTCCAAATGGTACGTAACTTGACAGGCAGTCTATCGGTAGTAAACCAAGGCCGCTTGAAAAATCTCGGTCCAACCTGGAAATGTTTAATACCCACACATGGAAGAAAGGTAGAAATGACCACTGGAGGAGAAAGAAGCGCCGGAATGCAAAACGGACAATGGGGAAAAGGCTCGGATGCATGAGACGAACATGTATGCAAATGAAATGCACAAGATGACATGATATGCAATGCATGACATGCAAGCAATGACACGACAACCACAGCGAATAACTGGAGGACACCTGGCACATCGGTCTCGGGGCGTTACAACACTCCACCACTACGAGAGGATCTCGTCCCGAGATCTAGAATGGCACCGGAGGCACAACGGAAGAGAAAGAGAAGAGGTAAAACTAAGTTGCTCCTTTGACAAACGAGTGAAACCAAATAACCTTGAGAGGTTGAACAAATTCAAGAAAAGAATACAACGAAGGTGAACAAAGTCGAAAACACTCGTTAGCAAGGAGGGACAAAGAACATTGTGAAAAACCTTGAGGTTGAAGGGCAAGATATATATTGAAAGCCCTATTCAAGAATTCATCCGATTAACCAGTTAACTTGCCGATTAATCCCTACTCATAGGGTCCCCGAGTAGCCGATTACCCAATAAATCATCCGATTAATAGATTAAATGGCCGATTAACTTGCCGATTAGCCTATTAATCCCCTACTCACCAGCCGACCGAGCAGCTACCAGTTAACGATTTCCTCAACAATGATTGAAAGCACTCCCGTTAAGAAGTTATACAAGACTTGATACGGTGAAAAGAACTTGAGCAGAGGACACGACACTCCGGTTAAATGGATAGGCATGAAAAAAACATGATCTTGACAAAACAAAATGATGGACTCAAAAGAGCAACGTCATAACGCCTCCGGAGCAAAAGTAAGAATGGAATGGGATGAATGAAGGGAAACAAGATCTCGAGGGAGCACGCTTACAACCAAAGCTAGAACAGAGTTGTTGGAAAACCAACGATGAAAATAACAAGCTTGATATGGTCTTATGGAGTACATCTCAAATTATGAGGTTACAACCTGCCACTCACGGGAAAAAGAATTTGATTGATACGAACAAGGAGACGAGCAAAATATTTCCACCGGGAGGATAAAGAAGATCTTGGGTCCTTTATAAGCGCCATGGATAGCAACAAACCTTAGGGAAGGCTTTAGGTGAAATATAACCCAAGATAATTCCAACGAAGAGGTTGATGAATTTAAAATATCTCATTCTTAATAACATGTGAATCATGAAACATGAACTCAAATTATCAAGAATGATGTAAAACCACCTCCAAAGATATGGTAGAAAGAAATTGTACTCCGGATAGCAAGATGAAGAAAACTTGAGCTTCTTTGAAAAGAATCTCAATGGACACTTCGAGAAGGAATATAAATCCTTGATGAACCATCATGTAGAACTTTCATGAGAACTCCGGAAATAAAAGAAATGATCAATCGAAATGGAGGATGAAAAGAATAAGGTTGAAGCCTTGCAATGATTTGGATGACTCTTCACGACGATATAATGCAGAAAAGCTTGGAATTCCGGAAAAGAAAGATGAAACAAATGAAACCGAGAATTTGATGAGCCTCCGGAATAGGAAATTAAACATTTGGGTGAATCAAGAATAAGAATTATGTTATGCTCATCCTTCATCAATTAAATTGATGACAAGCAACGGATTTGGCATACTACTTATTCTCGTTGAAAGGATTAAGATAGATATAGCGCAAACTTGGGAAGGTCTTCTTTGAACCACCAGTAGGATTGACAGCGAATAAATTGATAAGGAAGAGAAACCTGGAAGAACCACCATAAGAAATGAAAATGAACGAAGATACTTGAGAGAATTTAGATACAACTGAAATGAAGAGATCACGCGATGATTAAAGAATATTCAATGATGCACCGGTGAGATTTGGAGAACGAGAGCTGAAAACTGAGAATGAACAAGTCTTCTGAAATGATGGGCTCTGGATAATCGAACTGAAAATACCCTTGAATATATCCTGATGGGTGAAAAAAAAGATTCTCACAATCGAAAATAATTATGAGAGGATGACAACAAGCTAGCACCATGAATCTTGAAGAGAATGGAGCAAGATTAAAGAGAAACTCTTCTTCGGTCTTCAAAAGATGAGAATGACAACGAGAAACACTACCAAGAATTATTGAGGCACCGGAATAAAGAAGAATATAAAAGTTGAATCAACAATGAAATGAATTGGAAAAATCTTGGAGAAAGACATTTAACTGATGATAAATCATACTTACGTCAAACTTCGAAAGGAAATTTTGAGGATAGCTCTGGGAAAATAGGAAGAGTCAGCTAAGATCCTGGGAAAAGACCTGTGGGTTAGGGGCCACTCAAAGAAACACCGTTGAACGATTCAAAAGAGAGAAAGCACCGGTTGAATTAAATGACTTGAATGAGGGAACATCCTCGAAATAGGTTGAACCGATCTTGGATGACAAGGCAAGCCTTCTGAGATATCTTCAGGGCACCGGAACAAATGAATATCAAGAAATGAATGATTAAGAGGTGCACCGGCACGAGAAAAGCATTTGAAATACAGAGAAGAATATGGTCGACACCGAGAGCTTGAATAGAATCCACCGGAGAAGAAAACGAGTGAAAAGTGACGAACTTGAAGCTCCGTTAGAATCTTCATGAGAATCACCGGATAAGGACATTGAAGGAAAAGAATGAAGAGACTTCACATCAATAAGATGGATACTCGATTAAGAAGTCTGAGTCCTTAAAGAAAAACAAGCGAGGGAGGGCGGGAAAAACAAAGACAATTTGGAATGGATGAAACGAACACCGTTGAGAAGAAGTGATAATTGGTCTTGCGAATGTTGAAGTGAACGGATCCACTTGAGGAGAAGCACACCGGTTGAGAAGAGGATTGACATGACAATCTCGATTATCAAGAAGGATTAGTATTCGCATCGGAGTATGAGAACACCATTTGGGGAAGGTATGGAATCAAACACTTGACATCGATGCAACTCGAATACCACAAATCAAAACAAAACAAAGGATTGACTTGCAAAATAAGCCGGAACAAACATATGATAGAGATTTCGTCCGAAGTTTTCGTGGTGGAGCCTACACGGGCTCGATCGTACAACACCATCATGTACAAGGCAGTGCACATGACATACGAAGCGTCCTCGAGTCGGCATAGCCAAGGACTCTTTAAGACACAATGAGACCACTGTAAAACCGACCGTGAATAGGCGGACCACTAGACGTCGAACCCCGATTTCATATCATACATCTGTTGGAAAGATATCCTAAGAGCTACTTGAATTCCCACTTATAAACTCCCGAAATTTTCCGGTTATGCAATCAGGTGTTGGGGATACAGGGGAAGCATAATATCTCACACAAATCTAGCAAATCCTACATCCAGCTGTATCCATCCTTCAACACATAACCAAGAAACCTTCAGAAATCATCTACCTCAACCTTCGAAAAGCATCCGTTATACGAGTTATGGCGATACTCCCGAACTCCCGCCATAGTACTGGGTGGCGTCGAGGTTATCTCACCAACAACTGCATAAAAGAGATTTTCGATGTCGACGTACTAAACTCAGGTATTCCAGAACTGCAACGATAAAATTATGACGACAACACCTCAGAGCTCAACTCCCCGGGACACTTCCATAAAACCCCTGACAGGAGGCACCAAGACAATGTTCTCGTCATAAAACCATCGGACGATTCCAAGATACCCGCGTGATCCTAAAAAAAAATTAGTGAAATTTGAGAAGAGAAGAGTCAAAACTCTACGTCAGGATGCCTCACCAGAGCGATGAGGAGACTGGGGAGTAAAAAGAATTCCTAAACTCTCCGATATATAATTCCTAAATGACTCAAAACATTTTTCTAGACACAACTCAGCTGCTAATAACGATCAAGCAATGAGGCTCCTAAGGTCGGGGAAGGCTCTGATACCAACTTGTAACACCCTCGATGCGAATATAGCTCCCACGTGTCGAGGCACGTCTTAGAGGCATAATCGCATTGAAGGCATATGTTGCAAGTTAGGTAATCATCACAACATCCCATGTAATATAGATAATAAAAGGGGAGATAACATAGTTGGCTTACACTTGCCACGTCAATCAAGTACATAAATAACATTACATCAAACAAACACTCATGGCCCGACTACGGCGCCAAAATAAAAGATAACCCAACAAGGGACACGGTCCCATTCACCCCCAACTGGGCACCACTACTGATCATCAGGAAAGGAAACATAGTATCGTTGAGAGTCCTCGTCGAACTCCCACTTGAGCTCGAGCGCGTCACCAGGAGCGAAATCATCAGGCCCTGCATTTGGTGTAATAGTAATCTGTGAGCCACAGGGACTCAACAATCTCGCACCCTCGCGATCAAGACTATTTAAGCTTATGGGTAAGGTAAAAGGTATGAGGTGGAGCTGCAGCAAGCGACTAGCATATATGGTGGCTAACATATGCAAATGAGAGCGAGAAGAGAAGGCAAAGCACGGTCGATAAAAGTATGATCAAGAGGAGATCCTAAAACAACCTACGTCAAGCATAACTCCAACACCGTGTTCACTTCCCGGACTCCGCCGGAAAGAGACCATCACGGTAACACATGCGGTTGATGCATTTTAATTAAGGTCAACTTCAGGTTTTCTACAACCGGACATTAACAAATTCCCATCTTCCCATAACCGCGGGCACGGCTTTCAAAAGTTCAAATCCCTGCAGGGGTGTCCCAACTTAGCCCATCACAAGATCTCACGGTCAACGAAGGAATAGACCTCCTCCCGAGACGTTCCGATCAGACTCGGTATCCCGGTTCTTCAAGACAACTCCGACAATGGTAAAACAAGTCCAGCAACACCACCTGTTGTGCCGACAAATCCCCATAGGAGCTGCACATATCTCGTTCTCAGGGCACACCGGATAAGCTAAGCATACGGGAGCCAACGTAACCCAAGTTTCCAAGGGACGGCCCCGCACGGTGCTCTAGGTTGGACCAACACTCAGAGGAGCACTGGCCCGGGGGTTTAAAATAAGATGACCCTTGAGTCCGCGAAACCCAAGGGAAAAGGCTAGGTGGCAAATGGTAAAACCAAGGTTGGGCATTGCTGGAGGAGTTTTATTCAAAACGGACTGTCAAGGGGTTCCCATTATAACCCAACCGCGTAAGGAACGCAAAATCCAGGAATATAACACCGATATGACGGAAACTAGGGCGGCAAGAGTGGAACAAAACACTAGGCGAGAGGCCGAGCCTTCCACCCTTTACCAAGTATATAGATGCATTAAGATAACAAGATAATATAATGATATCCCAACAAGTAAAATAATGTTCCAACAAGGAACGGTCTCCAATCTTCACCTGCAACTAGCAACGCTATAAGAGGGGCTGAGCAAAGCGGTAACATAGCCAATCAACGGTTTGCTAGGACATGCTGGGCTAGAGGTTTGACATGGCAATTTGGGAGGCTTGAAACCAAGTGGTAGGCATCGTAGCATTGGCATAGCAAAAGAGCGAGCATCTAGCAAAGCAAAGACAGTAGTGATTTCGAGGGTATGATCATCTTGCCTGAAATCCCGCAAGGAAGAAGAACGAGTCCATGAAGAAGGCAAGCGGACGTAGTCGAACGATTCCTCACAAACGCGACGTTATCGGAACCAACCCGAAGAAGCAACACCGGAAAGAAGCACACAACATAGTAAACAACCAACACATGAACATGATATGATATGCGGGATGCGGTATGCGATGCATATGCATGATTTGACAAGGAATGAATGAACCTGGCCTCAACTTGGAAATCCAAGTGTGCCACTGGAAAGATGAGATGAAAACGCTTGAAAACGATATAAAGAACGCCGGAATCGGAGTTACGGTTTGGAAATGGCAAGCAATTCAAATATGACCACGTTCTACGATTTACAACAAGTAGTCATCTAAATGCAACAAGATGAACATGCAACAGCACCCAAACATGACAACAAAATACATGGCAGGGATCCACTCATGAAGTTTAACAGAAGGCTAGCACTGAGCTATGGCCAATTCATCCATTAACAGGTTCAAACAAGCATGGCAAAAATGCATATGGTAAACAGATCTCAGACTTGGTGAAATTAACACTTGTCTGGAATTTCAGATCAGATAGCACTCTTTGGAGCATGAAAACAATATGCTACAGGACCTGAACATGGCAAAGTAAAGCATGGCATGGAGCTACTCAAAGAGCTTAACAAAAGTGCCTTAGTGACCTTGAGCCAAAAGGGATCAGAAAATACATTAGCAAGCATGTGAACATGGCAAAAACATAATCAGATCACAGACTTAGTGGAAACTGGAGCATGCTGAAACAGATATCAAGTAGGCAGGTTTACGAGCTCGATGCTTTCACTACGGAGCAAGTCATGACTAGCTAAGCATACACCCATCAATAATACACAAAATGCAAGCTAGACATGGCAAGAACAATAGCATAGCATGCACGGATCAACTACAACATCCTTGGCAAAATCGCTAACAAGTAGACAATCTGCCCAGATTCACGAAGTAGCAAAAGTAGAGCTCGATTGACTCAAGCTAGGGTGCTCCATAATTGCAAACAAAGACATGGATGGATAGAGCACTACAATATTAACAAAACATCCTTACTAATCATCCTCGAAAAAGGCACGGATCACTAGGATACAACATGAACATATGACCATATGAGTAAACAACTCAAGGACTTAGTGGAAATGCTAAGTCCCTGAAATCAGCATTACCAAGTGCCTCACTTTGCAAGCTTGTGCTAGTCACCACACACATCACAAAAATACATGGGCTCCACCTCTGGAAAGATGGCAAAGCATATAACAAAACTCATGAAGAGCTCATGGGCATATCATGCACACAATAATCATGGCAAAAATGACAAATATCTAAATGGAGCAGCAGATCTGACAATTATCTCAAGTAGCACTCTTCTAACAGCATTTCGGGCATCAAGATGCACTCAAAAGAAAATGATGCAATGAGATGAAATGTTGTACTCTCTGAGACGAACATTTTGATGTGGTATATGCCCAAAACGGAGTTACGGATGCGGAGTTACGATGCGATGAACAGGAGCATATAATTAGGGTTAGGGATAAAAAGTCAACCAAGGGGGCAAAACTCAGATCTGGATCCGGCCTTGCACGCAGCCCAAGGTTCACCGGATCCGAGCTCTTGCCCGCCGGAAGCGTCGTGGATCGCCGGAGGAGGGTCGCCGGACGGTGGAGAGGACGCCATGGCGGTGAGGAGGCGACTCCGGTGTGGTGGCGGGCTTGGACGGCGTGGGTCGCCGGCGTGGGAGGATCGGAACGGCGCCGGCGGGCTCGGGCGAGGAGGTCGCCGGCCGGCGCGGAAGAAGGCGGCCGCGAGGAGGCGGCTTGTTGAGGCGGTGCGGACCCGGGCGCACGTCCCTGCGGGCGGCGGCGAAGGCGGATGGGCCCGGGGGCTCCCCGCGGGCCTCGGCGGGCCGCGGCAGGCGCGGAGGAGAGAGAAACGGTGGCGCTGATGTGGCGGCGGGGGATTCGCTGAGGAGGACGGGGCGGACATGTCCGGCAGCGCGGGGGTTTTTGTCCGGGCGCGAGGAGGAAGATGCTAGGGTTTCATCCGCGATTTTTGGGGAGGGGATCACATATATATATGTAGAGGGAGCTAGGAGAGTCCAAAAGAGGTGCAGTTTTCGGCCACGCGATCGTGATCGAATGGTCTAGATGATGGGAGAGGTTTTGGTGGGTTTTGGGCCAAATTGGAGGGGAGTTGGGCTGCAACACACACGAGGCCTTTTCGGTCCCTCGGTTAACCGTTGGAGCATCCAACGAAGTCCAAATGGTACGAAACTTGACAGGCGGTCTACTGGTAGTAAACCAAGGCCGCTTGACAAATCTCGGTCCAATCCGGAAATGTTTAATCCCCACACATGAAAGAAATGTAGAAATGACCAGCGGAGGAGAACGAAGCGCCGGAATGCAAAACGGAAACGGGGAAAAGGCTCGGATGCATGAGACGAACTTGTATGCAAATGAAATGCACAAGATGACATGATATGCAATGCATGACACGCAAGCAATGACACAACAACAACAGTGAATAATTGGAGGACACCTGGCACATCGGTCTCGGGGCGTTACAGTAAGGGCCCGAGGCCCGTGTACCCCTTCGCCCACCTTGACTATATATACTCTTATCCTACCTACGTTTTAGGGTCAGCAAAGTAGTACCTCATTAGAGGTAGAGCTTTGCTCATCCATTACTTATCTACTCCACGAGAGAGACCGCGACCCCTCTTCGGAGAAGATCCCTGTAACGCCCTCGATGCGGCTATATCTCCCACGTGTCGAAGCATGACTTAGAGGCATAACCACATTGAAAGCAATGTCGCAAGTGAGGTAATCTTCACACAACCCATGTAATACATAAGGGAAAAAGATACATAGTTGGCTTACAATCGCTTCACACAATTACATACATCATCCAAATACAATCAAGGTCCGACTACGGAACCAAAATAAAAGAAGAACCCCAAATGTGACAAAGGTCCCCGATCGACCCCAACTGGGCTCCACTATTGATCAACTAGAACGAAACGACATAAAGGACAAGATCTTCATCGAGCTCCTCCAGAGCTTGGTTGCGTCATCTGCACGGACTCATCGGCACCTGCAAGCTGGTTTTGGAAGTATCTGTGAGTCACGGGGACTCAGCAATCTCACACCCTCGCGATCAAGACTATTTAAGCTTATGGGTAAGGTAAAAGGTATGAGATGGAGCTGCAGCAAGCGACTAGCATAATATGGTGGCTAACATACGCAAATGAGAGCGAGAAGAGAAGGCAAAAGCACGGTCGAACAACTATGATCAAGAAGTGATCCTAGAACAACCTACGTCAAGCATTACTCCAACACCGTGCTGACTTCCCGGACTCCGCCGGAAAGAGACCATCACGGTTACACACGCAGTTGACTCATTTTAATTAAGTTAAGGTTCAAGTTGTCTACAACCGGACATTAACAAATTCCCATCTGCCCATAACCGCGGGCACAACTTTCGAAAGTTCAAAACCCTGCAGGGGTGTCCCAACTTAGCCCATCACAAGCTCTCACGGTCAACGAAGGAATAGACCTCCTCCCAAGACATTCCGATCAGACTCGGTAACCCGGTTCTACAAGACATTTCGACAGGGTAAAACTAAACCAGCAACACCGCCCGAATGTGCCGACAAATCCCGATAGGAGCTGCACATATCTCTTTCTTAGGGCACACCGGATCGTCCAAACTTCCGGTAGGCCAGCCCAGAGTTGCCCCTGGTGGCCACCGGCGGTTGACAAGGTGGACCAACACTCAGAGGAGCACTGGCCCGGGGGGGTTAAAAAATGATAACCCTTGGGCGCGACCCCCAAGGGAAAAGAAAAGGCTAGGTGGCAAATGGTAAAACCAATGTTGGGCATTGCTGGAGGAGTTTTACTCAAGGTGAACTGTCAAGGGGTTCCCATAATAGCCCAACCGCGTAAGGAACGCAAAATCCGGGAACATAACACCGATATGACGGAAACTAGGGCGGCAAGAGTGGAACAAAACACCAGCCATAAGGCCGAGCCTTCCACCCTTTACCCAGTATATAGATGCATTAATTAAATAAGATATATTGTGATATCCCAACAAGTAAAACATGTTCCAACCAGGAACAACATTTCCATGTTCCAACAAGGAACAAACTTCAATCTTCACCTGCAACTAACAATGCTATAAGAGGGGCTGAGCAAAGCGGTAACATAGCCAAACAACGGTTTGCTTGGACAAGGTGGGTTAGAGGCTTGGTTCAACAATATGGGAGGCATGATAAGCAAGTGGTAGGTATCGCAGCATAGGCATAGCAAAAGAGCGAGCATCTAGCAAGCAAAGATAGAAGTGATTTCGAGGGTATGGTCATCTTGCCTGAGATCCCGCAAGGAAGAGGAACGAGTCCATGAAGAAGACAAACGGAACATAGACGAACGGGTCCTCACAAACACGACGTTACCGGAACCAACCCGAAGAAGCAATCACCGGAAAGAAACATACAACATAGTAAACAACCAACACATGAACATGGTATGATATGCGGGATGCGGTATGCGATGCATATGCATGATTTGTCAAGGAATGAAAGAACCTGGCCTCAACATGGAAATCCAAGTGTGCCACTAGAAAGATGAGATGAAATCGCTTGAAAATGATGTAAAGAACACCGGAATCGGAGTTACGGTTTGGAAATGGCAAGCAATTCAAATATGACACCGGTGTGCGATTTACAGCAAGTAGCCATCTAAATGCAATGAGATGAACATGCTACAGCACCCAAACATGGCATCAAAATATATGGCAGAAATCCATTCAAGATGCTTAACAAAAGATGAACACAGAGCTACCGCCAATTCATCCATTAACAGGTTCAAACAAGCCTCGCAAAAATGCATATGGTAAACAGATCTCAGACTTAGTGAAATTAACACTTGTCTGGAATTTCAGATCAGATAGCACACTTCGGAGCATGAAAACTATATGCTACAGGACCTGAACATGGCAAAGTAAAGCATGTCATGGAGCTACTCAAAGAGCTTAACAAAAGTTCCTTAGTGACCTTGAGCCAAAAGGTTTCAGAAAATACATTTGCAAGCATGTGAACATGGCAAGAACATAATCAGTTCTCAAACTTAGTAAAAACTGGAGCATGCTGAAACAGATATCAAGTAGGCATGTTTACGAGCTCGATGCACTCACTACAGAGCAAGGCATGACAATCTAAGCATGCACCCATCAAGAATACACAAAATGCAAGCTAGAAATGGCAAGAACAATAGTATAGCATGCACGGATCAACTACAACATCATTGGCAAAATCGCTAACAAGTAGACAATCTGCCCAGATTCACGAAATAGCAAAAGTAGAGCTCGATTGACTCAAGCTAGGGTGCTCCATAATTGCAAACAAAGACATGGATGGATAGATCACTACAAGATTAACAAAACATCTTTACTGATCATCCTCAAAAGAGGCACAGATCACTAGGAAACAACATGAACATATGGCATAATGAGATAAACAGATCAAGGACTTGGTGGAAATGCTAAGTCCCTGAAATCAGCATTAACAAGTGCACCACTTTGCAAGATTGTGCTAGTCACCACACACATCACAAAAATACATGGGTTGCACCTATGGATAGATGGCAAAACCCTTAACAAAACATATGAAGAGCTCATGGGCATAACATGCACACAAAAATCATGGCAAAAATGACAAATATCTAAATGGAGCAGCAGATCTGACAATTATCTCAAGTAGCACTCTTCTAACAGCATTTCCGGCATTAAGATGAACTCAAACGAAAATGATGCAATGGAATGAAATGATGTACTCTCTAAGACGAACATTTTGATATGCTATATGCATGAATCGGAGCTACGGATACAAAGTTACGATGCGATGAACATGGACATATGGATCTGGGAATTTCAGGGAAAATGGACGGAGTGGTACGGGACGAGGAGATCCGGGCTCGGGCGACGTGTTTGGTTTGGTGGACGTGGCCGTACAGGAACGGAGCCGTGCAGATCAGGCGGGGACGAAGTCAACGGCGACGTCGGCGCTACTCCGGCGACATCGGCGCTACTCCGGCGACAAAGGAGGTCGGAACTCCGGCGTGGTGGTGCAGACGGCCGGATCCGGCGACCGGCGGCCGGATCGGGGCGCGGGGTGACGCGTGGCGTGGGCGGTCGAAAGAGCTTGACCCGGGGTCGCTGCGTGGAGAGGTTGAAACTCCGGTCACTGGGGTTGACGAGGTCGGGCTCCGGCGAGGTCGCCGGCCGACGAGAAGACGAGGCGGCGAACGAGCGCGAAGAGGCGGGGCTCGGGCCTCTGGGCGGAACGGCGGCGTACGCGGATGCTCGCGGGCTTCAGCGGCGCGAGAGAGTGGCCGATTAGCGGCGATGGGCGGCGCCGATGAAGGTGGTGGAGTCCGGCAAGCGGCGGGGGCCGGCCGGCGTTGGGCGAGACGAAGCGGGTCACGCGGCGGCGAGATCCGGGCTCGCGCGGGCCCCGGATGGGCTCCGCGGGCCGCGGCGGCGGCGCGAGGAGAGAGAGGGCGCGGTGGTGACGTGGCACGTCGTGAGTGGATGAGAGGGGCGGCCGCGCTGACGTGGCAGCCTCTGGTTGGCCGAAGTGATGTGGCGCCGGGGTGGACATGTCCGGCCGGTGCGGGAGGAAGTGTCCGGCGGCGCGCGGAGGAGTTTTTAGGGTTTGGACTGCGGGATTTTCGGAAGGGATCACATATTTATAGGTAGAGGGAGCTAGGAGAGTCCAAATGAGGTGCGGTTTTCGGCCACGCGATCGTGATCGAACGACCGAGATGATGGAGGAGGTTTAGGTGGGTTTTGGGCCAAAATGGAGGGGTGTTGAGCTGCAACACACACGAGGCCTTTTCGGTCCCTCGGTTAACCGTTGGAGCATCAAACGAAGTCCAAATGGTACGAAACTTGACAGGCGGTCTACCGGTAGTAAACCAAGGCCACATGACAAGTCTCGGTCCAATCCGGAAATGTTTAATCCCCACACAGGAAAGAAAGGTAGAAATGACCACCGGAGGAGAAGGAAGCGCCGGAATGCAAAACAGACAACGGGGAAAATGCTCGGATGCATGAGACGAACACGTATGCAAATGAAATGCACATGATGACATGATATGTAATGCATGACACGCAAGCAATGACAAGGCAACAACAGCGAATAACTGGACGACACCTGGCACATCGGTCTCGGGGCGTTACAATCCCCTTGGATTCAACACCCCCTTTTGGGTGGCCCCATCAATACCTCCTTTGGAGAAGAACCGGTTACCGTGCATCGTCCCTTGTTGATCGTGGATCTTGTATCTCCTTTTTTGTTCATGGATCTAGCACATGTGTGATCATACTTGTTGGTTTGAGTGTTCTCTTGTGTTCCCGTTGTGATTTCCCCTCGTGTTCTTCACGGGATTCGCTCCTGTGACGCCCCGAGACCGTTGCGCCAGGTGTCTTCCAGTTATTCGCTGTTGTTGCTTTGTCTTTTGCTTACGTATTGCATCTTGCCATGTCATCATCCGCATTGCATCATCATGTTTTCTAAACTTGCATCCGTCCCGATCTCCTCGTTCCGTCCGTTGTCCGTTCTGAGCCCAGACACACTTGCACGCGCCCGCGGCATGTCCGAAATAGTATTTTATAAGTGGCTGAAAAATGTTCTCGGAATGGGATGAAAGTTGGCGTGTGGTCTTATTATAGTGTAGATAGACCGTCTGTCAAGTTTCATCGCATTTGGAGTCCGTTTGACGCCCCAACGAATAACTATAGCGGCAGTATAGCCGGCCTAACATCGGACGTTTTCGGTCTCCGGAAACGGTTGCCGGGTTGCATTCCCCCTCTCTCCTCTCATTCCGCACACTTGACCTTGTCCAGCTAACCCTCTTTGCACAGCGCATCGGACCTCCTTGCGCGCGCGTCCGAAAGCTGTCCCGGACCCGACCCGGACTGTCGCCACCTTGTGTCCGGATCATCCCCGAACGTCTACAAAACATCACCGTTTTCTTTTTTGGACTCCCTAGATATTTTATCCGCGATCAATCGATTACGATCGTAGGGTCTAGGTAGCCCCTAACCTAACCCATGGTGTATATATTCGTCCACCCCTAGTCCTTTTTGGTCAAACCCTAGAAATTAGGAGGTTTGTCCCTTCACCCGCCGCCACACTCTCCACCTAATCCCCTCTCGGGATCCTCCCAGATCTGATCCAGCCAACCACGCGCAGCAAACCCCCCTTCCTCGTTTTCAGATCCACCATCCATCCCTTCGATCCATCTTCTGTCAACGAGCGCCAACGCTCAAATCCCGCAGGAGCCCGATGCCCTCTGTGCCTCGATCCATCCTCACCTACAAGATCAGCTCCATCCTCTCCATTCCCGCCACAGATGAGCATCACACAGCTCTTTTCCTTCTCTTGTCGTCCTCGTCTCTCAACTCTCTCTCATCTCTCTCTCTTATCTTCACCAGGAGATAAACACCAATCGAAGATGGAGCACCGCCCCGAGCTCCGTCCATGACGCCAAGTCCCTGTGCCGCGCCTACCACCTCCTCTTAATCCTCATGCCCCTCCCCTTTCTTTTCCCTGTATCTCTCACCTCGCCTCCCTGCAGGAACCGTGTAGCGCCGCCGCCCTTGAACTCCTCCGCCACGGTCTCCAGGTCCCATGGTCTCCGCTGCCTCCGCTTCGATCCGGCAGGAAACGAGACCCAAAGGCTTCTCGCGCTTGGATCCGGACGCCACCGAGCTCCCGCACCGACCCCTCCTTATCATGCCGCTCGCTGGAGTCCTCAGCGCCGCCGTGCCTGCTGTTTGCTTCACCGAACCGGCCGCCAAGTCCCATGCCGTTGCTGCTCTTTTTCCTGTCGAGAAGAGGAGGACGCCGCATCTGCCCCAAGTCCTTCGAGCGAGCGCGTTGACCTTTCCCCGACCGAACCAAGCAGGTCGGCCCAGCGCGCCCCTGCCAGCCTCTCCCTCTCCAGCGACCGGGCCGAAGCCCAAGGGGTGAGCTGCTTCCCAGCGCCTCTCTGTTGGCCCAAGAATAGATTCGGCCCAATGTATTTTTTTCCTTGTCTATGTTTTTAGCAATTAAACCTGAGACTGCAGTTTTGCAAGAAAACCCTTGCAGATTCATGCATTTAATAATTCACCAACCGTGCATCGGATGTAAATAATTTATATATGAAACTTGACTAGAATTTCATCTAGTTTAATAATATGCAACTTTCATCTATGTTTAAAATGTTTAAAATGATGTTTGTTTTAATTTGCTTAAATAACTTGCTAAAACGGTTTAAATCATAACTAAATAACCGTAGCTCGGTTTCTAATAAACTTTATATGTAAATGGGGTAGAATTTTGCCTAGTTTAACATGGTGGCCTCACTTTGCATGTTTAACAACTATATAATTTTGTTTAGGGCAGAACAGCACCAAACCTAATATATGCATATGGGGATTTACTGGAATTGTTGTTTGTTGCTTCCGGCCTGATTTAAACTTGACTAGATAGGCAGTTTTACTTTGCTTCACCCTCTTGCCATGCTAACAACATTTAATCTTGTTGGGTACATAAATGAGATCGAACTAAGTAACTCGAATGTGGTGTTCCATCAATATGCATCCCGTTGCATATTGAGCTCGACTTAATTTGTAGGATTGCTTGTGCATTTTGCCATGCCATGTATCTTTAAACCGGACATGCATCATACCTGGTTGTGCATCATGCCATGTCCATGTGTTGTTTGTTTACTATGTTGTTTGCTTTCTTTCCAGTGTACTTCTTCTTGGTAATCCGGTAACGTCGTGTTTGTGAGGACCCGTTCGACTATGTCCGTTTGTCATCTTCATGGACTCGTTCTTCTTCCTTGCGGGATTTCAGGCAAGATGACCATACCCTCGAAATCACTTCTATCTTTGCTTGCTAGTTGCTCGCTCTTTTGCTATGCCTATGCCGCGATACCTACCACTTGCTTATCATGCCTCCATATTGTTGAACCAAGCCTCTAACCCACCTTGTCCTAGCAAACCGTTGTTTGGCTATGTTACCACTTGCTCAGCCCCTCTTATAGCGTTGTTAGTTGCAGGTGAAGATTAAAGTTTGTTCCTTGTTGGAACATGGAGATGTTGTTCCTTGTTGGAACATGTTTACTTGTTGGGATATCACAATATATCTTATTTAATTAATGCATCTATATACTTGGTAAAGGGTGGAAGGCTCGGCCTTATGCCTGGTGTTTTGTCCCACTCTTGCCGCCCTAGTTTCCGTCATACCGGTGTTATGTTCCCGGATTTTGCGTTCCTTACGCGGTTGGGTTATAATGGGAACCCCTTGACAGTTCACTTTGAATAAAACTCCTCCAGCAAGGCCGAACCTTGGTTTTACCATTCGCCACCTAGCCTCTTTTCCCCTTGGGTTAGGCCAGCCCAAGGGTTATCTTTATTTTAACCCCCCGGGCCAGTGCTTGTCTAAGTGTTGGTCCGAAACAGAGCCACTTGCGGTGCCACCTCAGGGAAACTTGAGGGCTGGTTTTAGCCGTACGTAGTGTTCATCCGGTGTTGCCCTGAGAACGAGATATGTGCAGCTCCCATCAGGATGTCGGCGCATCGGGCGGTCTTGCTGGTCTTGTTTTACCATCGTTGAAATGTCTTGTAACCGGGATTCCGAGTCTGATCGGGTCTTCCCGCTAGAAGGAATATCCTTCGTTGACCGTGAGAGCTTGTGATCGGCTAAGTTGGGACACCCCTGCAGGGTTTTGAACTTTCGAAAGCCGTGCCCGCGGTTATGGGCAGATGGGAATTTGTTAATGTCCGGTTGTAGAAAAACTGAAGTTGACCTTAATTAAAATACATCAACCGCGTGTGTAACCGTGATGGTCTCTTCTCGGCGGAGTCTGGGAAGTGAACACGGTGTTGGAGTTATGCTTGACGTAGGTTGTTCTAGGATCACTTCTTGATCATAGTTTTATCGACCGTGCTTTTGCCTTCTCTTCTCGCTCTCTTTTGTGAATATGTTAGCCACCTTATATGCTAGTCGCTTGCTGCAGCTCCACCTCATACCTTTAACTTACCCATAAGCTTAAATAGTCTTGATCGTGAGGGTGTGAGATTGGTGAGTCCCCGTGACTCACAGATACTTCCAAAACCAGTTTGCAGGTGCCGATGATACCGTGGAGATGACGTAACCAAGCTCAAGGAGGAGCTCGATGAAGATCTTGTTCTTTGTGTCGTTTCATTCTAGTCGATCAGTAGTGGAGCCCAGTTGGGGTCGATCGGGGATCTGTGTAGCATTTGGGGTAGTCTTCTTTTTATTTTGGTTCCGGAGCCGGACCTTGATTGTATCTGGATGAATGTAATGTTTTATTCATGTAATTGTGTGAAGTGGCGATTGTAAGCCAACTATGTATCTCTGTCCCTTTTGTACTACATGGGTTGTGTGAGGATTACCTCACTTGCGACATTGCTTTCAATGCGGTTGTGCCTGCAAGTCGTGCTTCGACACGTGGGAGATATAGCCGCATCGAGGGCGTTACAAGTTGGTAATCAGAGCCTTCCCCGACCTTAGGAGCCCCCACTGCTTGATCGAATTAGCTGACGTTGTTGAGTCTAGAAAAATGTTTTGAGTCAATTAGGAATTATATATCGGAGAGTTAGGAATTCTTTTTACTCCCCAGTCCCTTCATCGCTCTGGTAAGGCATCCTGACGTAGAGTTTTGTCTCTTCTCTTCTCAAATTTCACTAAAAAAAATTTAGGATCACGCGGGTATCATGGAATTGTTCCGATCGATTTGTGACGAGAACATTGTTCTTGGTGCCTCCTGTCATTTAGGGGTTGTGGCAGTGTCCCGGGGAGTTGAGCTCTGAGGTGTTGTCGTCACAATTTTATTGTTGCAGTTCTGGAATACCTGAGTTTAGTTTCACCGACATCGAAAATCTCTTTTATGCAGTTGTTGGTGAGATAACCTCAACGCCACCCAGTACTGGGGCGGGAGTTCGGGAGTATTGCCATAACTCGTATAACAGATGCTTTTCGAAGGTTGAGGTAGACGATTTCTGAAGGTTTCTTGGTTATATGTTGAAGAATGGATACAGCTGGATGTAGGATTTGCTAGTTTGGGTGAGATATTATGCTTCCCCTGTATCCCCAACACTAGATTGCATAACCGGAAAGTTTCGGGAGTTTATAAGGGGGAATTCAAGTAGCTCTTAGGATTTCTTTCCGACGGATGTATGATATGAAATTGGGGTTCGACGTCTAGTGGTCCGTCTATCCACGGTTGGTTTTACAGTGGTCTCGTTGTGTCTTAAAGAGTCCTTGGCAATGCCGACTCGGGGATGCTTCGTATGTCATGTGCACTGCCTTGTACATGATGGTGCTGTACGATCGAGCCCGTGTAGGCCCCACCACGAAAACTTCGGACAAAATCTCTATCATATGTTTGTTCTGGCTTATTCTGCAAGCCAATCCTTTGTTTTGTTTTGAGTTGTGGTATTCGAGTTGCTTCGTAATAGAATGTTGATTCCATCCCTTGTCTAAGTGGTGTTCTCATACTCCTATGTTAATACTAATCCTTCTTGATCATCGAGATTGTCTTCCAATCCTTTTCAACCGGCATGTTTTCTCTTCATGTGGATCCGATTATTTCAACATCCGCTAGATCAAGTATTAGTTCTTCTCAATGGTGTTTGTTTCATCCGTCTCCAAGTTGCCTTTGTTTTTCCCGCCCACCCACCCTTTTTCTTCAAGGAATCCGATGTTTTAAACAACTATCCTTTTTATTCTCGTGAAGTCTATCCATTCCTTTTCCGTCAATGTTCTTATTCGGTGATTCTCAGGAAGATTCTAATGGAGCTTCAAGTTCGTCATTGTGCATTCTTTTAATCTTCGGTGGTTTCAAGTCAAGCTTTGTTGATCATATCCTTTTCCTTGTTTCAATGCTTTCTCTTGCCGGTGCAATTCTTAATCATTCAACTTCTCGCTTTTCAATTATTCCGGAGTGCTGAAGATATTTCAGAAGGATCGTGTTTTCCTTCAAGATCCGTTCAAACCTATTTTGAGGTTGTTATCTCATTCAAGCCATTTTATTTAACCGGTGATTTCTCTCTTTTAAATCGTTCAACGGTGTATCTTTTGAGTGGGCCCTAAGCCACATGTCTTTTTCCAGGATCTTACCTGACTCTTCTATTTTCCCGGAGCTATCTTAAATTCTTTTGAAGTTTGACGTAAGAATGAGTTATCATCATTCATATGTATTTCTCCAAGATCTGTCAAATTCTTTCATCGTTGGTTCAACCTTTATAATTTTCATACCAGAGCGTCTCAACAACGCATGGTGGTTTTTCTCGTCGTCATTCGAAACATTTGAAGACCGAAGAAGAGTTTCTCTTATTCTTGCTCCATTCTCTTCAAGATTCGTGATTCTAACTTGTTGCCTTCCTCTCATGACTGTTTTCGATTGTGAGAAATCTTTTTACCTATCCGGGGCAATTCAAGAGTCTTCTCAGTTTATTATCCGGAGTCCATCATTTCAGAAGACTTGTTCATTCTCAGCTTTCAGCTCTCGTTCCCCAAATCTTACTGGTGCATCATTCAAATATTCTCTAATCAATTCATGATCTCTTCGTTCCCTTGTATCTAAATTCTCTCAAGTATCTTCGTTCTTTTTATAATTCTTTCCGGTGATTCATCCCTTTACTTCGTTCATTTCCAATTCTTACGGTGGCTATTCAGATAGCACACTTCGGAGCATGAAAACTATATGCTACAGGACCTGAACATGGCAAAGTAAAGCATGGCATGGAGCTACTCAAAGAGCTTAACAAAAGTCCCTTAGTGACCTTGAGCCAAAAGGGTTCAGAAAATACATTTGCAAGCATGTGAACATGGCAAAAACATAATCATTTCTCAGACTTAGTGAAAACTGGAGCATGCAGAAAAAGATATCAAGTAGGCATGTTTACGAGCTCGATGCACTCACTATAGAGCAAGGCATGACAATCTAAGCATGCACCCATCAAGAATACACAAAATGCAAGCTAGAAATGGCAAGAACAATAGTATAGCATGCACGGATCAGCTACAACATCATTGGAAAAATCGCTAACAAGTAGACAATCTGCCCAGATTCACGAAATAGCAAAAGTAGAGCTCGATTGACTCAAGCTTGGGTGCTCCATAATTGCAAACAAAGACATGGATGGATAGAGCACTACAAGATTAACAAAACATCCTTACTGATCATCCTCAAAAGAGGCATGGATCACTAGGAATGAACATATGGCATAATGAGATAAACAGATCAAGGACTTGGTGGAAATGCTAAGTCCCTGAAATCAGCATTAACAAGTGCACCACTTTGCAAGATTGTGCTAGTCACCACACACATCACAAAAATACATGGGTTGCACCTATGGATAGATGGCAAAACCATTAACAAAACATATGAAGAGCTCATGGGCATAACATGCACACAAAAATCATGGCAAAAATGACAAATATCTAAATGGAGCAGCAGATCTGACAATTATCTCAAGTAGCACTCTTCGAATAGCATTTCGGGCATTAAGATGAACTCAAATGAAAACGATTCAATGGAATGAAATGATGTACTCTCTAAGACGAACATTTTGATATGCTATATGCATGAATCGGAGCTACGGATGCAAAGTTACGATGCGATGAACATGGACATATGGATCTGGGAATTTCGGGGAAAATGGACGGGGTGGTACGGGACGAGGAGATCCGGGCTCGGGCGACGTGTTTGGTTCGGTGGACGTGGCCGTACAGGAACGGAGCCGTGCAGATCTGGCGGGGATGAAGTCAACGGCGACGTCGGCGCTACTCCGGCGACGAAGGAGGTCGGAACTCCGGCGTGGTGGTGCAGACGGCCGGATCCGGCGACCGGCGGCCGGATCGGGGCGCGGGTGACGCGTGGCGTGGGCTGTCGAAAGGGTTTGACCCGGGGTCGCTGTGTGGAGAGTTTGAAACTCCAGTCGCCGGGGTTGACGAGGTCGGGCTCCGGCGAGGTCGCCGGCCGACGAGAAGACGAGGCGGCGAACGGGCGCGAAGAGGCGGGGCTCGGGCCTCTAGGCGGAACAGCGGCGTGCGCGGATGCTCGCGGGCTTCGGCGGCATGAGAGAGTGGCCGGTTAGCGGCGATGGGCGGCGCCGATGAAGGTGGTGGAGTCCGGCAAGCGGCGGGGGCCGGCTGGCGTTGGGCGAGATGAAGCGGGTCGGGCGGCGGCGAGATTCGGGCTTGCACGGGCCCCGGATGGGCTCCGCGGGCCGCCGCGGCGGCGCGAGGAGAGAGAGGGCGCGGTGGTGACGTGGCACGTCGTGAGTGGATGAGAGGGGCGGCCGCGCTGACGTGGCAGCCTTTGGTTGGCCGAAGTGATGTGGCGCCGGGGTGGACATGTCCGGCCGGCGCGGGAGGAAGTGTCCGGCGGCGCGCGGAGGAGTTTTTAGGGTTTGGACTGCGGGATTTTCGGAAGGGATCACATATTTATAGGTAGAGGGAGCTAGGAGAGTCCAAATGAGGTGCGGTTTTTGGCCACGCGATCGTGATCGAACGACCGAGATGATGGAGGAGGTTTAGGTGGGTTTTGGACCAAAATGGAGGGGTGTTGGGCTGCAACACACACGAGGCCTTTTCGGTCCCTCGGTTAACCGTTGGAGCATCAAACGAAGTCCAAATGGTACGAAACTTGACAGGCGGACTACCGGTAGTAAACCAAGGCCGCATGACAAGTCTCAGTCCAATCCGGAAATGTTTAATCCCCACACAGGAAAGAAAGGTAGAAATGACCACCGGAGGAGAAGGAAGCGCCGGAATGCAAAACTGACAACGGGGAAAATGCTCGAATGCATGAGACGAACACATATGCAAATGAAATGCACATGATGACATGATATGCAATGCATGACACGCAAGCAATGACAAGGCAACAACAGCGAATAACTGGACGACACCTGGCACATCGGTCTCGGGGCGTTACAATCCCCTTGGATTCAAGACCCCCTTTTGGGTGGCCCCATCAATACCTCCTTTGGAGAAGAACCGGTTACCGTGCATCGTCCCTTGTTGATCGTGGATCTTGTATCTCCTTTTTTGTTCATGGATCTAGCACATGTGTGATTATACTTGTTGGTTTGAGTGTTCTCTTGTGTTCCCGTTGTGATTTCCCCTCGTGTTCTTCATGGGATTCGCTCCTCTGACGCCCCGAGACCGTTGCGCCAGGTGTCTTCCAGTTATTCACTATTGTTGCTTTGTCTTTTGCTTACGTGTTGCATCTTTCCATGTCATCATCCGCATTGCATCATCATGTTTTCTAAACTTGCATCCGTCCCGATCTCCTTGTTCCGTCCGTTGTTCGTTCTGAGCCCAGACACACTTGCACGCGCCCGCGGCATGTCCGAAATAGTATTTTATAAGTGGCCAAAAAATGTTCTCAGAATGGGATGGAAGTTGGCGTGTGGTCTTATTATAGTGTAGATAGACCGCCTGTCAAGTTTCATCGCATTTGGAGTCCGTTTGATGCCCCAACGAATAACTATAGCGGCAGTATAGCCGGCCTAATGTCGGACGTTTTCGGTCTCCGGAAAAGGTTGCCGGGTTGCATTCCCCCTCTCTCCTCTCATTCCGCACACTTGACCTTGTCCATCTAACCCTCTCTGCACAGCGCATCGGACCTCCTTGCGCGCGCGTCCGAAAGCTGTCCCGGACCCGACCCGGACTGTCGCCACCGTTGTGTCCGGATCATCCCCGAACGTCTACGAAACATCACCGTTTTCTTTTTTGGACTCCCTAGCTATTTTATCCGCGATCATACGATTACAATCGTAGGGTCTAGGTAGCCCCTAACCTAACCCATGGTGTATATATTCGTCCACCCCTAGTCCTTTTTGGTCAAACCCTAGAAATTAGGAGGTTTGTCCCTTCACCCGCCGCCGCACTCTCCACCTAATCCCCTCTCGGGATCCTCCCAGATCTGATCCAGCCAACCACGCACAGCAAACCCCCCTTCCTCGTTTTCAGATCCACCATCCATCCCTTTGATCCATCTTCAGTCAACGAGCGCCAATGCTCAAATCCCGCAGGAGCCCGATGCCCTCTATGCCTCGATCCATCCTCACCTGCAAGATCAGCTCCATCCTCTCCATTCCCGCCACAGATGAGCATCACACAGCTCTTTTCCTTCTCTTGTCGTCCTCGTCTCTCAACTCTCTCTCATCTCTCTCTCTTATCTTCACCAGGAGATAAACACCAATCGAAGATGGAGCACCGCCCCGAGCTCCATCCGTGACGCCAAGTCCCTGTGCCGCGCCTACCACCTCCTCTTAATCCTCATGCCCCTCCCCTTTCTTTTCCCTGTATCTCTCACCTTGCCTCCCTGCAGGAACCGTGCAGCGCCGCCGCCCTTTAACTCCTCCGCCATGGTCTCCAGGTCCCATGATCTCCGCTGCCTTCGCTTCGATCCGGTAGGAAACGAGACCAAAAGGCTTCTCGCACTTGGATCCGGACGCCACCGAGCTCCCGCACCGACCCCTCCTTATCCTGCCGCTCGCTGGAGTCCTCAGCGCCGCCGTGCCTGCTGTTTGCTTCACCGAACCGGCCGCCAAGTCCAACGCCGTTGCTGCTCTTTTTCCTGTCGAGAAGAGGAGGACACCGCATCTGCCCCGAGTCCTTCGAGCAAGCGCGTTGACCTTTCCCCGACCGAACCAAGCAGGTCGGCCCAGCGCACCCCTGCCAGCCTCTCCCTCTCCAGCGACCGGGCCGAAGCCCAAGGGGTGAGCTGCTTCCCAGCGCCTCTCTGTTGGCCCAAGAATAGATTCGGCCCAATGTATTTTTTTCCTTGTCTGTGTTTTTAGCAATTAAACCTGAGACTGCAGTTTTGCAGGAAAACCCTTGCAGATTCATGCATTTAATAATTCACCAACCGTGCATCGGATGTAAATAATTTATATATGAAACTTGACTAGAATTTCATCTAGTTTAATAATATGCAACTTTCATCTATGTTTAAAATGTTTAAAATGCTGTTTGTTTTAATTTGCTTAAATAACTTACTAAAACGGTTTAAATCATAACTAAATAACCGTAGCTGGTTTCTAATAAACTTTATATGTAAATGGGGTAGAATTTTGCCTAGTTTAACATGGTGGCATCACTTTGCATGTTTAACAACTATAAAATTTTGTTTAGGGCAGAACAGCACCAAACCTAATATATTCATATGGGGATTTACTGGAATTGTTGTTTGTTGCTTCCGGCCTCATTTAAACTTGACTAGATAGGCAGTTTTACTTTGCTTCACCCTCTTGCCATGCTAACAACATTTAATCTTGTTGGGTACATAAACGAGATCGAACTAAGTAACTTGAATGTGGTGTTCCATCAATATGCATCCCGTTGCATATTGAGCTCCACTTAATTTGTAGGATTGCTTGTGCATTTTGCCATGCCATGTATCTTTAAACCGGACATGCATCATACTTGGTTGTGCATCATGCCATGTCCATGTGTTGTTTGTTTACTATGTTGTTTGCTTTCTTTCTGGTGTACTTCTTCTTGGTAATCCGGTAACGTCGTGTTTGTGAGGACCCGTTCGACTATGTCCGTTTGTCATCTTCATGGAGTCCTTCTTCTTCCTTGCGGGATTTCAGGCAAGATGACCATACCCTCGAAATCACTTCTATCTTTGCTTGCTAGTTGCTCGCTCTTTTGTTATGCCTATGCCGCGATACCTACCACTTGCTTATCATGCCTCCCATATTGTTGAACCAAGCCTCTAACCCACCTTGTCCTAGCAAACTGTTGTTTGGCTATGTTACCACTTGCTCAGCCCCTCGTATAGCGTTGTTAGTTGCAGGTGAAGATTAAAGTTTGTTCCTTGTTGGAACATGGAGATGTTGTTCCATGTTGGAACATGTTTACTTGTTGGGATATCACAATATCTCTTATTTAATTAATGCATCTATATACTTGGTAAAGGGTGGAAGGCTTGGCCTTATGCCTGGTGTTTTGTCCCACTCTTGCCGCCCTAGTTTCCGTCATATCGGTGTTATGTTCCCGGATTTTGCGTTCCTTACGCGGTTGGGTTATAATGGGAACCCCTTGACAGTTCGCTTTGAATAAAACTCCTCCAGCAAGGCCCAACCTTGGTTTTACCATTCGCCACCTAGCCTCTTTTCCCCTTGGGTTAGGCCAGCCCAAGGGTCATCTTTATTTTAACCCCCCCGGGCCAGTGCTTGTCTAAGTGTTGGTCCGAAACAGAGCCACTTGCGGCGCCACCTCGGGGAAACTTGAGGGCTGGTTTTAGCCGTACGTAGTGTTCATCCGGTGTTGCCCTGAGAACGAGATATGTGCACCTCCCATCAGGATGTCGGCGCATCGGGCGGTCTTGCTGGTCTCGTTTTACCATCGTTGAAATGTCTTGTAACCGGGATTCCGAGTCTGATCGGGTCTTCCCGCTAGAAGGAATATCCTTCGTTGACCGTGAGATCTTGTGATGGGATAAGTTGGGACACCCCTGCCGGGTTTTGAACTTTCGAAAGCCGTGCCCGCGGTTATGGGCAGATGGGAATTTGTTAATGTCCGGTTGTAGAAAAACTGAAGTTGACCTTAATTAAAATACATCAACCACGTGTGTAACCGTGATGGTCTCTTCTCGGCGGAGTCCGGGAAGTGAACACGGTGTTGGAGTTATGCTTGACGTAGGTTGTTCTAGGATCACTTCTTGATCATAGTTTTATCGACCGTGCTTTTGCCTTCTCTTCTCGCTCTCTTTTGCGAATGTGTTAGACACCTTATATGCTAGTCGCTTGCTGCAGCTCCACCTCATACCTTTAACTTACCCATAAGCTTAAATAGTCTTGATCATGAGGGTGTGAGATTGGTGAGTCCCCGTGACTCACAGATACTTCCAAAACCAGTTTGCAGGTGCCGATCATACCGTGCAGATGACGTAACCAAGCTCAAGGAGGAGCTCGATGAAGATCTTGTTCTTTGTGTCGTTTCGTTCTAGTCGATCAGTAGTGGAGCCCAGTTGGGGTCGATCGCGGATCTGTGTAGCATTTGGGGTAGTCTTCTTTTTATTTTGGTTCCGGAGCCGGACCTTGATTGTATCTGGATGAATGTAATGTTTTATTCATGTAATTGTGTGAAGTGGCGATTGTAAGCCAACTATGTATCTCTGTCCCTTTTGTACTACATGGGTTGTGTGAGGATTACCTCACTTGTGACATTGCTTTCAATGCGGTTGTGCCTGCAAGTCATGCTTCGACACGTGGGAGATATAGCCGCATCGAGGGCGTTACAAGTTGGTAATCAGAGCCTTCCCCGACCTTAGGAGCCCCCACTGCTTGATCGAATTAGCTGACGTTGTTGAGTCTAGAAAAATGTTTTGAGTCAATTAGGAATTATATATCGGAGAGTTAGGAATTCTTTTTACTCCCCAGTCCCTACATCGCTCTGGTAAGGCATCCTGACATAGAGTTTTGTCTCTTCTCTTCTCAAATTTCACTAAAAAAATTTAGGATCACGCGGGTATCATGGAATCGTTCCGATCGATTTGTGACGAGAACATTGCTCTTGGTGCCTCCTGTCATTTAGGGGTTGTGGCAGTGTCCCGGGGAGTTGAGCTTTGAGGTGTTGTCGTCACAATTTTATCATTGCAGTTCTGGAATACCTGAGTTTAGTTTCACCGACATCGAAAATCTCTTTTATGCAGTTGTTGGTGAGATAACCTCGACGCCACCCAGTACTGGGGCGGGAGTTCGGGAGTATTGCCATAACTCGTATAACGGATGCTTTTCGAAGGTTGAGGTAGACGATTTCCGAAGGTTTCTTGGTTATGTGTTGAAGGATGGATACAGCTGGATGTAGGATTTGCTAGTTTGGGTGAGATATTATGATTCCCCTATATCCCTAACACCAGATTGCATAACCGGAAAGTTTCGGGAGTTTATAAGTGGGAATTCAGGTAGCTCTTAGGATTTCTTTCCGACGGATGTATGATATGAAATTGGGGTTCGACGTCTAGTGGTCCGCCTATCCACGGTTGGTTTTACAGTGGTCTCGTTGTGTCTTAAAGAGTCCTTGGATATGCCGACTCGGTGACGCTTCGTATGTCATGTGCACTGCCTTGTTCATGATGGTGTTGTACGATCGAGCCCGTGTAGGCCCCACCACGAAAACTTCAGATGAAATCTCTACCATATGTTTGTTCCGGCTTATTCTGCAAGCCAATCCTTTGTTTTGTTTTGAGTTGTGGTATTCGAGTTGCTTCATAATAGAATGTTGATTCCATCCCTTGTCTAAGTGGTGTTCTCATATTCCTATGTGAATACTAATCCTTCTTGATCATCGAGATTGTCTTCCAATCCTTTTCAACCGGCGTGTTTTCTCTTCATGTGGATCCGATCATTTCAACATCCGCTAGATCAACTATTAGTTCTTCTCAACGGTGTTTGTTTCATCCGTCTCCAAGTTGCCTTTGTTTTTCCCGCCCACCCACCCTTTTTCTTCAAGGAATCCGATGTTTTAATCAAGTATCCTTTATATTCTCGTGAAGTCTATCCATTCCTTTTCCGTCAATGTTCTTATCCGGTGATTCTCAGGAAGATTCTAATGTAGCTTCAAGTTCGTCATTGTTCATTCTTTTCATCTTCGGTGGTTTCAAGTCAAGCTTTCTTGATCATATCCTTTTCCTCGTTTCAATGCTTTCTCTTGCCGGTGCAATTCTTAATCATTCAACTTCTCGCTATTCAATTATTTCGGTGTGCTGAAGATATTTCAGAAGGCTCGTGTTTTCCTTCAAGATCCGTTCAAACCTATTCTGAGGTTGTTATCTCATTCAAGCCATTTTATTTAAACGGTGCTTTCTCTCTTTTAAATCGTTCAATGGTGTATCTTTTGAGTGGGCCCTAAGCCACATGTCTTTTTCCAGGATCTTACCTGACTCTTCTATTTTCCCGGAGCTATCCTAAATTCTTTTGAAGTTTGACGTAAGAATGAGTTATCATCAGTCATATGTATTTCTCCAAGATCTGTCAAATTCTTTCATCGTTGGTTCAACCTTTATAACTTTCATATCAGAGCGTCTCAACAACTCATGGTGGTTTTTCTCGTCGTCATTCGAAACATTTGAAGACCGAAGAAGAGTTTCTCTTATTCTTGCTCCATTCTCTTCAAGATTCGTGATTCTAACTTGTTGCCTTCCTCTCATGACTATTTTCGATTGTGAGAAATCTTTTTACCTATCCGGGGCAATTCAAGAGTCTTCTCAGTTTATTATCCGGAGTCCATCATTTCAGAAGACTTGTTCATTCTCAGCTTTCAGCTCTCGTTCCCCAAATCATACCGGTGCATCATTCAAATATTCTCTAATCAATTCATGATCTCTTCGTTCCCTTGTATCTAAATTCTCTCAAGTATCTTCCTTCTTTTTATAAATCCCTTTACTTCATTCATTTCCAATTCTTACGGTGGCTATTCAGGATTTTTTCTTCCTTGCTATCTTATCTATTTATTCGTTGTCAATCCTAACGGTGATTCGTGCAAGAGTTCTCATCACTCGTTTTCGTATATATTCGTCCGTTCTTCTCAATCCTACCGGTGACTTGTTGAAGACCTTCTCAAGTTTATGTTATATCTGTCTTAATCTTTTCTACGAGAATAAGTAGTGTGCCAAATCCGTTGATTGTCACCAATTTAATTGGTGAAGGATAAGAATAATGTAATTCTTATTCTTGTTTCATCAAAGTGATTAATTCCTTATTCCAGAGTGGTTCATCATACATATTCTTGGTTTCAAGTGCTCATCTTTCTTTCCCGGAGTTCCAAGCTCTCGCAATTATGTAATCATGGAGACCTATCTAAAATATTTACAAGGATTCACCTTGTGTTTTCAACTTATTTTTCCTTCCGTTTGATCATCCTTTTTTTTAACGGAGTTCTTCATGAAGGTTCTACATGATGGTTCATAAAGGATTTAATTCCTTCTCTAAGTTTTCATCGAGATTCATTTCTAGGGAGATCAAGCTTTCTTCATCTTGCAATCCGGAGTGCAATTTCTTTCTACCGTATCTTTGGAGGTGGTATTATGTCATTCTTCATAATTTGAGTTCATGCTTCATGATTCACATATTGTTAAGAATGAGATATTTTAAATCCATCAATCTCGTCATTTGAGTTATCTTGGGTTATATTTCACCTAAATCTTTCCCTAAGGATTTTGCTATTAATGGTGATAATATATGATCCAAGTTCTTCATCTATCCTCCCGGTGAAATAATTCTCTCGTCTCATCGGTCATACCAATCCAATTCTTTTCCCGTGAGTAGCAGTTTGTCACCTCATAATTTGAGATGTATTCCATAAGGCCATATCAAGCTTATTCTTTTCGTTGTTGGTTTTCCAACAACTCCGTTCTACCATTTGCTGTAAGCGTGCTCCCTCAAGATCTTGTTTCTCGTCGTTCATTCCATTCCATTCTCACTTCTGTTCCGGAGGCATTGCGATATTGCTTTCTTCAACCATCATCCCGTTGTCAAAGTTCATATTCTTTTCCTCGCTTATCCCATTTATTCGGAGTGTTGTACCATTTTGCTCAAGTTCTTTTCATCTTATCAAGTCTTGCTTAACTTCTTAACCGGAGTGGTTTCAATATATATCTTGCCCTTCAACCTCAAGTTTTTTCGCAATGTTCTTTGTTCCTCTTTTCTATCGGAGTGTTGTCGACTTTGTTCACCTTCGTTGTATTCTTTTCTTGAAATTGTTCAACCTCGCAACGTTCTTTGGTTTCACCCATTGGTCAAAGAAGCAACTTAGTTTTACCTATTCTCTTTCTCTTCCGTTTTCCCTCCGGTGCCATTCTAGATCTCGGGACAAGATCCTCTCGTAGTGGTGGAGTGTTGTGACGCCCTGAGACCGTTGCGCCAGGTGTCTTCCAGTTATTCGTTGTTGTTGCTTTGTCTTTTGCTTGTGTGTTGCATCTTTCCATGTCATCATCCGCATTGCATCATCATGTTTTCTAAACTTGCATCCGTCCCGATCTCCTCGTTCCGTCCGTTGTCCATTCTGTGCCCAGACACACTTGCACGCGCCCGCGGCATGTTCGAAATAGTATTTTATAAGTGGCCGAAAAATGTTCTCGGAATGGGATGAAAGTTGGCGTATGGTCTTACTATAGTGTAGATAGACCGCCTGTCATGTTTCATCGCATTTGGAGTCCGTTTGACGCCCCAACGAATAACTATAGCGGGAGTATAGCCGGCCTAACGTCGGACGTTTTCGGTCTCCGGAAACGGTTGCCGCGTTGCATTCCCCCTCTCTCCTCTCAGTCTGCACACTTGACCTTGTCCGTCTAACCCTCTCTGCACAGCGCATCGGACCTCCTTGCGCACACGTCCGAAAGCTGTCCCGGACCCGACCCGGACTGTCGCCACCGTTGTGTCTGGATCATCCCCGAACGTCTACAAAACATCACCGTTTTCTTTTTCGGACTCCCCAGCTATTTTATCCGCGATCATCCGATTATGATCGTAGGGTCGAGATAGCCCCTAACCTAACCCGTGGTGTATATATCCCTCCACCCCTAGTCCTTTTTGGTCAAACCCAAGAAATTAGGAGGTTTGTCCCTTCACCCGCCGCCGCACTCTCCCCCTAATCCCCTCTCGGGATCCTCCCAGATCTGATCCAGCCAACCACGTGCAGCAAACCCCCCTTCCTCGGTTTCAGATCCACCATACATCCCTTCGATCCATCTTCAGTCAACGAGCGCCAACGCTCAAATCCCGCAGGAGCCCGATGCCCTCTGCGCCTCGATCCATCCTCACCTGCAAGATCAGCTACATCCTCTCCATTCCCGCCACAGATGAGCATCACACAGCTCTTTTCCTTCTCTTGTCGTCCTCGTCTCTCAACTCTCTCTCATCTCTCTCTTATCTTCACCAGGAGATAAACACCAATCGAAGATGCAGCACCGCCCCGAGCTCCGTCCGTGACGCCAAGTCCCTGTGACGCGCCTACCACCTCCTCTTAATCCTCATGCCCCTCCCCTTTCTTTTCCCTGTATCTCTCACCTCGCCTCCCTGCAGGAACCGTGCAGCGCCGCCGCCCTTGGAACTCCTCCGCCATGGTCGCCAGGTCCCATGGTCTCCGCTGCCTCCGCTTCAATCCGGCAGGAAACGAGACCCGAAGGCTTCTCGCGCTTGGATCCGGACGCCACCGAGCTCCCGCGCCGACCCCTCCTCATCCTGCCGCTCGCCGGAGTCCTCAGCACCGCCGTGCCTGCTGTTTGCTTCACCGAACCGGCCGCCAAGTCCCACGCTGCTGCTGCTCTTTTTCCTGTCGAGAAGAGGAGGACGCCGCATCTGCCCCGAGTCGTTCGAGTGAGCGCGTTGACCTTTCCCCGACCGAACCAAGCAGGTCGGCCCAGCGCGCCCCAGCCAGCCTCTCCCTCTCCAGCGACCGGGCCGAAGCCCAAGGGGTGAGCTGCTTCCCAACGGCTCTCTGTTGGCCCAAGAATAGATTTTGCCCAATGTATTTTTTCCTTGTCTGTGTTTTTAGCAATTAAACCTGAGAATGCAGTTTTGCAGGAAAACCCTTGCAGATTCATGCATTTAATAATTCACCAACCGCGCATCGGATGTAAATAATTTATATATGAAACTTGACTAGAATTTCATCTAGTTTAATAATATGCAACTTTCATCTATGTTTAAAATGTTTAAAATGCTATTTGTTTTAATTTGCTTAAATAACTTGCTAAAATGGTTTAAATCATAACTAAATAACCGTAGCTCGGTTTCTAATAAACTTTATATGTAAATGGGGTAGAATTTTGCCTAGTTTAACATGGTGGCATCACTTTGCATGTTTAACAACTATAAAATTTGGTTTAGGGCAGAACAGCACCAAACCTAATATATGCATATGGGGATTTACCAGAATTGTTGTTCGTTGCTTCCGGCCTCATTTAAACTTGACTACATAGGTAGTTTTACTTTGCTTCACCCTCTTGCCATGCTAACAACATTTAATCTTGTTGGGTACATAAACGAGATCGAACTAAGTAACTCGAATGTGGTGTTCCGTCAATATGCATCCCGTTGCATATTGAGCTCCACTTAATTTGTAGGATTGCTTGCGCATTTTGCCATGCCATGTATCTTTAGACCGGACATGCATCATACTTGGTTGTGCATCATGCCATGTCCATGTGTTGTTTGTTTACTATGTTGTTTGCTTTCTTTCCAGTGTACTTCTTCTTGGTAATCTGTAACGTTGTGTTTGTGAGGATCTGTTCGACTACGTCCGTTTGTCATCTTCATGGACTCGTTCTTCTTCCTTGCGGGATTTCAGGCAAGATGACCATACCCTCGAAATCACTTCTATCTTTGCTTGCTAGTTGCTCGCTCTTTTGCTATGCCTATGCCGCGATACCTACCACTTGCTTATCATGCCTCCCATATTGTTGAACCAAGCCTCTAACCCACCTTGTCCTAGCAAACCGTTGTTTGGCTATGTTACCACTAGCTCAGCCCCTCTTATAGCATTGTTAGTTGCAGGTGAAGATTAAAGTTTGTTCCTTGTTGGAGCATGGAGATGTTGTTCCTTGTTGGAACATGTATACTTGTTGGGATATCACAATATATCTTATTTAATTAATGCATCTATATAATTGGTAAAGGGTGGAATGCTCGGCCTTATGCCTGGTGTTTTGTTCCACTCTTGCCGCCCTAGTTTCCGTCATATCGGTGTTATGTTCCCGGATTTTGCGTTCCTTACGCGGTTGGGTTATAATAGGAACCCCTTGACAGTTCGCTTTGAATAAAACTCCTCCAGCAAGGCCCAACCTTCGTTTTACCATTCGCCACCTAGCCTCTTTTTCCCTTGGGTTAGGCCAGCCCAAGGGTCATCTTTATTTTAACCCCCCCCCCTCCCGGCCAGTGCTTGTCTAAGTGTTGGTCCGAAACAGAGCCACTTATGGCGCCACCTCAGGGAAACATGAGGGCTAGTTTTAGCTGTACGTAGTGTTCATCCGGTGTTGCCCTGAGAACGAGATATGTGCAGCTCCCATCAGGATGTTGGCGCATCGGGCGGTCTTGCTGGTCATGTTTCACCATCGTCGAAATGTCTTGTAACCGGGATTCAGAGTCTGATCGGGTCTTCCCGCTAGAAGGAATATCCTTCATTGACCGTGAGAGCTTGTGATGGGCTAAGTTGGGACACCCCTGCAAGGTTTTGAACTTTCGAAAGCCGTGCCCGCGGTTAGGGCAGATGGGAATTTGTTAATGTCCGGTGGTAGAAAACCTAAAGTTGACCTTAATTAAAATACATCAACCGCGTGTGTAACCGTGATGGTCTCTTCTCGGCGGACTCCGGGAAGTGAACACGGTGTTGGAGTTATGCTTGACGTAGGTTGTTCTAGGATCACTTCTTGATCATAGTTTTATCGACCGTGCTTTTGCCTTCTCTTCTCGCTCTCTTTTGCGAATATGTTAGCCACCTTATATGCTAGTCGCTTGCTGCAGCTCCACCTCATACCTTTACCTTACCCATAAGCTTAAATAGTCTTGATCGCGAGGGTGTGAGATTGGTGAGTCCCCGTGACTCTCAGATACTTCCAAAACCAGTTTGCAGGTGCCGATGATACCGTGCAGATGGCGCAACCAAGCTCAAGGAGGAGCTCGATGAAGATCTTGTTCTTTGTGTCATTTCGTTCTAGTCGATCAGTAGTGGAGCCCAGTTGGGGTCGATCGGGGATCTGTGTAGCATTTGGGGTAGTCTTCTTTTTATTTTGGTTCCGGAGCCGGACCTTGATTGTATCTGGATGAATGTAATGTTTTATTCATGTAATTGTGTGAAGTGGCGATTGTAAGCCAACTATGTATCTCTGTCCCTTTTGTACTACATCGGTTGTGTGAGGATTACCTCACTTGCGACATTGCTTTCAATGCGGTTATGTTTCCAAGTCATGCTTCGACACGTGGGAGATATAGCCGCATCGAGGGTGTTACAACTTGGTAATCAGAGCCTTCCCCGACCTTAGGAGCCCCCACTGCTTGATCGAATTAGCTGACGTTGTTGAGTCTAGAAAAATGTTTTGAGTCAATTAGGAATTATATATCGGAGAGTTAGGAATTCCTTTTACTCCCCAGTCCCTTCATCGCTCTAGTAAGGCATCCTGACGTATAGTTTTGTCTCTTCTCTTCTAAAATTTCACTAAAAAAATTAGGATCACGCGGGTATCTTGGAATCGTTCCGATCGATTTGTGACAAGAACATTGTTCTTGGTACCTCCTGTCATTTAAGGGTTGTGGCAGTGTCCCGGGGAGTTGAGCTCCGAGGTGTTTTCGTCACAATTTTATCGTTGCAGTTCTGGAATACCTGAGTTTAGTTTCGCCGACATCGAAAATCTCTTTATGCAGTTGTTGGTGAGATAACCTCGACGCCACCCAGTACTGGGGTGGGAGTTCGGGAGTATTGCCATAACTCGTATAACGGATGCTTTCCGAAGGTTGAGGTAGACGATTTCCGAAGGTTTCTTGGTTATGTGTTGAAGGATGGATACAGCTGGATGTAGGATTTGCTAGTTTGGGTGAGATATTATGCTTCCCCTGTATCCCCAACACCAGATTGCATAACCGAAAAGTTTTGGGAGTTTATAAGTGGGAATTCAAGTAGCTCTTAGGATTTCTTTCCGACGGATGTATGATATGAAATTGGGGTTCGATGTCTAGTGGTCCTCCTATCCACGGTTGGTTTTACCGTGGTCTCGTTGTGTCTTAAAGAGTCATTGGCTATGCCGACTTGGGGACGCTTCGTATGTCATGTGCACTGCCTTGTACATGATGGTGCTGTACGATCAAGCCCGTGTAGGCCCCACCACGAAAACTTCGGATGAAATCTCTATCATATGTTTGTTCCTGCTTATTCTGCAAGCTAATCCTTTGTTTTGTTTTGAGTTGTGGTATTCGAGTTGCTTCGTAATAGAATGTTGATACCATCCCTTGTCTAAGTGGTGTTCTCATATTCCTATGTGAATACTAATCCTTCTTGATCATCGAGATTGTCTTCCAATCATTTTCAACCGGCGTGTTTTCTCTTCATGTGGATCCAATCATTTCAACATCCGCTAGATCAAGTATTAGTTCTTCTCAACGGTGTTTGTTTCATCCGTCTCCAAGTTGCCTTTGTTTTTCCCGCCCACCCACCCTTTTTCTTCAAGGAATCCGATGTTTTAATCAAGTATCCTTTATATTCTCGTGAAGTCTATCCATTCCTTTTCCGTCAATGTTCTTATCCGGTGATTCTCAGGAAGATTCTAATGTAGCTTCAAGTTCGTCATTGTTCATTCTTTTCATCTTCGGTGGTTTCAAGTCAAGCTTTGTTGATCATATCCTTTTCCTCGTTTCAATGCTTTCTCTTGCCGGTGCAATTCTTAATCATTCAACTTCTCGCTATTCAATTATTTCGGAGTGCTGAAGATATTTCAGAAGGCTCGTCTTTTCTTTCAAGATCCGTTCAAACCTATTCTGAGGTTGTTATCTCATTCAAGCCATTTTATTTAACCGGTGCTTTCTCTCTTTTAAATCGTTCAACGGTGTATCTTTTGAGTGGGCCCTAAGCCACATGTCTTTTTCCAGGATCTTACCTGACTCTTCTATTTTCCCGGAGCTATCCTAAATTCTTTTGAAGTTTGACATAAGAATGAGTTATCATCAGTCATATGTATTTCTCCAAGATCTGTCAAATTCTTTCATCGTTGGTTCAACCTTTATAATTTTCATACCAGAGCGTCTCAACAACTCATGGTGGTTTTTCCCGTCGTCATTCGAAACATTTGAAGACCGAAGAAGAGTTTCTCTTATTCTTGCTCCATTCTCTTCAAGATTCGTGATTCTAACTTGTTACCTTCCTCTCATGACTGTTTTCGATTGTGAGAAATCTTTTTACCTATCCGGGGCAATTCAAGAGTCTTCTCAGTTTATTATCCGGAGTCCATCATTTCAGAAGACTTGTTCATTCTCAGCTTTCAGCTCTCGTTCCCCAAATTGTACCGGTGCATCATTCAAATATTCTCTAATCAATTCATGATCTCTTCGTTCCCTTGTATCTAAATTCTCTCAAGTATCTTCGTTCTTTTCATAAATCCCTTTACTTCGTTCATTTCCAATTCTTACGGTGGCTATTAAGGATTTTTTTCCTTGCTATCTTATCTATTTATTCGTTGTCAATCCTAACGGTGATTCGTGCAAGAGTTCTCATCACTCGTTTTCGTATATATTCATTCGTTCTTCTCAATCCTACCGGTGACTTGTTGAAGACCTTCTCAAGTTTATGTTATATCTCTCTTAATCTTTTCTACGAGAATAAGTAGTGTGCCAAATCCGTTGATTGTCATCAATTTAATTGGTGAAGGATAAGAATAATGTAATTCTTATTCTTGTTTCATCCAAGTGATTAATTCCTTATTCCAGAGTGGTTCATCATACATATTCTTGGTTTCAAGTGCTCATCTTTCTTTCCCAGAGTTCCAGGCTCTCGCAATTATGTAATCACGGAGACCTATCAAAAATCTTTACAAGGATTCACCTTGTGTTTTCAACTTCTTTTTCCTTCCGTTTGATCATCCTTTTGTTTAAGGGAGTTCTTCATGAAGGTTCTACATGATGGTTCATAAAGGATTTAATTCCTTCTCTAAGTTTTCACCGAGATTCATTTCTAGGGAGATCAAGCTTTCTTCATCTTGCAATCCGGAGTGCAATTTCTTTCTACCGTATCTTTGGACGTGGTATTATGTCATTCTTGATAATTTGAGTTCATGCTTCATGATTCACATATTGTTAAGAATGAGAAATTTTAAATCCATCAATCTCGTCATTTGAGTTATCTTGGGTTATATTTCACCTAAATCTTTCCCGAAGGATTTTTCTATTAATGGTGATAATACATGATCCAAGTTCTTCATCTATCCTCCAGGTGAAATAATTCTCTCGTCTCATCGGTCATACCAATCCAATTCTTTTCCCGTGAGTAGCAGTTTGTCACCTCATAATTTGAGATGTATTCCACAAGGCCATATCAAGCTTATTCTTTTCGTTGTTGGTTTTCCAACAACTCCGTTCTAACATTTGCTGTAAGCGTGCTCCCTCAAGGTCTTGTTTCTCGTCGTTCATTCCATTCCATTCTCACTTCTGTTCCGGAGGCATTGCGATATTGCTTTCTTCAACCATCATCCCGTTGTCAAAGTTCATATTCTTTTCCTCGCTTATCCCATTTATTCGGAGTGTTGTACCGTTTTGCTCAAGTTCTTTTCATCTTATCAAGTCTTGCTTAACTTCTTAACCGGAGTGGTTTCAATATATATCTTGCCCTTCAACCTCAAGTTTTTTCGCAATGTTCATTTTTCCTATTTTCTATCGGAGTGTTGTCCCCTTTGTTCACCTTCGTTGTATTCTTTTCTCGAAATTGTTCAACCTCGCAAGGTTCTTTGGTTTCACCCATTGGTCAAAGAAGGAACTTAGTTTTACCTATTCTCTTTCTCTTCCGTTTTCCCTCCGGTGCCATTCTAGATCTCGGGACAAGATCCTCTCGTAGTGGTGGAGTGTTGTGACGCCCTGAGACCGTTGTGCCAGGTGTCTTCCAGTTATTCGTTGTGGTTGCTTTGTCTTTTGCTTGCGTGTTGCATCTTGCCATGTCATCATCCACATTGCATCATCATGTTTTCTAAACTTGCATCCGTCCCGATCTCCTCGTTCCGTCCATTGTCCATTCTGTGCCCAGAGACACTTGCACGCGCCCGCGGCATGTCCGAAATAGTATTTTATAAGTGGCCGAAAAATGTTCTCGGAATGGGATGAAAGTTGGCGTGTGGTCTTATTATAGTGTAGATAGACCGCCTGTCATGTTTCATCGCATTTGGAGTCTGTTTGACGCCCCAACGAATAACTATAGCGGGAGTATAGCCGGCCTAACGTCGGACGTTTTCGATCTTCGGAAACGGTTGCCTGGTTGCATTCCCCCTCTCTCCTCTCAGTCTGCACACTTGACCTTGTCCGTCTAACCCTCTCTGCACAGCGCATCGGACCTCCTTGCGCGCGTGTCTGAAAGCTGTCCCGGACCCGACCCGGACTGTCGCCACCGTTGTGTCTGGATCATCCCCGAACGTCTACAAAACATCACCGTTTTCTTTTTCGGACTCCCCAGCTATTTTATCCGCGATCATCCGATTATGATCGTAGGGTCGAGATAGCCCCTAACCTAACCCGTGGTGTATATATCCCTCCACCCCTAGTCCTTTTTGGTCAAACCCAAGAAATTAGGAGGTTTGTCCCTTCACCCGCCGCCGCACTCTCCCCCTAATCCCCTCTCGGGATCCTCCCAGATCTGATCCAGCCAACCACGCGCAGCAAACCCCCCTTCCTCGGTTTCAGATCCACCATCCATCCCTTCGATCCATCTTCAGTCAACGAGCGCCAACGCTCAAATCCCGCAGGGGCCGATGCCCTCTGCGCCTCGATCCATCCTCACCTGCAAGATCAGCTCCATCCTCTCCATTCCCGCCACAGATGAGCATCACACATCCCTTTTCCTTCTCTTGTCGTCCTCGTCTCTCAACTCTCTCTCATCTCTCTCTATTATCTTCACCAGGAGATAAACACCAATCGAAGATGCAGCACCGCCCTGAGCTCCGTCCGTGACGCCAAGTCCCTCTGCCACGCCTACCACCTCCTCTTAATCCTCATGCCCCTCCCCTTTCTTTTCCCTGTATCTCTCACCTCGCCTCCCTGCAGGAACCGTGCAGCGCCGCCGCCCATCGAACTCCTCCGCCATGGTCGCCAGGTACCATGGTCTCCGCTGCCTCCGCTTCGATCCGGCAGGAAACGAGACCCGAAGGCTTCTCGCGCTTGGATCCGAACGCCACCGAGCTCCCGCGCCGACCCCTCCTCATCCTGCCGCTCTCCGGATTCCTCAGCGCCGCCATGCCTGCTGTTTGCTTCACTGAACCGGCCGCCAAGTCCCACACCGCTGCTGCTCTTTTTCCCGTTGAGAAGAGGAGGACGCCGCATCTTCCCCGAGTCATTCGAGCGAGCGCGATGACCTTTCCCCGACCGAACCAAGCAGGTCGGCCCAGCGCGCCCCTGCCAGCCTCTCCCTCTCCAGCGACCGGGCCAAAGCCCAAGGGGTGAGCTGCTTCCTAGCGCCTCTCTGTTGGCCCAAGAATAGATTCGGCCCAATGTATTTTTTTCCTTGTATGTGTTTTTAGCAATTAAACCTGAGACTGCAGTTTTGCAGGAAAACCCTTGCAGATTCATGCATTTAATAATTCACCAACCGTGCATCGGATGTAAAAAATTATATATGAAACTTGACTAGATTTCATCTAGTTTAATAATATGCAACTTTCATCTATGTTTAAAATGTTTAAAATGCTGTTTGTTTTAATTTGCTTAAGTAACTTGCTAAAACAGTTTAAGTCATAACTAAATAACCGTAGCTCGGTTTCTAATAAACTTTATATGTAAATGAGGTAGAATTTTGCCTAGTTTAACATGGTGGCATCACTTTGCATGTTTAACAACTATAAAATTTGGTTTAGGGCAGAACAGCACCAAACCTAATATATGCATATGGGGATTTACCGGAATTGTTGTTCGTTGCTTCCGGCCTCATTTAAACTTGACTAGATAGGTAGTTTTACTTTGCTTCACCCTCTTGCCATGCTAACAACATTTATTCTTGTTGGGTACAAAAACGAGATCGAACTAAGTAACTCGAATGTCGTGTTCCGTCAATATGCATCCCGTTGCATATTGAGCTCCACCTAATTTGTAGGATTGCTTGTGCATTTTGCCATGCCATCTATCTTTAAACCGGACATGCATCATACTTGGTTGTGCATCATGCCATGTCCATGTGTTTTTTGTTTACTATGTTGTTTGCTTTCTCTCCGGTGTACTTCTTCTTGGTAATCCGGTAACGTCGTGTTTGTGAGGATCCGTTCGACTACGTCCGTTTGTCATCTTCATGGACTTGTTCTTCTTCCTTGCGGGATTTCAGGCAAGATGACCATACCCTCGAAATCACTTCTATCTTTGCTTGCTAGTTGCTCGCTCTTTTGCTATGCCTATGCCGCGATACCTACCACTTGCTTATCATGCCTCCCATATTGTTGAACCAAGCCTCTAACCCACCTTGTCCTAGCAAACCATTGTTTGGCTATGTTACCACTAGCTCAGCCCCTCTTATAGCATTGTTAGTTGCAGGTGAAGATTAAAGTTTGTTCCTTGTTGGAACATGGAGATGTTGTTCCTTGTTGGAACATGTTTACTTGTTGGGATATCACAATATCTCTTATTTAATTATTGCATCTATATACATGGTAAAGGGTGGAAGGCTCGGCCTTATGCCTGGTGTTTTGTTCCACTCTTGCAGCCCTAGTTTCCGTCATATCGGTGTTATGTTCCCGGATTTTGCGTTGCTTACGCGGTTGGGTTATAATAGGAACCCCTTGACAGTTTGCTTTGAATAAAACTCCTCCAGCAAGGCCCAACCTTGGTTTTACCATTCGCCACCTAGCCTCTTTTTCCCTTGGGTTAGGCCAGTCCAAGGGTAATCTTTATTTTAACCCCCCTGGGCTAGTGCTTGTCTAAGTGTTGGTCCGAAATAGAGCCACTTGCGGCGCCACCTCGGGGAAACTTGAGGGCTCGTTTTAGCTATACGTAGTGTTCATCCGGTGTTGCCCTGAGAACGAGATATGTGCAGCTCCCATCAGGATGTCGGTGCATCGGGCGGTCTTGCTGGTCTTGTTTTACCATCGTTGAAATGTCTTGTAACCGGGATTCCGAGTCTGATCGGGTCTTCCCGCTAGAAGGAATATCCTTCGTTGACCGTGAGAGCTTGTGACGGGCTAAGTTGGGACACCCCTGCAGGGTTTAGAACTTTCGAAGGCCGCGCCCGCGGTTATGGGCAGATGGGAATTTGTTAATGTCCGGTTGTAGAAAACCTGAAGTTCACCTTAATTAAAATACATCAACCACGTGTGTAACCCTGATGGTCTCTTCTCGGCGGAGTCTGGGAAGTGAACACAGTGTTGGAGTTATGCTTGACGTAGGTTGTTCTAGGATCATTTGTTGATCATAGTTTTATCGACCGTGCTTTTGCCTTCTCTTCTCGCTCTCTTTTGCGAATATGTTAGCCACCTTATATGCTAGTCGCTTGTTGCAGCTCCACCTCATACCTTTACCTTACCCATAAGCTTAAATAGTCTTGATCGCGAGGGTGTGAGATTCCTGAGTTCCCGTGACTCATAGATACTTCCAAAACCAGTTTGCAGGTGCCGATGATACCGTGCAGATGTCGCAACCAAGCTCAAGGAGGAGCTCGATGAAGATCTTGTTCTTTGTGTCGTTTCGTTCTAGTCGATCAGTAGTGGAGCCCAATTGGGGTCGATCGGGGATCTGTGTAGCATTTGGGGTAGTCTTCTTTTTATTTTGGTTCTGGAGCCGGACCTTGATTGTATCTGGATGAATGTAATGTTTTATTCATGTAATTGTGTGAAGTGGCGATTGTAAGCCAACTATGTATCTCTGTCCTTTTTGTACTACATGGGTTGTGTGAGGATTACTTCACTTGCGACATTGCTTTTAATGCGGTTATGCCTCCAAGTCGTGCTTCGACACGTGGGAGATATAGCCGCATCAAGGGCGTTACAAGTTGGTAATCAAAGCCTTCCCCGACATTAGGAGCCCCCACTGCTTGATTGAATTAGCTGACGTTGTTGAGTCTAGAAAAATGTTTTGAGTCAATTAGGAATTATATATCGGAGAGTTAGGAATTCTTTTTACTCCCCAGTCCCTTCATCGCTCTGGTAAGGCATCCTGACGTAGAGTTTTGTCTCTTCTCTTCTCAAATTTCACTAAAAAGTTTTTTAGGATCATGCGGGTATCTTGGAATCATTCCGATCAATTTGTGACAAGAACATTGTTCTTGGTGCCTCCTGTCATTTAGGGGTTGTGCCAGTGTCCCGGGGAGTTGAGCTCTGAGGTGTTGTCATCACAATTTTATCGTTGCAGTTCTGGAATACCTGAGTTTAGTTTCGCCGACATCGAAAATCTCTTTTATGCAGTTGTTGGTGAGATAACCTCGACGCCACCCAGTGCTGGGGCGGGAGTTCGGGAGTATTGCCATAACTCGTATAACGGATGCTTTTCAAAGGTTGAGGTAGACGATTTCCGAAGGTTTCTTGGTTATGTGTTGAAGGATGGATACAGCTGGATGTAGGATTTGCTAGTTTGGGTGAGATATTATGCTTCCCCTGTATCCCCAACACCAGATTGCATAACCGGAAAGTTTCGGGAGTTTATAAGTGGGAATTCAAGTAGCTCTTAGGATTTCTTTCCGACGGATGTATGATATGAAATTGGGGTTCGACGTCTAGTGGTCCACCTATCCACGATTGGTTTTACAATGGCCTCGTTGTGTCTTAAAGAGTCCTTGGCTATGCTGACTCGGGGACACTTCATATGTCATGTGCACTGCCTTGTACATGATGGTGTTGTACTATCGAGCCCGTGTAGGCCCCACCACGAAAACTTCAGACGAAATCTCTATCATATGTTTGTTCCGGCTTATTCTGCAAGCCAATCCTTTGTTTTGTTTTGAGTTGTGGTATTCGAGTTGCTTCGTAATAGAATGTTGATTCCATCCCTTGTCTAAGTGGTGTTCTCATATTCCTATGTGAATACTAATCCTTCTTGATCATCGAGATTGTCTTCCAATCCTTTTCAACCGGCATGTTTTCTCTTCATGTGGATCCGATCATTTCAACATCCGCTAGATCAAGTATTACTTCTTCTCAACGATGTTTGTTTCATCCGTCTCCAAGTTGCCTTTGTTTTTCCTGCCCACCCACCCTTTTTCTTCAAGGAATCCGATGTTTTTATCAAGTATCCTTTATATTCTCGTGAAGTCTATCCATTCCTTTTCCGTCAATGTTCTTATCCGGTGATTCTCAGGAAGATTCTAATGGAGCTTCAAGTTCGTCATTCTTCATTCTTTTCATCTTCGGTGGTTTCAAGTCAAGCTTTGTTGATCATGTCCTTTTCCTCATTGCAATGCTTTCTCTTTCCGGTGCAATTCTTAATCATTCAACTTCTCGCTATTCAATTATTCCGGAGTGCTGAAGATATTTCGGAAGGCTCGTATTTTCCTTCAAGATCCGTTCAAACCTATTCCGAGGTTGTTATCTCATTCAAGCCATTTTATTTAACTGGTGCTTTCTCTCTTTTAAATCATTCAACGGTGTATCTTTTGAGTGGGCCGTAAGCCACATGTCTTTTTCCAGGATCTTACCCGAGTCTTCTATTTTCCCGGAGCTATCCTAAGTTCTTTTGAAGTTTGACAAAGAATGAGTTATCATCAGTCATATGTATTTCTCCAAGATCTGTCAAATTCTTTCATCGTTGGTTCAACCTTTATAATTTCCATACCAGAGCGTCTCAACAACTCATGGTGGTTTTTCTCGTCGTCATCCGAAACATTTGAAGACCGAAGAAGAGTTTCTCGTATTCTTGATCCATTCTCTTCAAGATTCGTGATTCTAACTTGTTGCCTTCCTCTCATAACTGTTTTCGATTGTGAGAAATCTTTTTACCTATCCGGGGCAATTCAAGAGTTTTCTCAGTTTATTATCCGGAGTCCACCATTTCAGAAGACTTGTTCATTCTCAGCTTTTAGCTCACGTTCCCCAAATCTTACCGGTGCATCATTCAAATATTCTCTAATCAATTCATGATCTCTTCGTTCCCTTGTATCTAAATTCTCTCAAGTATCTTCGTTCTTTTTATAATTCTTCCCGGTGATTCATCCCTTTACTTCGTTCATTTATAATTCTTACGGTGCCTATTCAGGATTTTTTCTTCCTTGCTATCTTATCTGTTTATTCGTTGTCAATCCTAAGGGTGATTCGTGCAAGATTTCTCGTCAGTCGTTATCGTATATATTCATTCGTTCTTCTCAATCCTACCGGTGACTTGTTGAAAACCTTCTCAAGTTTATGTTATATCTCTCTTAATCTTTTCTACGAGAATAAGTATTGTGCCAAATCCGTTGATTGAAATCAATTTAATTGGTGAAGGATAAGAATAATGTAATTCTTATTCTTGTTTCATCCAAGTGATTAATTCCTTATTCCAGAGTGGTTCATCATACACATTCTTGGTTTCAAGTGCTCATCTTTCTTTCCCGGAGTTCCAAGCTCTCGCAATTATGTAATCACGGAGACCTATCTAAAATCTTTACAAGGATTCACCTTGTGTTTTCAACTTCTTTTTCCTTCCGTTTGATCATCCTTTTGTTTAACGGAGTTCTTCATGAAGGTTCTACATGATGGTTCATAAAGGATTTAATTCCTTCTCGAAGTTTTCATCAAGATTCATTTCTAGGGAGCTCAAGCTTTCTTCATCTTGCAATTCGGAGTGCAATTTCTTTCTACCATATCTTTGTAGGTGGTATTATGTCATTCTTGATAATTTGAGTTCATGCTTCATGATTCACATATTGTTAAGAATGAGATATTTTAAATCCATCAATCTCGTCATTTGAGTTATCTTGGGTTATATTTCACCTAAATCTTTCCCTAAGGATTTTGCTATTAATGGTGATAATATATGATCCAAGTTCTTCATCTATCCTCCCGGTGAAATAATTCTCTCGTCTCATTGGTCATACCAATCCAATTTTTTTCCCATGAGTAGCAGTTTGTCACCTCATAATTTGAGATGTATTCCGTAAGGCCATATCAAGCTTATTCTTTTTGTTGTTGGTTTTCCAACAACTCCGTTCTACCATTTGATGTAAGCGTGCTCCCTCAAGATCTTGTTTCTCGCCGTTCATTCCATTCCATTCTCACTTCTGTTCCGGAGGCATTGCGATATTGCTTTCTTCAACCATCATCCCGTTGTCAAAGTTCATATTCTTTTCCTCGCTTATCCCATTTATTCGGAGTGTTGTACCCTTTTGCTCAAGTTCTTTTCATCTTATCAAGTCTTGCTTAACTTCTTAACCGGAGTGGTTTCAATATATATCTTGCCCTTCAACCTCAAGTTTTTTCGCAATGTTCTTTGTTCCTCTTTTCTATCGGAGTGTTGTCGACTTTGTTCACCTTCATTGTATTCTTTTCTCGAAATTGTTCAACCTCGCAAGGTTCTTTGGTTTCACCCATTGGTCAAAGAAGCAACTTAGTTTTACCTCTTCTCTTTCTCTTCCATTTGCCCTCCGGTGCCATTCTAGATCTCGGGACGAGATCCTCTCGTAGTGGTGGAGTGTTGTGACGCCCTGAGACCGTTGCGCCAGGTGTCTTCCAGTTATTCGCTATTGTTGCTTTGTCTTTTGCTTGCGTGTTGCATCTTGCCATGTCATCATCCGCATTGCATCGTCATGTTTTATAGACTTGCATCCATCCCAATCTCCTCGTTCTGTCTGTTGTCCGTTCTGAGCCCAGACACACTTGCACGCGCCCGCGGCATGTCCGAAATAGTATTTTAAAAGTGGCCGAAAAATGTTCTCGGAATGGGATGAAAGTTGGCGTGTGGTCTTATTATAGTGTAGATAGACCGCGTGTCATGTTTCATCGCATTTGGAGTCCGTTTGACGCCCCAACGAATAACTATAGCGGCAGTATAGCCGGCCTAACGTTGGACATTTTCGGTCTCCGGAAACGGTTGCCGGGTTGCATTCCCCCTCTCTCCTCACAGTCCGCACACTTGACCTTGTCCGTCTAACCCTCTCTGCACAGCGCATCGGACCTCCTTGCGCGCGCGTCCGAAAGCTGTCCCGGACCCGACCCGGACTGTCGCCACCGTTCTGTCCGGATCATCCCCGAACGTCGACAAAACATCACCGTTTTCTTTTTTGGACTCCCTAGCTATTTTATCCGCGATCGTCCGATTACGATCGTAGGGTCGAGATAGCCCCTAACCTAACCCGTGGTGTATATATTCGTCCACCCCTAGTCCTTTTTGGTCAAACCCTAGAAATTAGGAGGTTTGTCCCTTGCTTCACCCTCATTTAAACTTGACTAGATAGGTAGTTTTACTTTGCTTCACCCTCTTGCCATGCTAACAACATTTAATCTTGTTGGGTACATAAACGAGATCGAACTAAGTAACTCGAATGTGGTGTTTCATCAATATGCATCCCGTTGCATATTGAGCTCCACTTAATTTGTAGGATTGCTTGTGCATTTTGCCATGCCATGTATCTTTAAACCGGACATGCATCATACTTTATTGTGCATCATGCCATGTCCATGTGTTGTTTGTTTACTATGTTGTTTGCTTTCTTTCCGGTGTACTTCTTCTTGGTAATCCGGTAACGTCGTGTTTGTGAGGATCCGTTCGACTACGTCCGTTTGTCATCTTCATGGACTCGTTCTTCTTCCTTGCGGGATTTCAGGCAAGATGACCATACCCTCGAAATCACTTCTATCTTTGCTTGCTAGTTGCTCGCTCTTTTGCTATGGCTATGCCGCGATACCTACCACTTGATTATCATGCCTCCCATATTGTTGAACCAAGCCTCTAACCCACCTTGTCCTAGCAAACCGTTCTTTGGCTATGTTACCACTTGCTCAGCCCCTCTTATAGCGTTGTTAGTTGCAGGTGAAGATTATAGTTTGTTCCTTGTTGGAACATGGAGATGTTGTTCCTTGTTGGAACATGTTTACTTGTTGGGATATCACAATATCTCTTATTTAATTAATGCATCTATATACTTGGAAAAGGGTGGAAGGCTCGGCCTTATGCCTGGTGTTTTGTTCCACTCTTGCCGCCCTAGTTTCCGTCATATCGGTGTTATGTTCCCGGATTTTGCGTTCCTTACGCGGTTGGGTTATAATGGGAATCCCTTGACAGTTCGCTTTGAATAAAACTCCTCCAGCAAGGCCCAACCTTGGTTTTACCATTCGCCACCTAGCCCCTTTTTCCCTTGGGTTGGGCCAGCCCAAGGGTCATCTTTATTTTAACCCCCCCGGGCCAGTTCTTGTCTAAGTGTTGGTCCGAAACAGAACCACTTGCGGCACCACCTCGGGGAAACTTGAGGGCTGGTTTTAGCTGTACGTAGTGTTCATCCGGTGTTGCCCTGAGAACGAGATATGAGCAGCTCCCATCAGGATGTCGGCGCATCGGGCGGTCTTGCTGGTCTTGTTTTACCATCATAGAAATGTCTTATAACCGGGATTCCGAGTCTGATCAGGTCTTCCCACTAGAAGGAATATCCTTCGTTGACCGTGCGAGCTTGTGATGGGCTAAGTTGGGATACCCCTGCAGGGTTTTGAACTTTCGAAAGCCGTGCCCGCGGTTATGGGCAGATGGGAATTTGTTAATGTTCGGTTGTAGAAAACCTGAAGTTGACCTTAATTAAAATACATCAACCGCGTGTGTAACCATGATGGCCTCTTCTCGGTGGAGTCCGGGAAGTGAACGCGGTGTTTGAGTTATGCTTGACGTAGGTTGTTCTAGGATCACTTCTTGATCATAGTTTTATCGACCGTGCTTTTGCCTTCTCTTCTCGCTCTCTTTTGCGAATATGTTAGCCACCTTATATACTAGTCGCTTGCTGCAGCTCCACCTCATACCTTTACCTTAGCCATAAGCTTAAATAGTCTTGATCGCGAGGGTGTGAGATTGCTGAGTCCCCGTGACTCACAGATACTTCCAAAACCAGTTTGCAGGTGCCGATGATACCGTGCAGATGACGCAACAAAGCTCAAGGAGGAGCTCGATGAAGATCTTGTTCTTTGTGTCATTTCGTTCTAGTCGATCAGTAGTGGAGCCCAGTTGGGGTCGATTGGGGATCTATGTAGCATTTGGGGTAGTCTTCTTTTTATTTTGGTTCCGGAGCCAGACCTTGATTGTATCTGGATGAATGTAATGTTTTATTCATGTAATTGTGTGAACTGGCGATTGTAAGCCAACTATGTATCTCTGTCCCTTTTGTACTACATGGGTTGTGTGAGGATTACCTCACTTGCGACATTGCTTTCAATGCGGTTATGCCTCCAAGTCGTGCTTTGACACGTGGGAGATATAGCCGCATCGAGGGCATTACAGCTCCTTTCATGAAAGATCGGTCATCTAGGGTTCCACCCTACATTATCTTGGTATCTAGAGCCACATTGATCATGATTTCGGAGCCTCCCGGTTGTGTTTTCTAGCCTTGTTTTGTTGATTTCCTCCCTAATTCGAAAATTCCCCAAAAAAATAGCCCGTATTTTTTTGTGATTTGTTGGTGTGATGAAGTTTTGTTGGATTTGATCTACGAATTTCATGTGTTGCAGGTAGATCTAGCTTTCCATCATCTTTTCCCCAATTTCCATCCACAAATTCCCCCGAATTTTCCCCCGGATTCGAGCTCTCCACGCGAAGTTCATCGATTTTGTCCACGGATCCAAATCACGGACAACCGGCTGGGCAGCCCAGACATCCGGCCATCAAGCTTGGACATTCGGCCCCTGGGAGCATCACTTCCATCCACCGGCCCGTTTTCTGTCCAAATATCGACAAATTTTGTTCCGGTGCCCACATACACTTCCGCATACCACCACCACTTCCGCACAGCACCGCCATATACCACATACACCATCATCGCTTACCACTACCAACTCCAACAATTTTGTCATGTTTTGCTTTGAGAATTTGAGTTGCGGTTCCGTGTCCTATTGTGTTTTGGCTATTTAGGTACGGTTCAACATCAACATCACCGCCACTCACCTTCGCCATGGACGCGTCATCGACAACAACCACTCCACCATTTTGACACCATACCGTAAGCAAGAACGGTAACCTCATCTTTGGTATAGTGATACATCATTCTTACCATTACATTGATAGCCATCTTAGCCCAATTTTGCGTATCTTACCCATCAAGACTAGCCATTGAGTATTGCCGGCAACGTGACTTGTGCACATTAGTGATCGTACTTCCCATAGCATACATACATATCATTGGTGCATATCTTGGTATCAGCTCTTGTGTCACAAGGTTGTCATCGCATACACAATTGCTATCTTGGTTCGTGAAGCATTGCATGAGAAAAGAGATCAAACAACAAAGAGCCAAACAAGCTTTTAAGCAAAAGGGAAAGATAAGCAAAGAGCTTTTAAGCAAGAACCATAGCATCATACAACATTAAGATTGTCATACTAGCTCACCTTGGATTATATCATCGGAATACAATACATAGAGCATACTTGGGATAGAAGTCGTTACATTTTTGCTTAGTAGGTTGTGCACAAGTCTTCGTATCCGCCTATTGTGCAAGCATGCTAGCGTCTCATAGTGTTGTGCAACAAGAGCATTTTCGTGGATTCGACATTTTGGCCCATCCTTGGTTGCAAGACCCCACTTATCTCTTTGTGTGTGTGTTTCCGTGTACCTTATTTTCCTATTGGTCTACTTGTTGCATTGCAAACTTGCGAATCTTTTCCAACATTACTGAAGCTCACTAACAATTGCATCAAATTTTGTGCCACCATCCTAACCGAGCTCCACCATAAGCTTTTACTTGTGTAGGTGTGAGAAACCGACAAGAATTGGTACCAATTGTGCTATTTCCTTGTTCCACATTGGAGTGATCTTTCATCCATCTTCAACATCGGTCAAGGTACATTTGGTATACGTTCTTCTCTTTCTCCCACTCACATATTTGTTTGGAATGATGGATAGGCCAAGTACTTCTACCAACCCACTCTTCATCGGGAAAGACGACGACATGAACTCCTATGTCACAAAGAGCCACCTCTTTGGTGCACAACCTGCTTTGAATCAAGAGCAACAAGCAATGAGCGAACGCATCAACAACCTTGCCACTGACTTGCGACTCTCCAAGCAACACACAAGAGATTACTTCGACCACAAGCTCGATGGCCACAAGCAAGAGAATGACGCAAGAATGGACGAGATTTGTGCTTTGTTGCTCAACCACTCTTCTTCCACTTCGTCCTCATCAAGACAGAGCTGCTCAAGTCGACACTCCGACTACACCATCTCTGGCTCAAGTACACCGACATCCAATACTCTTCGACGTGCCGCACGCCAAGATCGTCAAGCCAACCACAACCATCTTCATGACAAAAACTCTCAAGAAATAACGACATCGTCAAAACCAAGCTACCTTTGCGTAAGCACGAGAACGCCAACGCCAACGCCAACACAAAGAGGAAGAGCGAGTGCTTCTACACCAAGAAGCACAAGATGTCGAGGCACAACGTCAAGTGCAAAAATTGCGAGAAGCTCAAGCATTTGAGGTGCAACAAGCCCTCCGAGAATCAAGTCGAGCCATAGCCAACAGAGGCCAACAAGCTCGTGAACATCACGAAGCACTTCACGAAGAAGTTCAAGAATGAATATATGAAGCTCGCGTGCATCGTCAAGCTCGACAAGTTCCTCCACAAGATCACCAAGAACATCAAGTTCAACAAGATCAAGAAGACAATGGAAATCCTGCACGACAAGAGCAAGTTGTGAGAGACGATCCTCCTCCTCAAGGACGTCATCATCCCCGACCCGAACACAATGAAGAGCAATGCTACGGCAAGCTAAAGTTCACCATGCCCAAGTTCAATGGAAGCAATGATCCTGAAGAGTACCTTTCATGGGCATTGAAGGTCGAAAAAATCTTTCGCTTGAACAACTATGAATAAGAGAAAAAGATCGTGATGGCATCCCTTGAGTTCCAAGACTATGTCCTCATTTGGTGGGAACAAGTCATTGAGCGCCGAGAGGTAAAAGGTGAACCACCCATCACTACTTTGGCGCAAATGAAGGATGTCATGAGAGCACGCTTAGTGCCTACCTACTACAACCGCGACCTCTTTAAAAAACTCCAACTACTCAAGCAAGGAACCAAGAGCGTTGAAGAGTACTACAAGGAAATGGAGATTGCAATGATACGAGCTGATACGTCTCCAACATATCTACAATTTTTGATTGTTCCATGCTATTATATTATCTGTTTTGGATGTTTAATGGGCTTTATTATACACTTTTATATTATTTTTGGGACTAACCTACTAACCAAAGGCCCAGTGCAAATTGTTGTTTTTTGCCTATTTCAGTGTTTCGCAAAAAAGGAATATCAAACGGAATCCAAATGGAATGAAACCTTCAGGAGAGTGATTTTTGGAACAAACGCAATCCAGGAGACTTGGAGTGGACATCAAGGAAGCATCGAGGAGGCCACAAGGCAAGGAGGCGCGCCCCCACCCTCGTGGCTCCCATGACTGACTTCTTTTGCCTACATATACTCATATACCCCGAAAACATTCGAGAGCACCATGAAACCCTATTTCCACCGCCGCAACCTTCTGTGCCCAAGAGATACCATCTTGGGGCCTTTTCTGAAGCTCCGCTGGAGGGGGAATCGATCACGGAGGGCTTCTACATCAACACCATAGCTTCTCCGATGATGTGTGAGTAGTTTACCACAGACCTTCGGGTCCATAGTTATTAGCTAGATGGCTTCTTCTCTCTCTTTGGATCTCAATACAAAGTTCTCCTGGATCTTCTTGGAGATCTATTCGATGTAATTATTTTTGTGGTGTGTTTGTCGGGATCCGATGAATTGTGGGTATATGATCAAGATTATCTATGAACAATATTTGGTTCTTCTCTGAGTTCTTTTATGTATGATTTGATATCTTTGCAAGTCTCTTCGAAATATCAGCTTGGTTTGGCCTACGAGATTGATCTTTCTTGCCATGCGAGAAGTGCTTAGCTTTGGGTTCAATCTTGCGGTGTCCTTTCCATGTGACAGCAGGGGAAGCAAGGCACGTATTGTATTGTTGCCATCGAGGATAAAAAGATGGGGTTTATATCATATTGCTTGAGTTTATCCCTCTACATCATGTCATCTTGCCTAATGCGTTACGCTGTTCTTATGAACCTAATACCCTAAATGCATGCTGGATAGCGTTCGATGTGTGGAGTAATAGTAGTAGATATAGAATCGTATCAGTCTACTTTGTCGTGGACGTGATGCCTATATACATGAACATGCCTAGATATTCTCATAATTATGCACTTTTCTATCAATTTCTCGACAGTAATTTGTTTACCCACCGTAATACTTATGCTATCTTGAGAGAAGCCACTAGTGAAACCTATGGCCTGCGGGTCTATTTTCCATCATATAAGTTTCCAATCTATTTTACTTTGCAATCTTTACTTTCAATCTATATCATAAAAATACCAAAAATATTTATATTATTATCTCTATCAGATCTCACTTTTGCAAGTGGTCGTGAAGGGATTGACAACCCCTTTATCGCGTTGGTTGCAAGGTTCTTATTTGTTTGTGTAGGTGCGAGGCGACTTGCGTGTGGTCTCCTACTGGATTGATACCTTCGTTCTCAAAAACTGAGGGAAATACCTACGCTACTTTGCTGCATCACCCTTTCCTCTTCAATGGAAAACCAACGCAGTGCTCAAGAGGTAGCAAAAAGGATTACGCCAAGTCGGGGAGATCTACGCCAAGTCAAGTCAAGTCAAGACATACGAAGTACCCATCACAAACTCGTATCCCTCGCATTACATTATTTGCCATTTGCCTCTTGCTTTCCTCTCCCCCACTTCACCCTTGCCTTTTTATTCGCCATCTTTTCCTTTCGCCCTCTTTTTTTGGTTTGCCTCCTTTTCGCTTGCTTCTTGTGTCTCCGTGTGTCGTCATGTCTAGTCCTTCTATCATTGTTAGTACTCCCGATCATGAAGTTCTTAATTTTAAACAAAGTGAGGGAGAAAATCTAAAAGATGCTTGGCATAGAATTTGCAATGCTCAGAATAGATCTACTAGGAAGCAATCCACTTCCATTCTTCTTCGCAATTTTTATGTAGGCATCAGTCCTTGGAACAGATATATTCTTGATACCATTACCGAAGGGAATTTCTTGGCAGCCATATTTTGATTCTTATAATGCTATGATAGATTTGTTTAGCCCACCACCTTTTTTGGTTGATGGAACTATTTTAACCTTGGAACATGTGATGCAAAGGTTTGAAATTATTGAAAATAAAGTTGGCTCTGTGGAGTTGATTGAAAATTTTGATAAAAAGATCCACAACCAAATCACTCAATATGGATCTAAGGTAGGAGTTACTCTGAATTTTTTTTAAAAGAATCTATAGTTAACAAAAGAATAGATCAAGATTCCACAAGAATTTGTAAACCTGAGGATATTATTACCAATTTAGGGTCTGCCTTTTCATCCGTCAAAAATACTCCAAATCCTCCTACTACCAAGGTTGCCAAATTAATGTATGTTCCTAAAAATAAGGGTGAATCTTCTAGTAAGTAAAATGCGGATCTCAAATCAATAAGTGTTCACCCCAACTTCTTTGCTATCATTAAGGAACCTTTTGCTACAAATGAATTTCTTGATTTCTTGCCTAGGAGTTTGATAATTAATAAAAAGAAGGAAACTCCCAAGGGTTATAAGTGTTCTATTGAAGAATTGCCTACCAAAGATGACAATACCTAGATCTATTCTTATTCTTATGCCTAGCTAGGGGCGTTAAACGATAGCGCTTGTTGGGAGGCAACCCAATTTTATTTTTGCTTCATGATTTTTGGTTCTGTTTAGTAATGAATAATTCATCTATCTTCTGTTTAGATGTGGTTTTATGCATTTAATTAGTGTTTGTGCCAAGTAGAACCTTTGGGAAGACTTGGGGGAAGTTTTTGTGATCTTGCTGTAAGTAACAGAAACTTTAGCGCTCATGAGATTTGCTGCCATTTTTTACTGGAGAGTGAGATTACGCTGATTATTTTTGCAGATGGTTAATAGAAAAATTCCTCACGTCCTCCAATTTATTTCAGAATTTTTGGGGTTACATAAGTACTCGAAACCTACAGATTACTACAGACTGTTCTGTTTTTGACAGATTCTGTTTTTCGTGTGTCGTTTGCTTATTTTGATGAATCTATGGCTAGTATCGGAGGGTATGAACCATAGAGAAGTTGGAATAAAGTAGGTTTAACACCAATATAAATAAATAATGAGTTCACTACAGTACCTTAAGTGGTGGTTTGTTTTCTTATACTAACGAAGCTCATGAGATTTTCTGTTGAGTTTTGTGTTGTGAAGTTCTCAAGTTTTGGGTAAAGATTTAATGGATTATGGAATAAGGAGTGGCAAGAGCCTAAGCTTGGGGATTCCCAAGGCACCCCAAGGTAAAATTCAAGGACAACCAAAAGCCTAAGCTTGGGGATGCCCCGGAAGGCATCTCCTCTTTCGTCTTCGTCCATCGGTAACTTTACTTGATGCTATATTTTTATTCACCACATGATATGTGTTTTTCTTGGAGCGTCTTTTATGATTTGAGTCTTTTCTTTCTAGTTTACCACAATCATACTTGCTGTACAAACATTTTGGGAGAGACACACATGAATCGGAATTTATTATAATACTCTATGTGCTTCACTTATATCTTTCGAGCTAGATAATTTTGCTCTAGTGCTTCACTTATATCTTTTAGAGAACGGGGGTGATTTTATTTTATAAAAATTATTGATATCTCATGATTCACTTATATTATTTTGAGAATCCTTTAGAACAGCATGGTAGTTTGCTTTGGCTATAAAATTAGTCCTAATAAGATAGGCATCCAAGATTGGTATTATAAAAACTATCATAAAAAGTGCATTGAATACTATGAGAAGTTTGATACTTGATGATTGTTTCGAGATATAAGGATGATGATATTAGAGTCATGCTAGTTGAGTAGTTGTGAATTTGAGAAATACTTGTGTTAAAGTTTGTGATTCCCGTAGCATGTATGTATGGTGAATCGTTATGTGATGAAGTTAGAGCATGGTTTATTTATTGATTGTCTTCCTTATGAGTGGCGGTCGGGGACGAGCGGTGGTCTTTTCCTACAAATCTACCCCCCTAGGAGCATGCGCGTAGTACTTTTTTTTGATAACTAATAGATTTTTGCAATAAGTCTGTGAGTTCTTTATGACTAATGTTGAGTCCATGGATTATACGTACTCTCACCCTTCCACCATTGCTAGCCTCTCTAGTACCGCGTAACTTTCGCCGGTACCATACACCCACCTTATAACTTCCTCAAAATAGCCACCATACATACCTATTATGGAATTTCCATAGCCATTCCGAGGTATATTGCCATGCAACTTACCATCGTTCTGTTTATTATTACATGCTTCATCATTGTCATATTGCTTTGCATGATCATGTTGTTGAAATCGTATTTGTGGCAAAGCCACGTTCATAATTCTTTCATACATGTCACTCTTGATTCATTGCATATCCTGGTACACCACCGGAGGCAGTCACATAGAATCATATTTTGTTCTAGTATCGAGTCGTAATTTTTGAGTTGTAAGTAAATAAAAGTGTGATGATCATCATTATTAGAGCATTGTTCCAAGTGAGGAAAGGATGATGGGGACTATGATTCCCCCACAAGTCGCGATGAGAGTCAGGACAAAAATAAAAAAAGAGGAAAAAAAGAAAGAGATGTCAAAAAAAGAGAGAAGGCCCCAAAAAATGAGAGAAAAAGAGAGAAGGCACATGCTACTATCCTTCTACCACACTTGTGCTTCAAAGTAGCACCATTCACTTCATGATAGAGAGTCTCCTATGTTGTCACTTTCATATACTAGTGGGAATTTACATTACAGAACTTGGCTTGTATATTCCAATGACGGGCTTCCTCAAAATGCCCTAGGTCTTCATGAGTAAGCAAGTTGGATGCACACCCACTTAGTTTCTTTTTAAGCTTTCATACACTTATAGCTCTCGTGCATCCGTTGCATGGCAATCCCTACTCACTCACATTGATATCTATTGATGGGCATCTCCATAGCCCATTGATACGCCTACCTGATGTGATACTATCTTCTCCTTTTGTATTCTCCACAACCACCATTCTATTCCACCTATAGTGCTATGTCCATGGCTCATGCTCATATATTGCGTGAAGATTGAAAAAGTTTGAGAACACCAAAAGTATGAAACAATTAATTGGCTTGTCATCGGGGTTGTGCATGATTTAAATACTTTGTGCGGTGAAAATAGAGCATAGCCAGGCCATATGATTTTTTAGGGATAACTTTCTTTGGCAATGTTATTTTGAGAAGACATGATTGCTTTATTAGTATGCTTGAAGTATTATTATTTTTATGTCAATATTAAACTTTTGTCTTGAATCTTTCAGATCTGAATGTTCATGCCAAAATAAAGAAAATTACATAGAAAATTATACTAGGTAGCATTCCACAGCAAAAATTCTGTTTTATGATTTACCTACGCGAGGACGAGCAGGAATTAAGCTTGGGGATGCTTGATACGTCTCCAACGTATCTATAATTTTTGATCGTTCCATGCTATTATATTATCTATTTTGGATGTTTAATGGGATTTATTATACACTTTTATATTATTTTGGGGACTAACCTACTAACCGAAGGCCCAGTGCAAATTGCTGGTTTTTTGCCCATTTCAGTGTTTCACAGAAAAGGAATATCAAACGAAATCCAAACGGAATGAAACCTTCGGGAGAGTGATTTTTGGAACAAACGCAATCTAGGAGACTTGGAGTGGACATCAAGGAAGCATCGAGGAGGCCACGAGGCAGGGAGGCACGCCCAGGGGGCAGGCACGCCCCCCACCCTCGTGGGCCCCTCATGGCTCCCATGACCGACTTTTTTCGCCTATATATACTCATATACCCCGACAACATTCGAGAGCAACATGAAACCCTATTTCCACCGCCACAACCTCCTGTACCCAAGAGATCCCATCTTGGGGCCCTTTCCGGAGCTCCACCAGAGGGGGAATCGATCACGGAGGGCTTCTACATCAACACCATAGCCTCTCCGATGATGTGTGAGTAGTTTACCATAGACCTTTGGGTCCATAGTTATTAACTAGATGGCTTCTTCTCTCTCTTTGGATCTCAATACAAAGTTCTCCTCAATCTTCTTGGAGATCTACTCGATGTAATTATTTTTGTGGTGTGTTTGTTGAGATCCGATGAATTGTGGGTTTATGATCAAGATTATCTATGAACAATATTTGGTTCTTCTCTGAATTCTTTTATGTATGATTTGATATCTTTGCATGTCTCTTCAAATTATCAGTTTGGTTTGGCCTACTAGATTGATCTTTCTTGCAATGGCAGAAGTGCTTAGCTTTGGGTTCAATCTTGCGGTGTCCTTTCCCAGTGACAGCAGGGGCAGCAAGGCACGTATTGTATTGTTGCCATCGAGGATAAAAAGATGGGGTTTATATCATATTGTTTGAGTTTATCCCTCTACATCATGTCATCTTGCCTAATGCGTTACTCTGTTCCTATGAACTCAATACACTAGATGCATGCTGGATAGCGTTCGATGTGTGGAGTAATAGTAGTAGATGTAGAATCGTTTCGGTCTACTTGTCCCGGACGTGATGCCTATATACATGATCATTCCTAGATATTCTCATAATTATGCACTTTCTATCAATTGCTCGACGGTAATTTGTTTACCCACCGTAATACTTATGCTATCTTGAGAGAAGCCACTAGTGAAACCTATGGCCCTCGGGTCTATTTTCCATCATATAAGTTTCCAATCTATTTTACTTTGCAATCTTTACTTTAAATATATATCATAAAAATACCAAAAATATTTATCTTATTATCTCTATCAGATCTCACTTTTGCAAGTGGCCATGAAGGGATTGACAACCCCTTTATCGCGTTGGTCGCAAGGTTCTTATTTGTTTGTGTAGGTGCGAGGCGACTTGCGTGTGGTCTCCTACTGGATTGATACCTTGGTTCTCAAAAACTGAGGGAAATACCTACGCTACTTTGCTGCATCACCCTTTCCTCTTCAAGGGAAAACCAACGCATTGCTCAAGAGGTAGCACGAGCCAATGTCACAGAAGATGATGAGCAAACTATGGCATGTTTCTTGAATGGACTCAATCACCCTATCAAGAAGATCGTCGACTGCCAACCACACTCGAACCTCATCGAGCTAGTGCATCAAACCACCAAAACGGAATGTCAAGTGCAAGATGACTTCAAGTATGCCAAGTGCTCATCCAAGTCCTATGGTTTCTCCAACACCCAAGCTTCAACGACCCCAACACATTCTACATCAACCAAGCCTTCTAGAACCAACAATGACAAGTCGAGTTCCACGAAAACTTCAACAACCTCAAGTCATCCTCCTACAACGGGCAACTTCAAGCCGAGAGTTGCATCATCATCAACCCCAACTAATGAGACCATCAAGACAAGTTCCTTCAAATGCTTCACATGTCGAGGCCGAGGCCACAAGTCCTTTGAGTGTACCAACAAGTGAACCATGACCCTCAACGACGATGGTACATAGGACTCCATGAGTGAAGGAGAAACGGAAGCACTTGAGCAAGTCGCCATGCACCAGCAAGTGAACGATGAAGAGGAACAAGTCTTTTGTGATGAAGATTCAAGCTCCACTATAGTTGTCTCCAAGGTCTTGATTCTTCAACATCAACAAGAAGAAGACCAAAGATGCCATATCTTTCATACCAAGGCTGACATCAATGGAAGGTTCATCAAGGTCATCATCGATGGAGGGAGTTGCCATAACTTAGCAAGTGAAGAACTTTGCTCCAAGCTCCAATTTACCAAGACGAAGCACCCAAACCCCTACAAAGCTCAATGGCTAAGTGACTCCGGCACTATCCAAGTTGAGCATAGAGTGCAAGTCTCCTTCAAAATCAGAGCTTACGAAAACACTTTGGAGAATGATCTCGTTCCAATGACCGTTTGCCACCTTCTTCTCGGATGACCATGGCAATTTGATAGAGGTGTCATCCACAATGGCCGAACGAACCACTACATCTTCAAGATGAAAGGAAAGGAGTACGTACTTCGTCCTATGTCTCCAAGCCAAGTGATCGCCGACAAGCAAGCCACCCATCATGGAGAGAATAGTGAGACAGCGAACCACCAAAAAGAGAGTGAGCGCCACCAGCCCAAATTGAGTGCCTCCACGATGAGCGAAAATAAGAACCTAGTTCTATTTGCCACCAAATGTGAGATAAGAGAAGTGTGTGAGAACCCATCTAGTGTGATACACTATATCCTTTTGTGAAAGGACAAGGTACCAAAAGCTAACACCTCTGACACTCTACCTTTAGTGTTTTCTTCTCTTTTGCATGAATTCCAAGATGTTTTCCCTGACGAGCTACCTCCGGGTCTACCTCCACTATGAGGTATCGAGCACCGCATCGACCTCATCCCCGGAGCACCACTTCCAAACAAAGCTCCCTACCGCGTCAACCCCGAAGAAACCAAAGAAATACAAAGGCAAGTAAAACATCTCTTAGACCATGGACATGTGCGCGAAAGTTTGAGTCCTTGTGTCGTTCCGGTCATTCTTGTGCCCAAAAGAGACGGTAGTTTTCGCATGTGTTTTGATTGTAGACCTATCAATGCTATCACCGTTCGCTATAGGTACCCCATTCCACGCCTTGATGATATACTAGATGAACTTAGCGTTGCCACTATTTTTCCAAAATTGATCTTAAAAGTGGTTACTATCAAATCTGCATACAAGAGGGTGATGAATCGAAAACCGCTTTCAAAACAAAGTTTGGATTGTATGAGTTGTTAGTCATGCCTATGGGTTTATCGGAAGCACCGGGTACTTTCATGCGTCTTATGAATTATGTGTTTCACCCTTACATTGGTGAGTTTGTTGTGGTCTACTTCGACGATATCCTTGTTTATAGCAAATCTCTCAAATATCATGTCACCCATGTTTGAACCGTTTTGAAAACTCTTCGAAAATAGCGTCTCCATGCTAACATGGAAAAATGCCTTTTTGGCATTGATAAGCTCGTTTTCTTGGGTTTTGTTGTATCCTCTAAGGGTATTCATGTTGATGACTCTAAGATCAATGCTATTAAAACATGGCCACAACCAACCAACTTGCATCAAATTCGTATCTTCCTTGGTTTAGCCAGTTCCTACCGTAGATTTGTCAAGGACTTTAGCACCATTGCTTCACCTTTGCATGCTTTGAGCAAGAAGAATGCACCCTTTGCTTGGGGACCATCACAAGATACCGCATTCAATGAGCTTAAGAATTTGCTTACTCATGCTCCCATGCTTGCATTACCCAACTTTGACAAACCCTTTGAAATTCATTGCGATGCTAGCGGTAATGGCATAGGAGGTGTGTTAACGCAAGAGAAGCACCCCATAGCTTACTTTAGTGAGAAACTTTCCGGAGCGCAACTCAATTACCCCATCTATGACAAAGAGTTATATGCTTTAGTGTGAGTTTTGCATGAATGGGAATTATCTTTTCCATCATGAATTTATCATTCATACCGATCATGGAACGCGTAAATACCTTAAGGGTCAAACAAAGTTGAACAAGCGTCATGCTAAATGGAGTGAATTCATTGAGTCTTTTCCTTATGTAATTAAGTATATTAAAGGTAAGGAAAATGTTGTGGCGGACGCTCTTTCCCACATATGCATGCTTGTTACTCAACTTGAATTGGATGTCATTTTCTTTGAGCACATAAAAGACTTGTATGTGCATGATCCTACTTTTGCTATTCCTTATGCCAAATGTTCGACGCATACCTCTTGAGATCATGATTACATCAAAGATGGATATCTTATGAGAGCTAACGAAGTTTGCATCCCCGAGTATTCTCTTCATTTGTTGCTTTTGCAGGAATCACATGGAGGAGGACTAATGGGACATTTTGGATGCGACAAGACATTCACTACGCTCTCCAAGAACTACTATTTACCCAAGATGTTCCGCGACGTCAACCGCTTCGCCAACCGATGCTCTACATGTCGCAAAACTAAGTCTAAAGCTCAATCCCATGGCCTTTACATGCCTCTCCCAATTCCATATCAACCATGGGAAGATATTAGCATGGATTTTCTACTTGGATTTCCTAGAACTAGAAATGGAAAGGATTCGGTATTTGTTGTCGTGGACCGATTCTCTAAGATGGCACATTTCATACCATGCAACAAGATAGACGATGCTTCACATATTGCCAATCTCTTTTGCAGGGAAATATTGCGTCTACATGGAGTGCCAAAGACGATTGTCCCAGACCGTGATGTCAAGTTCCCAAGCTACTTTTGGAAAACCTTATGCGCCAAGCTCGGAATAAAGCTACTCTTCTCCATGGCTTACCATTCTCAAACCGACGGCCAAACGGAGGTGACCAACCGCACACCCTCCGCTCTACTTCACGAGCTAATCAAGAAGAACATCAAGGAGTGGGAGGAGTGTCTACCTATTTCCGAGTACGCCTACAACCGAGCAAGACACTCGACTACCGGCAAGTCCCCCTTCGAGGTCGTCTACAGTTTCAACCCATTGTCGACATTAGACATCCTCCCTCTTCCACTACAAGAGCGCATCAATATGGATGCGAGTGGACGTGTGAACCATCTCAAGAAGGTGCATGAGGATACAAGGGTCACCATCGAGCGCCAAGTACAACGACTTGCGACCAAGCTCAACATCAACAAGCACCCCATGGTGTTCAACATTGGAGATCTTGTGTGCCTACACCTTCGCAAGGACCACTTCCCCCATGAACGCAAGTCCAAACTTCGACCATGAGCGGATGGACATCTCAAGGTGCTTGCACGCTACAACAACAATGCCTACAAGATCGACATTCCACGCGACAAGTACTCCATGAGCGACATCTTCAACGTCAAAGATCTCTCTTCCTACCATGGTGATGAAGATTTTGATCCGAGGTCAGACCTTTCCCAAGGGAGGGGAGATGATGCGGAGCATCCTACAGTTATCCCCATGGATCTACCATCGTCTCACGAAGTGCCAAGAGGACCTATGACTCGAGCTAGAGCTAGAGCTCTCGAGACCGAGGTGACTTCTCTCCTTAGTGATATTACATATGATCCTCTCGAGACATGGCTAGTACCTAAGTCTGAGATGGTGTGCATGATTAGGTACCAAGAGGACCCTCCCAAAGATGCACATGGAGATGGATAAGCCGCCAAGTCCACGGATGAAGAGGAATGCCGAAAGGAGAAGAAGGTAGCTCCAGGACCTGGACATCCGTCCTCGAGCCCGGACATTCAGCTGCTGGAGACATCCACTACAGCAACGGTCCAGCAGCCGAAGCTACAGGACCCGGACATCCGGCCCCAGCCCCGAACATTTGGCCCCGCTCCAGCCCGGACATCCAGCCACTGCCGAGAAATCCGGCGCCCGTCATAGAACATACCCGAAGTTGAACCACTTCAGCCCGGACATCCGGCCACCCTAGCCCGGACATCCGACCCCTCGTGAAAGCCAGGACATCCGGCCCGACGCCAAGACGTCCGACCTCCCCTGTCTGCGCATAGTGTAAGGGCCCGAGGCCCGTGTACCCCTTTTCCCACCTTGACTATATATACTCTTGTTCTACCTACGTTTTAGGGTCAGCAAAGTAGTAGCTCATTAGAGATAGAGCTTTGCCCATCGATCAAGGATCTACTCCACGAGAGAGACCGCGGCCCCTCTTCGGAGAAGATTCCCTTGGATTCAAGACCCCCTTTTGGGTGGCCACATCAAGACCTCCTTTGGAGAAGAATTGATTACCGTGTATCATCCCTTGTTGATCGTGGATCTGGTATCTCCTTTTGTGTTCATGGATCTAGCACATGTGTGATCATACTTGTTGGTTTGAGTGTTCTCTTCTGTTCCCCTTGTGATTTCCCCTTGTGTTTCCCCTCGTGTTCTTCAAGTTCTTTGCGGGATCCGCTCCTTTCGTGAAAGATCAGCCATCTAGGGTTCCCTCCTACATCAGGTCCTGCACCGCTTGGATGAGGAAGAGGCAGCGGCCGCGGATTTCTTCGCTGTCGCAGCCCTCTCTGGCCCACAGGCTGCGCCTGGGCCTGTTGCTGCTGTGTATTCTTGCAGGGGCAGGCCGGCTCGCCAGAGCCAGCCCACCGCAGGACGCGTTTCCTCCCTGGGGCCGGGGTGTCATCCACATCGGTCTCCTCTTCGGCCAACTCCTTTACCGCTTCTTCAACAAGGGGGGCCCCAGTGCCGTCGCCGCTGGGTTCCCCGACAGATCCCGCCCACATGGCGAACTCCCTCTCTTCTGCGGCCAGTCGACCTCCTCATCCTTGGTGCCGAGGCTGTCGGCCTCCTCGGCGAGTGTTGCCTCCTCCGCCCTAGCGGCAATGTACGCCAGCTCCTCCTCAGTGGTGTCACGGATGAGCTGTGGCTCGTCGTGAACGTACATCTTCGACAAGTTGTCAAAGAATGCCTACACCAGCTCCGCTGTTGGCTCAACCCAAGTTGGATCGAGGCCGTGCGCGTTGAAAACTGGCATCATGGTGATGATGGCGGTCCAGAAAGAGTTGTTGCACAACGAGACCACCCTCGCTGGCAACCCGAACAGAGACTTGTCGGCCCTGGTGGCCTTGCCGATCTTCTCGGCCTTGCCGGTCCTCTCGACCCGGCCGACCTCATCGACCTTGAGCTGAAAAATCCTCTGGCAAAGATGAGCATGCTGCAGCACCGTGAAGTTGTGGTTCAGGCCGGGGCAGAGCCTCATGATATCGGCCGCATTCCTAAAATCCCATGCCAGCTTCCCCTTATTGTGTTGTGGGCAATCCGGTGACGGATGAAGTCAGCACTGATCATCTCGAGAGTGAGCCTGGCGGATGATGGCAACCATGAGCTTCTCGTCGTTGGCGTCGAGATCGCCCTAGTCCTTGCTGCGGACCGGCGGCCTCCGACGAACCTGACAGAACTCCTGCGGATCTGCCTCCTCAATCCAGCACCACCGGCCCCGCCACTTGTCCCACCTCTCCTTCTGGGCACCCTCCAGGTATGTGCCCCTGCTCTGGGTCCTCAGGATCCAGGTGATGTAGCCAGAGATGGCACCCCCCTGGCTGGATGCGAGGGGTGAAGTAGTGGCGGAAGAGCGTCGTGCTAGGATGCACTCCGGCAAAGTCCTCACAAAGGTGGGCAAAGAAGGCCATGCACACCACGGCGTTCGGCATGAAGTTTAGAAGGTGGAAGCCGTAGGTGTGCATGATGTCGTTGAAGAAATCTGAGAAAGGGGGGCAGAGCCCGCATGAGAAATTGTCGGCAAAGAAAGGATACCGGTTTGGACTGGCCTTGGTGAAGGAGGTCGGGATGATGCGCGTGGCGGGACGCCCCGACGTCTCCCTCCCCCACAGGGGCCAGAACTTCTCCTTGAAGATGAGCGCATCGACCGTCGAGGTGAAGAGGGAGAACTGCGTCCGCATCTCCACCAACTCGCTCTCCGGCGCCTCTTTCCCCCCGGCGTCCTTGGCCGCTCCCTTGCACTTGCCTGTCTTGGGCACCATGGTGACTGAGAGGGGGTGAGGGATGAAGAGCAATGAAGGCGCGGCGGCGGCGGGCAGAGGCGAAAGCTTTGGTTCGCGCTTGGAAAAGAAGAGGGGAACGGCGGTTCCAAGATTGGAAAGGGCGCAGAGGGTAAATGAGCAATGCCCCTGCGGTTTCCTCTTTTTTATGGGGAAGGCGCGGGCCACCTCTTTACTATTCACCGCGAGGTGATGCAATCGTGTTGCGACCGTTCCAGGCACGACCCCTACGTCATGCACTCAATGCGAGTCGTGGGGAAGCGCAACTGGCGAAGGAGTTACCGCAGTTAAAACTCTGCCACGCATGCCCGTGCACCGTTTTGGGCCAAGCCCAACAATGCTTTGTGCTTATGTGTGGCCCAGGCCCAAGGGCTCCTGCCGGTCTACAAAACTAGGGGCCTTTCTGTACCCATTTACTTGTGCACGTGCAGTCGTAGCCACACCTATGGCCATGCTTGGTGGTGCAGAGGGGGAAAGATACAAGACTGCCAAGGCAGTACTCAAGCCAGAGGCGCGGAGAGCAAAAGGATAAGGAAGACTTCCCCCGGCAAGGCCCTTGCTGGGGCGGCCTACATAGCCCCGGCAAGAGCCTTGCCAGGGCGACTTGCCCAATACCAGGAAGGCCGCCGCCCTTGAGCCTGAGAGTTTTGACACCATCGAAAACATCAAGACCAAGGCTCGGGGGCGCCTGTGTGGTGGCATACAGATTTTTCTGAGGACCAAGGGCCTGTTAGCCTAGATGAGAACCAGAAGACGAAGACCCCCGGCAAGATCCTTGCCAGGGCCCCCAGCAAGATCCTTGCCAAGGACAGATGAAGGCCCCCGGCAAGATCCTTGCCGGGGACGGCCACGAGGCCCCGGCAAGACCCTTGCTGGGGGCATCTGCGGGGCCACAACTGGGCCCGTATCCGCCAACTTTTCGCTACCCCACGGCCATGCCGACATGGCAACCAGCCCGCCAACTAGGCAAGCGCCTGCATGGCAACATGTAGCTTCTGGGCCAACTAATCAAGCACCTGCGTGGTGGCATGCAGATCTTCGTGAAGACCCTGTCACCACACCAGCACAGCAGCCAGCTAGCCAGCATGGTGCTACATGCCTCGTCAGCTTGGACGCACGTCGAAGCCAGGGGAGGCGGCAACGGACGGGATGAGCTTCATTATCGTCCCCGATAAAGCAAGAGGGCACGTCGGCAGCGCATTAAAGGTGTTTGTCCTATGGTTCCAGGCGATAAACTTGTACATTGTAGATACTTTCCACCACCGATGTGCCACTACGGCGACCCCTTTGACATATAAAATGAGGCCTGAGGCGTACTGTGGAAGGATTCGGACTTTTTTGGACTGGGCATGCACTGCAGGTAGTTCAAGAACTCAAGAACACCAAATATATGCAAACAAGTAGGACTGGAGTTTTACGCATCGTTTGCGGCCCGAACCTAGGTAAAATCCTCCTGCGCTGATCTTTTAGACCTGCTTTTTGCGCAGCTCCGCGCCCCGCCAACCGTAGAAAGGGGTTCCCCGGGATCACATAGGTGTCATTTCCCCTGACAGAAAATTTATAATATGGTAGCAAAAAGGGTCAGCAATAATCAATTCAGAGATGCAAAATTGAATAAACGCTCAACGGCGGTACTGTGCTGGTCCTAGGCTAGACTGTACTAGAGACGCGAGCCTAGAACACGAACAAAATCATGGCGCAGCACGTAAATAAGGGAGGAGCACTCTCTGATTTTTTTCACTTTTTGGCACTTTTTTTCCTCTTTTTTTTACTCCGCAACAATTTTTTTGAAAAACTCTACAAATGGTCTAAAAACTGCCTAGCCAGAATTTTCTAGACTTAGTTTTTTTTAACTGGAACTATTTTTCTACTTAGTCTTTTTTGCATGTGGAACTATTTTCTAGACTTAGTTTTTTTTAAACTGGAACTATTTTTCTATTGTGGGTGGCATGGAAATTATGGAGTCCTACTCTATCATGACTTGTGGTATGGCGTGATCTGGAAATCGAAAACAAAGAACCAAATATTGGACTCAGACTAGGACTAGTGGTGGAGATGAATCTGGTGGAAACTCGGACTGGTGGTGGATATATGTAGGGCGGTGGAACATGTACTGGTGGTGAATCTGTGAAGGATGTGGACTCAGATTAGTGTGATTGCAGTGGATATGTTATATGGTAGCAGTGATGACGATGGTGGTATGTGGCAGCGGTGATGACGATGGTGGTTTGTGGCAGCGGTGATGACGATCGTGGTATATGGCAGTGGTGATGACGATGGTGGTATATGGCAGCGATGATAAAGATGGTGTGGTGGCGGCGTGACAACCTGTGAACAAAACTCAAAACTCTAAAGGGCTAGACGCTAAGACCAACAACTTGACACGACGATGCAACCGCAAATTCAACAAAGCAAAATATTGAAGAGACTATGCAAAGGCTCAGACTGGCTCAGACCGCAAATTCAACAAAGCAAAATATTGATGAACTAACCCTAATTTTTTTGTGGCTTTTCGTGGACTATAGGTATGAAGAACATACTCGATCTAAACTACGAAAAAATATAAAATCTCACCGAGCAACCTGGAGATCTGATACCACTTGATAGAGGCAAAGTTGTCCCATCTTTTGATGAGATGTTGATTATCGTTTCAGAGGACTAGACTTTGACGATCCGGCAACGAACGTGCGAGGACGTCGCACCTTAGCAATTGCTAAACCAACTCCAAGAGGTTATTGACCATGCCGGAGCATGATCAACATGACCACGAAGGTCTATTTCCTGCAAGCAAATGAAGAACAAGCAAGAAACTAAGATTGCAATCTGGATATTGTGAATATAAGATGAAAGCTTTATTGAACAAGGTGGGGTTCTGTGACGTCTTGGTCTGGTCGTTAAACACAAATGAAGTACGGAAGTTGCCGCTATGGCGAACTTTTAATCTAAACAAAACCCAAAGTCTAAACGACGCCCTAAGGGCTGTATATATGGAGGAAGAGGGGGAAATTTCGTGGCCCTTGGAAGAAGGGTCCGAAACCAAGCCTAACTCTTGTTTCCCCACACATACACACTCTAAAAACAACATATACTTAAGTATTTCAAAATTACATGGGCCTGGCCCAATAATAAGGTGACATAGCACCCAGAATAGCCTATGGACGAAATTTATGAAGTGGCATCTTGTATATTTCGTCCAAGGCTTCATGCACTCCTTATGGTGGCTTCAAAGTCCTGAAATCATCACTTGTAACTCCATTCTTGTTCCCCTTGTGCATGCCATCATCTCCATGATAGGACTTGTTCCAGTGTTCATCCCTCTTATCCATGCAAAGCCCTTCATTTGTAAGCAAAACATATGTATCCAATTTAGGCAGCATGATATTCTCATGAACATTAGAATCATTACCAAGAAACGAAAGTACCTAATAATTTAATTGGTGTGCGCGAGCTCTAGTAATTGGTCCAGTATATGTAGCAGTAGGGGTTGTGGGTGTAACAATGGTATTGATGTCCTCATCAAAAAGATTCAATAAATTCACATGTCGTTTATTCAACTTGGTTTGGCCTTTTAGATACTTAAGTGTCTCATGATCGGTATGTATGACAAATTCATGTGGGTGAAGATAATGCTCCCAAACATGCAATACTCACACTAAAGCATACAATTCTTTGTCATATATAAGATAGTTAAGTTGAGCACCGGAAAGTTTTTCGCTAAAATATGAAACGGCTCGCTTTTCTTGCATCAAAACTCCACCAATACCATGACCTCTAGAGTCACAATGAACCTCAAAAGTTTTGGTGAAATCGGGTAAAGCAAGAATTGGGGCATGTGTAAGCAAAGATTTGAGCTCATCAAAAGTGGTAGATTGAGTTGGTCCCCAAACAAAAGGTCCATTTTTATTACTCAAGGCATGCAACGGTGCGGCAATAGTGCTAAAGTCCTTCACAAAGCGATGATAAAAAACTGCTAGACCAAGCAAACTATGCACTTGTTGCAAATTAGTGGGTTGAGGACAAGTTTTAATTGCTTCAATTTTAGATCATCGACATGAACTCCCTTGGAAGACACAACAAAGCCCGAGAAAACGATCTTGTCAACACCAAAAGTGCATTTGTCCATATTAGCATCGAGACGTTCTTTTCGAAGCGTTTGCAAAACGGCCTTAATATGATTGACATGCTCTTTGAGGGATTTGCAAAACACAAGGATGTCGTCAAAGTAGACCACAACAAACACACCAATGTAAGGGCGAAGCACATAATGCATGAGACGCATGAAGGTACCGGGTGCTTTCGATAGATCCATCGGCATAACTAACCACTCATACAACCCAAACTTAGTTTTGAAAGCGGTTTTCCATTCAACACCCTCTTGTATGCAGATTTGATAGTAACCACTTTTAAGATCAATTTTTGATAAAATAGTGGCACCGCTAAGCTCATCTAGAATATCATCAAGGCGTGGAATGGGGTGCCTATATCGAATGGTGATAGCATTGATAGGTCTACAATCGGAACACATGCGAAAGCTACCGCCTTGTTTTGGCACAAGAATGACCGGTACGGCACAAGGACTCAAACTTTTGCGCACATATCCATGGTCTATGAGATGTTGGGCTTGCCTTTGTATTTCTTTGGTTTCTTCGGGGTTGACATGGTATGGTGCTTTGTTAGGAAGGGGTGCGCCGGGTATGAGGTCGATCCGATGTTCGATGCCACATAGAGGAGGAAGACCAGGAGATATCTCATCGGGAAAGACATCCTCAAATTCCTGCAACAAATTAGACAACACTATAGGAAGAGGATTAGAAGTGTTAGTCTTTGCCTCCTCATCTTTGCATAGTAGAACATAATGGATGACACTCGATGGGTTCTCACACACTTCTCTTATTTCTCTCTTTATGGCTAGGAGGATTAAGTTTTTCTCTCTTGGTGAAGAGTCGCTCAATTTTAGCTTGTGGCGCTCACTTTCTTTTTGGTGGTTCACTCTCTCACTAGGATCTCCTCGGTGTGTGGTTGCTTGCTTGTCGGCGATCACTTGGCTTGGAGATATAGGTCGTAGCACGTACTTCATTCCATTCATCTTGAAGCTATAATGGTTTGTTCTCCCGTTGTGGATGACACCACGGTCTAATTGCCAAGGTCTTCCCAATAGGAGATGTCACACTGTCATGGGAAGTACGTCACACTCAATGGTGCCCTCGTAGGCGCCGATCTTGAATGTAACGTGAACGGTATGCTCCGCTTGAATTGTGCCAGAGTCGCTTAGCCATTGAACTTTGTAGTGGTGAGGGTGCTTCTTCTTGACCAATTGTAGCTTGCAACATAGCTCTTCGCTTTCCAAGTTATGGCAACTTCCTCCGTTGATGATGACTTTCACAGAGCGCCCATTGATGCCGGCCTTGGTGTGGAAGATGTGACACCATTGGTCTTCGTCTTGTTGGTGTTGAAGCGTCAAGACCTTGGAGACCATGAGAGCAGGACTTGAATCATTGTCACAATAGACTTGAGCATCTTCTTCGTCATTCACTTTGCAGTGCATGGCAACGTGCTCGATAGCTTCCATCTCATCAAGATGAGGAAGGGGTCACTTGCTTGAAACTTGACTTGTCGCCGATACTTGGTGATGCTCTAGTCGAGGTAGGAGGTGTCGAAGCTGAAGTAGGTGTAGCTTGAGTGTATGAGCCGTAGGTCTTGGATGAGTACTTGTCGTATTTGAAATCTTCTTGTACTTGTCATTCCGCCTTGGTTGCTTGATGAACTAGCTCGAGAAGGTTGGAGTAAGGCTGGAAATCGGCAATCTTCATATTGGGTGGTTGAGGCCATTCAAGAAGCGTGCCATTGTTTGCTCATCATCTTCTTTGACATTGGCTCATATCATGCCAATCTCCATTTCTTGATAGTATTCTTCAATCGTCTTCGTGCCATACTTGAGGAGTTGCAACTTCTTGAAGAGACCACGTGTGTAGTGTGGAGGCACGAAGCGTGCTTGCATGACGTCCTTCATTTGTGTCCATGTCGTGATGGGTGGCTCATCCTTTTCGCGATGTCACTCGATCACTTGTTCCCACCAAATGAGGACGTAGTCTTGGAACTTGAGGGATGCCATGGCGATCTTCTTTTCCTCATCATAGTTGTGGAGACGAAATATCTTGTCGACTTTCAATGCCCATGAAAGATACTCCTCCTAGTCGTTGCTTTCGGAGAACTTGGGCATGGTGAACTTGAGCTTTCCATAGCGGAGTTCTTCATCATAGTGATGATGATGGAACCGCTCTTCGCGAGGAGGGGGGGGTCTTCACGTGCTTGCTCCATTTGGTGTTTCTCTTGGCGTGGAGGAATATCATTGATGTGGATGCGCTCTTGGCGTAGTGGAGGGTGAGGCATGTGTTCGCGGTCTTGACTTTCTTGGGTTTCTTCACGATGGGCGGCTTCTTCTTGTATTTCCCTACAAAGAGCTTCCTCTTGCTCACGTACTTGACGACTGTGGTGGGCAACGGCTCGACTGGACTCTCGGAGAGTGTCTCGATCCGCTTGAGCTTGAGTTTCACGCCGTTGTTGTTTAAGATGTTGTGCCTCGGCATCTTGTTCCTCTTGGTGTTTGTGTGCCCTCTCTTCCTCCTGTTGGTGTTGGCATTGCCTTTCTCGTGCTTGCGCAAAGGTAGCTTTGGTTTTGGTGATGCCGATGTTCTTGTGCTAGAAGTTGCTCTTGAGGATCTACGCCGTGAAGAGGATTGTGGTTTTCTTGACGGTCTTGGCGTGTGGCTCGTGGAAGAGTGTTATATGTCGGAGTACTTGAGTCGGAGATGGTGTCGTCGGAGTGTCGACTCGATCGGCTCCATCTTGAGTAGGACGACGCAGTGGAAGAGTGGTTGGCCAACAAGGCACATATCTCATCCATTCTTGCATTTATCTCTTGTTTTTGTCTGTCAAGCTTGTTGTCAAAGTAGTCTCTTGTGCGTTGCTCGGAGAGGCGTAAATGAGTGGTGAGATGGTCGATGTGATCGCTCATTGCTTGTTGTTCTTGATGCATAGCTCATTGTGCACCAAAGAGGTGTTGCTTAGTGACGTAGGAGGTCATGTCGTCGTCTTGCTTGATGAAGAGTGGGTTGGTAGAGGAACTCGGCCTATCCATCATGTGAAGTGGTGGTGAGTAGGAAAATGAGAGAATAAAACCAAAGTTACCTTTTTCGAAGATTGTGGATGTAAGAAGTATGATCCCACGTGATCCTACAATAGGAGAATTGGTACCGGGTATTGTTTCTCACACCTACAAGTAAAAGGCTTATGGCGGAGCTCAGTTAGGAAGTGGCACAAATAATTCAAGCAAATGTTAGTTAAGATGTTGAAAAGTTGAGAAGATTCACAAATGGCAAGTAAGACAAACAGATCAAACCCAAGATAACACTAGGAACGCCCACATGGAAGATAAATGGGATCCGCACAACCAAGGGGTGAGCTCTAATATATGAAACCACGAAGAATGCTCTTGTTGTACGGATACTAGAGAGACGCTAGCTCGATTGTTGCAATGGGCTAGATATGCTAGTGCACCAACCTAAAGAGAAACAAGTCGTCTCACTATCCCAAGTATGCTTATGTATTTATGAACCGAGATGATGAACTAGGTAAAGTGGCTCAATGCTATTTCTTACAATATCTTGCTTATTTTCTCTTTTGCTTAAAAGCTTTTCTTTCTTTCTTTTTTTGGCTATGCCACAATGCTTTATAGGAGAACCACAATGCGAGATGGCAAGTAATATATGCACGGAACAAACATAACACTATTGGTGCACTAAGGCATGGCCCGGCAATACTCAACAAGCTAGTCTCGATGGGTAAGCTACGCAAAAGTGGCTTGAAGCTATCAAGGTAATGGCAAGGGTAGCACAAAGGCGTCGTCGAGGTTACCGTCCTTGCTTATGGTTGGTATGAAGATGATGTAGTTGAAACGATCTGGAGTCTGAGTCGATGATAGAGTGGCAGTGATGATGACGTCCAATCGCGCCCAAGTCGCCGAAACACCATAGGACACGAGGTAAACCGCAACCCAAACTCAAACAACCATGAGCAATATTGCGGAAGAACACAAGTGGTGGTAGGGAATCAAAATGAAGAAAAAACCGAACATGGCCGAAGTGCTCTAGATGGTCCGTGCACACGGGGTAAGTGAGGCCCGTGTGCATGGGGTCCTTAGGGAGCGGATGAACTGCTCTGGATCCTTGGGTATTTCCCAATTTGACGCCAAATTTGATTGAGGGATGCGTGGGGAAGATGGTAGGGGGGTAGATCCACTTGCCAAACACCAAATTCATGGATCAAAACAACCAAATCTCACAAGATCAACAAATTGCAAGAAACATTTTTGGGGCTATTTTTGGTGGGGATTTTTGGATTAGGACGAAAAACAACAAAATCAAGCTAGAAAGTGGAGGGTAGGGATTCCAAGATGTGAATCAAACTTGCTCATGATACCATGATGTTGTAGGGTGGAACCCTAATATGGATCTTTTCACACTTGGAGGGGGAAAAGGAGATGAACAACAGGAACACAAAGAGGAAAATCACTCCAACAATGCCCAATTACACATCCACTAGAATAGAAAACATAAGATCCACATGTTCACAAACACAATCAATGGAAAGATACAATGATAAGGTTCATCCCACTCCTAGGAGATGAGGTCTTGAAGGTAGCACTGATACAACGATGTGCTATACAAATGGTTTTTAACCCCTTTCCGTGACGACATTTGGAACCGTCACCAAGTGAGTGTGGGCGATAGGGGGGCCCTTCCCACACGACCCAGAAACCGTCAGGGATAGGCCCTCCTGGGACACCAAATGAGCTCTTGCGTGATTGGGCGAGGCATCAAACCCCAATCATTTCAGTAGGTATGTACATCCCACATAGCGAATCCCAGAAAATCATTTCCATTCGTATGTATATCACACACAGTTCTTTGTGTGGAAATGTTTGTGCAAGGTGGCCTAACGCAAACAGTTCGCTGCCGGAAGCCGTGTGTGATTGTTAGTTGATCGAACACGCCTACTTTGTAGAAACTGTGCGGGTTGTTTGAGTTCATCGCCCACGGTGTTGTCTGAGTAACCGTCTATAATAGAAAACCCCAATAAGCAGGGTAATTAGCCTATTATTGATAATCCATGTACTAATCAAATTGATATTTCTTATAAAACACACCAGATATTTCATATTCCTATAGCAACAACCATGATTCCATAATCGAATTACATCAGATAGCTTCGGCACTTAGTTACGCCATTACACAAAAGCACCAAGTTTCACATGCAACATTAAAAACCTTTGGAAAGTAGCATCATACATGGTAAATAGATAGATGAATCTTATCCGGGAAACTGTAGAAGCGGAAGGAAAATATTGAGCCTTCAGTGATGTTGAATGTCCTTGCAACTTTAGGCCAGTGGCTATGGATCATTGCCCACCCAACCTTCATCCTCTTTAGCAAGACTTCAATATTGTACCATCGGTGTTGAATGAATAGCTTCCTTGCCTCTTCACCATGCAGGTGGTTTGAGAGGTAATCATCGATGAACTACTTCGAAAAGTACTAAAAGCAAAGACATGCATAAATTGTTGTTATAAGTTTTGAAATGGTGCAAGGCGTAAAAACAAGGTAAAAGAGTTAGTACCATCCTATAGTTGACTGATGTGTTCTTCATTGTGCGAACAAAGATCTTGTTGTTATTCATCACAAGTTTCTTCATCCTAACAATCTTTCTGAGTTTCCTGACTTGACTGATATTGACATCTCATTTCCCCATACGCACAATGGGCCGAACAGTGGGTCTAATCCTCTGACAGCCGGACCTACATGTACAAGACCAAATTGTAGGAAACCTAAATATTAGAATGATTCCTGTAACTGCACAATATTGTGCTATTAGCCAAAGGACCATGCTTGAACAAACCTCGATGGTAAACCACAGTGTCTCCCATTGTTTCCCTGCAACACACATAAGGAAGATCTTGATCAGGTTAACTGAGAGTTGCCGTACTATCAGTAGAATATGTATTGAGTACAGCCAAATTCGATTGGTTTCACATGCATAACAATACAAAATTGTACCCACAGCAAATGAAAATCAAATTGCAGTACTGAACCAAACTGTTAAATGGATAGTAGACCAAATGAACCAAAATAGCTAACTGAGCACGACATTGCAGAATAGAAACATGTTCTAGAAGATAAGACAGTTAACAAAACAAAGAATGCTTGAGAACAATACTACGAAATGTAGCAATTGTTGGACCAAAGTGTTAACTGAATATTACATTTCAGAGGACCAAACTGTTAACTGAACATCATATTGCATATTAACATTATAAAGGACATATCACTAGAAGGCACTGGCGGTGGCCTCGAGAAAACATCACGAACTGTATTTTATCATAGACCACCGTGTGGCGGTGTCGACGGTGGCCTCAATGTCGAGGTGCTCCTCCAAGATTTGGCGGTCTGCACGCATGGCAGCCATAGCTACCTCTATCGTGTGTGCGGCCCCATGCTACTAAGCTCCACGTTATACTGTGTGCAAAATGGTTTTGGACGGCGCTTAATTGAAGGAGGGGGACAGTGATTTCGGTGGCAGGTGTCGCGTCGTTGGTCGGGGCATGTGGGACAGGAAAGGAGGAGGATGGTGTGGGTGGGGTGTGGATTACCTGACCATATCGATGAGGCCGCACAGCAAGAAGAAGGGTCGCCGGTGAGGAGGCCGCACAGCAAGAAGAAGGGTCACGGCGAGGAGGCAGCGCTGAAAGAAGAAGGGTCGCCGATGAGGAGGCGGCGCTGCAAGAAGAAGGGTAGCCAGTGAGGAGATGGCGCTGCAAGAAGAAGGGTCGCCGATGAGGAGGCTGAGCTGTCAGTAAGCATCAGTGAAGGTTTGAACTTGGAAAGCAAGGAGGAACAATGGAAATGTGGCTTTTGGTGGGAGGGAGGGGCAGGGAGATAGATATTTCCGTGGGGGCAAAAACAATTCGCTCGGTGCCGCAAGAAATTGGCGCGCAAGTGTGGTTCAAGCAGGGGTGGTGGACTATAGACGATGAAGCTTCCTGCATAAGCCAGACAAGACGATGCGCCAATATATTTTATATCGCATCCCACACAATTCTTGCAAACCGGAAATGGGAATGAAATTCAAAGATGTGGGTGTCGTGGCTTGGCCGGAAAGATTGAGAAACTTGGTTTTTTAATTCCTATAAATCCAAAACACGCCTGGAAATCATGAAACATGGCATGGTGTCATGACATGGCACCAACATGCCGCAGTAAATTTTTTGACCGAATTGGGACAAGCTTTGGTGTAATCTTCTTGCAAACCGGAGCTTCCCTCAAGAAGGCTCGTGGTTCCGAGAGGGAACATGTCACCTCCGTGTGCGAAACGACATATGTACACTGCCTTCTCCCACCTTAATTTTTACACAGGCAGATTAGACCGAATAGTAGTGCTAAATTTTGGAATTATTCCGGGTTCTTTGGGCCTTTTATACATTAATTAAATTTCTGCACATTTAATGTGCATAATTCAAATTTGAACTACAAGCACATGCTCTCGTGCACCAAAGTTCATTGAAAAATCACATGTATTTCTTTGTGTGAATTTATTGCTCCCATGCAAGAAATGGGAATGAAATTCAAACATGTGGGCGTCGTGGCTCGGGAGGAAAGATTGAGAAACTTGGTTTTTGAATTCCCGTAAATCCGAAACACGCCTAAAAATCATGAAACCTGGCATGGTGTCATGACATGGCACCAACATGCTGCGGTAAATTTTTTGGCCGAATTGGGACAAGCTTTGGTGTAAGCTTCTTGCAAACCGGAGTTTCCCTCAAGAAGGCTCGTGGTTCTGAGACGGAATGTGTCACCTCCGTGTGCGAAACGACATACGTACACTGCCTTCTCCCGCCTTAATTTTTTTATACAGGAAGATTAGAGCAAATAGAAGTATCGTGCTAAATTTTGGAATTATATCAGGTTCTTCTGTCCTTTTTATACATTATTGAGTTTCTGCGCATTTAATGTCCATAATACAGATTTGCACTAGAAGCACATGCTCAAGTGCACCAAAGTTGGTTGAAAAATCACATGTGTGTCTTTGGGTGAATTTATAGGTCCCATGCAAGAAATGGGAATGAAATTCAAACATGTGGGCGTCGTGGCTCGGCCGGAAAGATTGTGCAACGTGTTTTTTTAATTCCTGTAAATCCAAAACACGCCTGAAAATCTTAAAACTTGGCATGGTGTCATGACATGGAACCAACATGTTGCAGTAATTTTTTTGGCCGAATTGGGACAAGCTTTGGTGTAAGCTTCTTGCAAACCGGAGCTTCCCTCAAGAAGGCTCGTGGTTCGGAGAGGGAACGTGTCACCTCCGTGTGTGAAACAATATACGTACACTACTTTCTCCCGCCTTAATTCTTTTACACAGGCATATTAGACCAAACAGAAGTATCGTGCTAAATTTTGGAATTATTCCGGGTTCTTTTGTCCTTTTTAGACATTAATTGAGTTTCTACGCATTTAATGTGCATAATACAAATTTGAACTAGAAGCAAATGCTCCAATGCACCAAAGTTGGTTGAAAAATCACATGTGTGTCTTTGGGTGAATTTATATGTCCCATGCAAGAAATGAGAATGAAATTCAAACAAGTGGGCATCGTGGCTCGGCCGGAAAGATTGATAAACTTGGTTTTTTAATTCCTGTAAGTCCAAAACATGCCTGGAAATCATGAAACTTGGCATGGTGTCATGACATGGCACCAACATGTTGTAGTAAATTTTTTGGCCGAATTGGGACAAGCTTTGGTGTAAGCTTCTTGCAAACCGAAGCTTCCCTCAAGAAGGTTCGTGGTTCCGAAAGGTAATGTGCCACCTCCGTGTGCGAAATGACATACGTACACTGCCTTCTCCTGCCTTAATTTTATTACACAGGCAGATTAGACCAAATAGAAGTATTGTGCTAAATTTTGGAATTATCCGGGTTCTTCTGTCCTTTTTATACATTAATTGAATTTCTGCGGATTTAATGTGCATAATACAGATTTGAACTAGAAGCACATGCTCAAGTGCACCAAAGTTGGTTGAAAAATCACATGTGTGTCTTTGGGTGAATTTATTGGTCCCATGCAAAAATGGGAATGAAATTCAAACATGTGGGCGTCGTGGCTCGGCCAGAAAGATTGTGCAACTTGGTTATTTAATTCTTGTAAATCCAAAACACGCCTGAAAATGATGAAACTTGGCATGGTGTGATGACATGGCACCAACATGTTGCGGTAATTTTTTTAGCCGAATTGGGACAAGCTTTGGTGTAAGCTTCTTGCAAACCGGAGCTTCCCTCTAGAAGGCTCAAGGTTCTGGGAGGGAACATGTCACCTCCGTGTGTGAAACGACATACGTACACTGCCTTCTCCCGCCTTAATTGTTTTACACAGACATATTAGACCAAATAGAAGTATCATGCTAAATTTTCGAATTACTTCGGGTTCTTTTGACCTTTTTATACATTAATTGAGTTTCTATGCATTTAATGTGCATAATAAAATTTTGAACTAGAAGGACAAGCTCCAATGCACCAAAGTTGGTTCAAAAATCACATGGGTGTCTTTGGGTGAATTTATAGGTCCCATGCAAGAAATGAGAATGAAATTCAAACATGTGGGCATCATGGCTCGGCCGGAAAGATTGAGAAACTTAGTTTTTTAATTCCTATAAATCCAAAACACGCCTAGAAATCATGAAACTTGGCATGGTGTCATGACATGGCACCAACATGCTGTAGTAAATTTTTTGGCCGAATTGGGACAAGCTTTGGTGTAAGCTTCTTGCAAACCGGAGCTTCCCTCAAGAAGGATCATGGTTCCGAGAGGGAATGTGTCACCTCCGTGTGCGAAACGACATACGTACACTGCCTTCTCCCGCTTTAATTTTTTTACATGGGGAGATTAGACCAAATAGAAGTATCGTGCTAAATTTTGGAATTATTCCGGGTTCTTCTATTCTTTTTATACATTAATTGAGTTTCTGTGCATTTAATGTGCATAATACTAATTTGAAATAGAAGCACATGCCCCAGTGCACCAAAGTTGGTTGAAAAATCACATGTGTGTCTTTGGGTGAATTTATAGGTCCCATGCAAGAAATGGGAATGACATTTGGACATGTGGGCGTCGTGGCTCGGCCGGAAAGATTGAGGGAAGCTCCGGAAACATGTCGGCGTCATTGCGGTAATATTTTTGGCGGAATTGGGACAAGATTTGGTGTAAGCTTCGTGCAAACCGGAGCTTCCCTCAAAAAGGCTCATGGTTCCGAGAGGGAACGTGTCACCTCCGTGTGTGAAACGACACACGTACACTGCCTTCTCCCGACTTAATTTTTTTACACAGGCATATTAGACCAAGTAGAAGTATCGTGCTAAATTTTGGAATTATTCCGGGTTATTTTGTCCTTTTTATACATTAATTGAGTTTCTACGCATTTAATGTGCATAATAACAATTTGAACTACAAGCACATGCTCAAATGCTCCAAAGTTGGTTGAAAAATCACCTATGTGTCTTTGGGTGAATTTATAGGTCGCATGCAAGAAATGGGAATGAAATTCAGACATGTCGGCGTCGTGGCTCGGCCGGAAAGATTGAGAAACTTGGTTTTTTAATTCCTGTAAATCAAAAATACGCCTGGAAATCATGAAACTTGGCATGGTGTCATGACATGGCACCAACATGCTGCAGTAAATTTTTTGGCCGAATTGAGACAAGCTTTGGTGTAAGCTTCTTGCAAACCGGAGCTTCCCTCAAGAAGGCTCGTGGTTCCGAGAGGGAATGTGTCACCTCCGTGTGCGAAACGACATACGTACACTGCCTTCTCCCGCCTTAATTTTTTTACACAAGGAGATTAGACCAAATAGAAGTATCGTGCTAAATTTTGGAATTATTCCGGGTTCTTCTGTCCTTTCTATACATTAATTGAGTTTGTGCGCATTTAATGTGCATAATACAAATTTCAACTAGAAGAACATGCTCCAGTGCACCAAAGTTGGTTGAAAAATCACAGGTGTGTCTTTGGGTGAATTTACAGGTCCCATGCAAGAAATGGGAATGAAATTCAAACATGTGGGCGTCGTGGCTCGGCTGGAAAGATTGAGGAACTTGGTTTTTTATTTCCTGTAAATCCAAAACACACCTGCAAATCTTGAAACTTGGCATGGTGTCATGACATGGCACCGGCATGTTGCGGAATTTTTTTTGGCCGAATTGGGACAAGCTTTGGTGTAAGCTTCTTGCAAACCGGAGCTTCCCTCAAGAAGGCTTGTGTTTCCGAGAGGGAACGTGTCACCTCCGTGTGTGATAGGACATATGTACACTGCGTTCTCCCGCCTTAATTTTTTACACAGGCATATTAGACCAAATAGAAGTATCGTGCTAAATTTTGGACATATTCCGGGTTCTTTTGTCCCTTTTATACATTAATTTAGTCTCTACACATTTAATGTGCATAATACAAATTTGAAGTAGAAGCACATGCTCCAATGCACCAAAGTTGGTTGAAAAATCACATGTGTGTCTTTGGGTGAATTTATAGGTCCCGTGCAAGAAATGGGAATGAAATTCAAACATGTGGGCGTCGTGGCTCGGCCGGAAAGATTGAGAAACTTGGTTTTTTAATTCCTGTAAATCCAAAATACGCTTGGAAATCATGAAACTTGGCATGGTGTCATGACATGGCACCAACATGCTGCAGTAATTTTTTTGGCCGAATTGGGACAAGCTTTGGTGTAAGCTTCTTGCAAACCGGAGCTTCCCTCAAGAAGGCTCGTGGTTCCGGGAGGGAATGTGTCACCTCCGTGTGCGAAACAACATACGTACACTGCCTTCTCCCGCCTTAATTTTTTTACATAGGCTGATTAGACCAAATAGAACTATCGTGCTAAATTTTGGAATTATTCCGGGCATGGTGTCATGACATGGGACCAACATGTTGTGGTAATTTTTCTATCCGATTTGCGAAGGGGCACACATTAACAATCAACAAAATCATTTTGGAACAAGTGTTGTCATGTTAGAAATCAGAAACACAAGTATTATTGAAACTGTGGGCATTCTACTTAGGAATTACGTGTCGCCACACGTCCCCTTTTTTATTGGCTAGGAGGTGCCGTGCGGAGTAGCTATTTGAGCACGGGAGGCTTGCGATCAGAACCCTGCGCATGCTCATCGGGAGGAGAGCCCTTTGACCTCTACCCGTCGCGCACCTCCCTCCCAACGTCTCCATTAATGGGGCCCGAGCCCCTGTTCTATGGCGTGGCTATATGTCTCACTGGACTGAGATTTAAGAGAGAAAAATGAAAATCTAAAAAGAAAGTTTTGCACGGATCTTGATGTATGATCCGATGGACCTATATAGCATCGACTACAACTTATAGCAAGCATGAAGAATATAAGGACGATGACAGTGGATAATAATTGTCTTACATACTTAGGAACATAATTAAAATCCCCGCAAAAAAGGAACATAATTAAAAAAAGCCACATGCGGCAACGCCTGGAGTACACAAGGGCAAAAGAAGAAGGAAGGCAATGATCTGGCTCGTTGATCTCAACTTTCTTGATGAGTTGTTGCACGCCGTGGGAACTAGTCTCCGCGGCGATGAGCTCTTTCTTGTCCTCAAGATGCTTCTTGAGAGCATCCACGGATTCCTCCACCAGACTTCTGCGCTCGATGTGCAGCATGGCATTCTCGTCCATAAGTTTCTCGACGATGACGCCGGTCCTCTTCAACAAGGCAGCGGTCTCCTCCTGCTGCTCCGCACTTCCAGCGATCTTTGCCCTCAGCAGGTCGCGCTTGGCCCGGACCTTCACATTGCTCTCATTTAGTTGTCGGATGACGTCGGTAGCCTGTTCACAAGTGGCTTTCATGTCGTCCTGCAACCTCGCACAATCGGAGATCTGATCTATCTGGCTATGGTCGATCGCATGCATGCGCCTGTAAGAGTCCTCGCCTGCCCACGAGACATTTTTCTAGGCTGCCGCGGCGCGGGAGGACATCTTTGTTGCATTCACGGTGCGGCGGGACATCTCTTCTACTTCCGCGGCGCGGCCGAGCTAGTCTGCCACATCAACGGTGCAGCGGGACCTCCATGCTGCTTTGGCAGCGCGGCGGGGCCTCTATGCTGCAACGGCCGTGCGTCGGGACATGCCAGTTGCGTTCGCGGCGAGGCGGGACTTCTTTGGTGCTTCCGCTTCCATGCTTGTATCTCTCTGGTGGAAATCTCTCGACCCAGAACTCACGCTGGCCATGGCTGACACAAGGGAACGATGATGAATGACTTGTTTGTTTTTGTGGCTGACGATTTGAGGAGGAATGTGTAGTCATCTTGGAGTAGTAGTATTTATAACCGGGTACTAATACGCTCCTAAGTGGGAAACCGTTTAGGTTTTGATCGGTGTGAACAGGTTTGCAATTTGGAATGTGACGGGATGCAGGCTCAAAATTTACTGACGGTTATAAGTGCAGCACCATTCCCGGAAGGCGTAGCGTGGGCACGTACGCCTTCTCGGCCGCGTACGTGGCATTTGCACCATAGGGTGCACCGCAATAGGCAATATCAGCACACGTCTTGTTCCAACAACTGTGCGCTCGTTATTACCATCGCGCACGCTTCTTTTAATTACAATGTGTGTGCCCGTCTAGCGCACACACGTTGATCAATCTAACTATTTCAGTTTGTTGTGGCTAATCGCAAATAGTCCATCCGTGTGAAGTGTATGCCATCAATCGATGACACTTTGATCTGGCTGACCTGTTTCTGTTCTGTTGCCTAATCGCAAACAGTTAATCCTTCTGGAGATTATGCCCTCAATCGCACACACCTTTATCTAGCTGCTCATTTCTATTGTTCCTCCTCATCACAAACAGTTCATTCGAGTGAACCGTCTACTGTATATCGCACACGCCTTCATCTGGCTACCCGTTTCTTTTGCTCTGTCTCATCGCAAACATTTCATTGAACTGAACCATATGCCCTGCATCGCACACGCAACTAAAATCTGAACCGTGTTTGATGGCTCCGCCATGGCAAACGTTTTGTACCTTTTTTACGATTCTTTTACACCAACGTTTGCGATTATTGCATCGCACACAGTTTCGTCGAAAGGTCTCTGATCGTAGTGTCGCGTTCGCAGCATCCTGCAGTAGTGTAGTCTTCTCCTTGTGGAGATCTTGAAATCCACAAGGATTGTTCCCTAAGGGGTTTTGATACACAAGAGGGAAGGTAGAATGATCAAAGCTCACAAACATCTCATCTAGTACTTTGCTAAACCTAAACATAACCCTAGGTACGGAATATATAGGCTTGGGGTCGAAGTGTATGGAGAGGGGCTCAAACAGGTGATCACAGCCGTCCATCCTGGAGAACCCGTGCGCACGGGGTCAGTTGGGCCCGTGCGCACGGGCTGCCCCAGCGCCAACTCCCTGGATAGTCCGTGGGCACGGGGTCTCAAGGGCCCGTGCGCACGGGGTCACCTGGGACCTCCAGTGTTGCTGCTATTGCGCTCTGTCTTTCTCCGCGTGGCCTTGGCGTGGTCCTCCTCCTTGGGGATGCTCCTGAGCTTCTTGGTGTTGTTCCTCTTCATACCTAATAAGTCATAGAGTATTTTGGTGAGGTAGCAACCAAGTTCCGTTTGGGTCCATATGCATGTCAAGTAGGAAGGAGTTCACCTCGGTTTCCATTGCACGTGCTCTAGCTCTTGTCATGGGTCCATGTGGGGCTTGATGTGTTGATGTAGAGTCCATGGGGATGATGGAAGGATGCTCCGCATCAATTTTGCTTCACTAGAGCATGTGCTTGTAGTTCAAATTTGAATATGGACTACATTAAATGCCTAGAAAACTCAATTAATATATAAAATGGTCAAACGAACCCTGAATAGTTTCAAATTTCAGCACAACACTCCTGTTATTCTATGTTGCATGTAGAAAACAAAGTTAAAGGCGAGAAGAGGCAGCGATTAATGTTTCGCTCCCAAGAGAGGCATGTTTCCCTATCGAAATCACGACGGTTGCGAGAAACTTTGGTTTGTAAGAGGCTTGTAATATAGCTTGGCCAAAATTGGACAATTATTTTACCACAACATATACGTGCCATGTAGTGACACCAGGCCAAGTTTCATGATTTTCTGGTGAGTTTTCGATTTACAGAGATTTAAAACTGAGATTCGCAATGTTTGTGGCCAAGCCAGGATGCTGAGATGGTTGAATTCATTCACATTCCTTCCATGGGACCTAAACATGCACCCCAAGGACACATGTACATTTTTTCTAGTCATTTTGGTGCACTAGAGCATGTATTTGTAGTTCAGATTTGAATTATGGACATTAAATGCCTAAAAAACTCAATTAATGAATAAAAAAGGTCAAACGAACCCTGAATAATTTCAATGTTCAGCGCGAATCTCCAGTTGTTCCATGTTGCATGTAGAAGAGAATACACGGCTAGAAGAGGGAGCAGTTATCATTTCACCCACAAGGGGACACGTTTCCCTATTGAAACCACGAGGGTTCTTGCGACAGGCTCCGATTTGTAAGAGGTTTGTAATAAAGCTTGGCCCAAATTGGACAATGTTTTCACCATGACATATATGTGCCATGACGTGACACCATGCCAACTTTCATGACTTTTTGGTGAGTTTTGGATTTACGGGGATTTAAAACCCGAGATTCCAAATGTTTGAGGATGAGCCAGGACGCCGATACAGTTGTAATTCATTCCCATTCCTTGCATGGGACCTAAACATGCACCCAAGGACATATGTATGATTTTTCTAGCCATTTTGTTGAACTGGAGCATGTATTTGTAGTTCAGATTTGAATTATCGACATTAAATGCCTAGGAAACTCAATTAGTGTATAAAAACGCCAAACGAACCCTAAATAATTTTAAATTTCAGCATGAATATAATGTCGTTCCATGTTGCCTGTAGAAGAAATACAAGGCAAGAAAGGCAGTGATTATCATTTCGCCCATAAGGGGGACACGTTTCCCTATTGGAACCACCATGCTTCTTGAGAGAAGCTCCGGTTTGTAAGAGGCTCGTAATAAAACTTGCCCCAAAATGGACAAAGAAAATCCTTGACATATATGTGCCATGTCGTGACACCATGCCGAGTTTGTTTTGGATTTATGGGGATTTAAAAACTGAGATTCTTCTCACAAAATGTTTACAAATAGCACATGGTTCACTCATGAAAGTTGTGTGCCTACCAAACCGTGGCCGATGCCCCCCTGCTACGCACGCGATCTGAGTCGTGCGTTCTGATTGGCCAAACCCCACAGATCATACCTCTGTACCATTGGATGCTCCCAGATCGAACGGCAATCCTCATCCCTTTCGACAGCACATGCAATTCTGGTTGTGATTTGATTTATATGGGTAAGCACTGTGCGCATGCGTCGTGCTAGCTCACGCTTCCTTGTCTACTAAGGTTTGTTTATTAATGTTGTTATATATCCAAACATGCTACCATTTCCCTCCACTCCTCCCATTGGTTTCCCTCCTCTTCTCCCATCATTTTCCAGCTGCCAGTGTCAGTGCTCATAGAAGGCTAGGCGGCGACACACCGGCCATGTAAACATCGCACACAGTTTATAAAAGCACAAATGTGTGTGATAGTAGGGAGTAGATCCCATAGGGTAACCAGCATGAAACGCCTTAAAGGCAAGGAGGCAATTCCTATCAGCAAGGAGCGGCTTCCCATCCGCTAGCCTAGTCGAATAGAACACAGAAGTTATGTGAGCTCGGGCTGGAGTAGTCTAAGGATGGATGACCCGGTGGGAAGTTGCATATCTCAAGCTTCATTTAAACGCTATGATACGGTCATTATAGAGACAAATGTCTCTATAGTGACATGTCATGGCGATTATATAAACCTTGGGATCCTTCTTTTGCTAATTTGTAGACTATGTTTTTATTGGTTATTTTCTGTTCTCAAAAATCAAAGAATGATCGACATCTGTAGGCCCACACAAATTATCCCTTTGACCCAACATATCAGAAGGGTTTACTCTTTGCTCCATGTCCTATGTTAGAGCAAATCAAGTTTTAGTACATGCGT
>NC_041386.1:292305257-292331954 GCF_002162155.2 Triticum dicoccoides
CCGCCCCAAAGTTGCGTTCCCGACATCATGCGTCTTTAACCTGGTCGTGGGGGTATGATGTTTAGTTTGTAATGTTACCGATGTAGTTGGTGTCCTATTGAACTTGTGCTTTCGGGATTTGAACAAATCACACACCAGATCCATACATTTTTCGGGTCACATGCAGGGTATAGGGGACCGGGTCTTCTGATCGAGCATGTCTCCCTTGTGCGGTTTATAGACGCCGCACATATATAAAGCTGGTCGATTCTACTAATATTAGCAGAATAGTTATTCTGATAACACTTCTGAACTGCATGCTCAATGTAAGTGCACGGTATTGTTGAAGCAAGAGTACTCCAATATTATGATGAGTGAACTTCTCGTCGCAAAAACTGCATGTGACTTTTTCAGTACTATTTTGGGTCCAGTTTTTGAATCATTTGTTGGAACGAGGTGCATAATATACCGTTGGAAAGCTATGGATTAGATGCAACTTCACCATGTACAAATGTTTTCGAGATTCCTCGCGGTCAAAGAGCGGTTTTGAAAATGGTGTGTCGCATGACGAGTGGCAGCGAGCATTTTTTCTAAATCGCTCATCGGAATGAAGCAAATGATACATCATTGGAAATATATCGTCAAGGTGCAACCTTTTCATATTTACTATTTTCTCTAATTCATTATTGTTTAAGAGCAGTTTTAAATTTAGTAAATCGTGGAATTGTGTTTTTCATTTTTTTTTGCAATTTTCGGTACTATTTCGCTCCAGTTTTTTAACCGTTTGTCGAAACGAGGTGTGAGATACGCCATTGAAAAGCTACGGACGAGGCGCAACTTACATATGTACAAATGTTTTCGAGATTCCTTGCGGTTTTATAATTTTGAAAATCGTGCGGTGGACGACGAGTGGCAGCGATTGTTTTTTCATGAAATTTTTACAATCTGCTGGTCGAAATGATTCAAATGTTATGTCATTGGAAAGATATTGACGAGGCACAGTTTTTCATGTAGAACACTCTCTCTAATTCCTTACGGTTTAAGTGCGGTTTTCAAATTACCGAAATGCAGACACTCTGTTTTTCACAACACCAAAATCGATGACGGAATTGCATCAGACATAAAATGGCACTACTTCAGATAGAAAACCACACTGCATGAGACCGACAAGAGAACCGCATGATTTCTTTGTCTTTTTGATTACTTTTTTATGATTTCTTTTGTCTTTTTTTCTAACATTATTTTTGTGGACGAGAGTGAACCACAAAGACAAGGTCAAGCAAACCGCAACACGATCGAAAAGTGGACAACATTATCTACCAAGTGAACCGCGGAGAAGTTAAGTGAGCTAAAAAGCCACATCTATCTGATAAAGATATTGTGAGCTGGATCATTTCCTTTTTTCCATGAAACAAGTATACTACACTCTGTTTCTTCCTTATTAAATGTAGTGAACCACAAGACTCCTCGAAGTGGGCTACATCCATTCATATTTTTTCTCTTGAAAATGACCCATTAATACTTTTTGAAATGAACTTCTCAACAAATATTTTTTACACAAAATACATCATATCCCAACCAGATACATTCGATAGACACACAAAAACCACAAACAACAGACTAAACTGCATGCCCGTTTTGCTCTGACCTGCACGCCACACACGAGGGGCCACGCAGTCGGTGAACCGCACGATGTGGACCGGTGAACTGCATGATGTGTTGGGGGAGAGCTCGCCGACACACGACCCACAAAATATGAAAAAGAAACAAAAATGTCCTGAATTTCAACCGTGCCATAGCCACACCGCATCATCTGCTATTGGTAAGAAGAGAACCACAACAGATCTTAGTAGTGAAATGATCGCCGCATAAACAACAGCAGTGAACAGAGATGCCATGGGAACTTCTCCCATAACGGCTCTCTTGAAACTTCACTACAGTGGTGACCAAATGGACTTCACCGAACCACATCATGCTTGTGCCCAAGTTGCATGGGGGGAGGGGGTACCGAGCATTCAGAAGCCAAAAAATTGCCGGCGCCCATAGATGAGATGCTAGAGGGATCATGGTGCACTACTCTAGGGCTCGCGGTGCACTACTCGAGGATGGCGGTGGGGCTAAGCGGGCCGGCGCGACGGCGGAGGTAGAAGGAGGTCGGGAAGGGAAGGGTGAGTAGCGGAGGTAGGGCGATGGCTTGGGGGAGCAGGTGGGGCGGCGACTAGGGGGAGCAGGTGGCGCAGGGGAAGCGGGTGGGGCGGCGGTACGGGAGTCCGCCGTGGCCGGGCTCCGGCAGCGGGGCATCGCGAGCACCTATTGTGTCCTGGATTCAGAGCCGGGCATCGCGGGGGCCCGCCGAGGCCTGTATCCGGCGTCGGCTCGTGTTGGGAGGTAGTCGAGGAAGGGGTGGCTCTCCGGCGATGGGAGGAAGGCCATGGGCAGGGTGGGGCGGGGTGGTTCACTGAAAGGATCGAGAAGAGGTGTCTAGAGGGGGGTAATTAGACACTAAGTGCCAAAAGTTGCAGTTTTTTTTAATTCTTAAGTTTAAGTGGAGTTTAAGAACAAGTTTAACAAACACAATACATATCAAGCAAGCATGCAATGAGTATATGAGCAGCGGAAAGTAAAGCATCCAACTTGCAAGAATGAAAAGAGACGGGTTTGGAGTATTCAAACGCAATTGGAGACACGGAGGTTTTTGTCGTGGTTCCGATAGGTGGTGCTATCGTACATCCACGTTGATGGAGACTTCAACCCACAGAGGGTAACGGTTGTGCGAGTCCACGGACGGCTCCACCCACGAAGGGTCCACGAAGAAGCAACCTTGTCTATTCCATCATGGTCGTCGCCCACGAAGGACTTGTCTCACTAGCGGTAGATCTTCACGAAGTAGGCGATCTCCTTGCCCTTACAAACTCCTTGGTTCAACTCCAAAATCTTGTCGGAGGCTCACAAGTGACACCTAGCCAATCTAGGAGACACCACTCTCCAAGAAGTAACAAATGGTGTGTTCATGATGAACTCCTTGCTCTTGTGCTTCAAATGATAGTCTCCCCAACACTCAACTCTCTCACACAGGATTTGGATTTCGTGGAAAGAAGATTTTAGTGGAAAGAAACTTGGGAAGGCTAGAGATCAAGATTCATATGGTTGGAATGGAATATCTTGACCTCAACACAAGTGTAGGTGGTTCTCTCTCAGAAAATGTGTATTGGAAGTGTTGGTATGTTCTGATGGCTCTCTCCAGGAATGAAGAGTGGGTGGAGGGGTATATATAGCCTCCACACAAAATCTAACCGTTACACTCAATTTACCAATCTCGGTGAGACCGAAGGGAAAAACTCGGTCGGACCGATTTAGTAAACCTAGTGACCGTTAGGGTTTTCGGTGGGACCGACTAGTTCAACTCGGTGGAACCGATGTGCTAGGGTTAGGGTAAAACCAAAACTCGGTTTGACCGATTACTCAAACTCGGTGGGACCGATTTGGGTAATAAGAGAAACAGAGAGTTGGCCAAGCAAACGCGGTGGGGCGGATTGCATATCTCGGTGGGACCGAAAATATTGCAACAGGTAACAGAGAGTTTGCAAGCCCATCTCGGTGAGACCGAGATCCCATCGGTGAGACCGAACTGATTAGGGTTTCTGGCAGTGGCTATGTTAACTGAACTCGGTGGCTCCGGATAGAAAGAATCGGTGGGGCCGAGTTTGACTTTTGGTTTAGGTCATATGTGGATGTGGGAAGGTAGTTGAGGGTTTTGGAGCATATCATTAAGCACTTTGAGCAAGCAAGCCATTAAGCAACACCTCATCTCTTCTTGATAGTATTGGCTTTTCCTATAGACTCAATGTGATCTTGGATCACTAAAATAGAAAATGTAGAGTCTAGATCTTGAAGCTTGAGCCAATCCTTTGTCCGTAGCATCTTGAAGAGGTTCCACATCCTCTAGTCCATGCCACTCCATTGTTGAACTTATCTGAAACAAACTAGGTAAAAGTGTTAGTCCAACAAGAGATATGTTGACATTAATTACCAAAACCACCCAGGGAGCACGTGTGCTTTCAATCTCCCCCTTTTTGGTAATTGATGACAACATACATCAAAGCTTTAGATAAAGATATAGAGAATAGCAAGTAAAGCTTTGGAAAGACATGTAACATGCATAGGCTCCCCCTACATGTACGCAATCATGTGAATATTGAATATAGGAGCATGTGAATGCGTAAACATGACAGAGTAAGCAATGTGTTACATGTATCTTGGCTATATGCATCAGAGCAAATGATGTGAATGTGAGAAATGTACCTTCATGCTCATGAGTCCTTCTTGCAAACAGTATGTACATCAGCAAGAACTTCTCATTCACATGACTGTGATGCATATACTTACCTTGTGGTCTTGAGTTGGCTTAGGATGGGATGAACCTGCACAAACAAGGTTAAATAACACAGATACACCTACTGACCAGAACAAACAAGAGAAACCACAAGAGAACCAAGACTGGGATGACATGTAGAGTGAGTACTAAGTACCACATTGGATATAGACATGCCCCCAAAGGTAAAGATACGCAATAAAATCAGAGATTTCCTTCCCTTAGATGTCTTGCTCCCCCTGAATCTGCATGGGATATTGGGAGAAGATAGGGAACAGAAAATCAGAGCAACAAAAAAAGAAACAACAGAGCTTGAGCTAAAGCAATCAACCAAACATGTCTTTCCCCTCTTAAAGACATGTGACATCTCTCATCTTGAACACCAAGCATCTGGGGTCTTTGATGATATTACTTTCTCCTAGTTGAGAAACTCTCTCCCCCTGAGTACTCTCCCTTTCTCTCCCTATAGGAAGGATTAAGCTTTGATGTGATCTCTCTCTCCCCCTTTGACATCAATTTCCAAGAAGGGATCTTCTGGACATGTGATACAAATGGGTTGGTCCTTGAGTCACAGAGAAAAGCAGCATGTCTAATATGATGCTGGCAGAGGACAAGAATCATTGAGTGGAGCTGGAGCAAACAGAAATCAGGAATAAGTGGCAAGTTTGCTTTCCTGTGATGAAATCGGTGACTCCGAGTTATGTGCTTCGGTTGCACCGAAGGATTTCGGTTGGGCCGAAGAGAACAAACCGGTGTGACCAAGTTCATCAGAGTGAAACCACTTGTCACCTCAGCTAACTAGACAAGTAAGATCTCACAAGGATATGCAAGGAATTAACTGAAAGATTTGCCATGAATTGGATGCAGAAAATGCAGAACAAAAAGGAAAGAAAAGAAACTAAAAGTTCTAGATGAAGTTTTTTTTTGAAAGGGGAAACAAAAATGCAAATGCAAAAGCACGGAGAAACACTAGAGAACTTCATCTAGAAATGGTCGGTGACAAAGTCACCTATGTTAGAGTATATTGACTTAGGAGTCAAGTGAGAGCACTTGATCATAGGTCATACTCATCGTTTAAGCTCAAAATGGGGTTACCATTTTTCGTTTAAGCCTTTTGATGTATTCACATCTTGTCGAGTTGCTTTGAATCATGACTTGGAGTAAAGCTTCTCTAAGATGGAATAACATACCTTGGGTGGTGGTGTTGATCTTGTTCATGTAGTTGAACTTGTGTGGGTTGCTCAAGGTTGATGTAGTTCATCAAGGGTTGGGAGCACCACTTGGAGTTTGAGTTCATCTACCTACATGGGTTAGCTTTGCAAGGAAGAGCACTTGTGTATCCAAAATGACAATCATGAGACTCAACATGGAATTTGCCAAAGGATATGTTTGAATGGTTTCGTGCTTCCTTGTCTTCAACCACCATTGTGTAGAGACTTGGTGATGTACAGATTGCTCAAGATGTGAGTGAGTTGCAATCTCATAGATTTAGATTCAACCAAGAACCTACACGGGTTAGATAACATGCAAGGTACAAATATATCCAAGACATATGAATAGCATCATAAGAGAAATATCGAGGATTAGTTATAGGCTCATGCCCCGCATGTATCAAATGGAGTTCATACTCCAAGCTTGAAGCATCAATGATGTTCAATTCACCTCTCAACCTGCAAAACACTTTCTCATCAAGTAGTTTAGTGAATATATCCGCCAATTGCTTATCGGTGCGAACATGCTTAAGGTTAATGTCCCCTTTTGCAACATGATCTCGAATGAAATGATGACGAACTTCAATATGCTTAGTTCGAGAATGTTGCACGGGATTGTGATCAATCTTAATAGCACTTTCATTGTCACATAGCAATGGAACATGTTTCACATATATCCCATAATATTTAAGAGTTTGGGTCATCCAAAGTAATTGAGCGCAACATGAACCAGCGGCAATGTATTCCGCTTCGGCGGTGGATAAGGATACCGAATTTTGTTTCTTGGAAGACCAAGACACAAGAGATCTACCAAGGAATTCACAAGTACCCGAAGTGGACTTTCTATCAACCTTGTCTCCGGCATAGTCCGAATCGGAGTAGCCAACAAGATCAAAAGAGGACCTCTTAGGATACCAAATGCCAAAATTTGGTGTATGGATTAGGTATCTCACTATCCTTTTCACAGCCTTAAGATGACATTCTTTAGGAGCAGCTTGATATCCTGCACACATGCACACACTTAGCATAATATCGGGACGAGAGGCACATAGATATAACAATGAACCAATCATAGAGCGATAAACCTTTTGATCAACCGGTTCACCATCTTTGGTCAAATCAAGATGTCCACTAGTAGGCATGGGTGTAGTCATACCTTTGCATTCTTGCATATTGAAGTTCTTGAATAAGTCATTGGTGTACTTCGTTTGAGAGACAAAGGTACCTTCCTTAGTTTGCTTGATTTGCAAACCGAGAAAGAATTTGAGTTCACTCATCATAGACATCTCAAACTTCTCCGACATTAGGTTTCCAAACTTCTCACTAAAATGAGGGTTAGTTGAACCAAATATGATATCATCAACATAAATTTGTCACACAAATAGTTCTCCGTTAACCCTTTTAGTAAAAAGAGTAGAATCAATTTTACCAATTTCAAAGCCTTTTTCAATAAGGAACTTGGTCAAGCATTTATACCATGCTCTAGGAGCTTGTTTAAGACCATAAAGGGCTTTGTGAAGTTTGTAAACATGATTAGGTTTCTTAGGATTGACGAAGCCGGGAGGTTGCTTAACATAAACTTCCTCTCAGATTTTTCCATTTAGAAAAGCACTTTTAATGTCCATTTGGTACAAGGTGATATCATGGTGATTAGCATAAGCAAGTAAGATGCGAATGGACTCAAGTCTAGCAACGGGAGCATATGTCTCACCATAGTCCATACCTTCAACTTGTGTGTAGCCTTGGGCGATGAGACGTGCTTCGTTGCGAACCACTTGTCCATCTTCATCTTGCTTGTTGTGAAACACCCATTTGGTACCAATGATGTTGTGGTTGTTGTCGGGCTTCTCGACCAAAGTCCACACTTGATTTCTCTCAAAGTTGTGTAGCTCTTCATGCATAGCATTTATCCAATCTGGATCCTCCAATGCTTCTTCAACCTTCATAGGTTCAATGCTAGAGATGAATGAGTAATGGTCACAAAAGTTAGCTAAACGAGTTTTAGAGCGACGGGATGATCTTTGGCAATTCTTGCTCGAACTCGTGAAAGCTTTTGCTTGGGTCGGGGTGGAACATCCTATTCATCTTGTTCTTCTTCTTGGCCTTCTTCATTGTTGACATTGTTGTTCTCTTGTCGTGGTGGAGAAGGGGGTTGTTGATGTTCATCTTGGTGCACTTCCTCGTTTTCTTCATCTTGGCGTGTCCCACTTGTGGATGCTTCTGTATCAACTCTTGGTTCACCTTGTCGTGAGGTAGAAGCTTCCACTTGGATGGACGAGGTACTCTCCTTCACTTCCGTTGGACCAATCTTGCCAATGGACAAGTCTTGAATTGCTTCCGAAGGGTCTTTGTGTCCTACATCAATTGGCAATTGCTCTACTTGTGAGCCGTTAGATTCATCAAACTTCACATCTACCGTCTCTTCAACCTTTCGGGTGAAATTGTTGTAGACATGGTAAGTGTGAGATTTTGAGCCATAACCAAGTAGGAAACCTTCATGAGATTTAGGAGCAAATTTAGAATGACAATGCTTATCAAGAATGTAGCACTTTGAGCCGAATACTTGAAAGTATCCAACTTGGGGTTTGTTACCGGTGAGGAGCTCGTATGCCGTCTTGCCGAGTAGCTTGTCAAGATACAAGCGATTTGTTGCATGACAAGCTGTCTCAACCGCTTCCGCCCAAAAGTGCTTTGGCGTTTTATACTCATCAAGCATCGTTCTTGCCATCTCGATAAGAGTCCGGTTCTTCCTTTCAACAACTCCATTTTGTTAGGGTGTGTACGTAGCCGAGAACTCGTGTGAAATCCCTTCTTCGTCAAGAAAGGTGTCCACATTTGCGTTCTTGAACTCCGTTCCATTGTCGCTCCGAACCTTCTTGATCTTCACGTCAAACTGATTTTGGGCCTTCCTAGCGAAGTTTTTGAAGATCTTTTGGACCTGCGATTTGTCATCAAGAAAGAACACCCACGTAAATCTTGAAAAATCATCAACTATGACTAGACCAAATGAGTTACCACCGAGACTCTTGTAGGCATTTGGACCAAAGAGATCCATGTGAAGTAGCTCGAGTGGTCTTCTTGTGGTCATGATGTTCTTTGCGCGGTGACTTCCTCCAACTTGTTTTCCTGCTTGACAAGCACTACAAAGTCTATCCTTGTCAAATATGACATCTTTTATTCCAAGGATATGATCACCTTTAATAAGCTTATCAAGATTTTGCATACCAACATGACCTAGTCTTCTATGCCACAACCAGCCTTTAGAAGATTTGGCAATTAAGCAAGTTTTAGGTTGAGCCTTTTTAGTGAAATCAACAATGTAAAGATCTCCTCTACGTATACCGGTAAAGACCATTTTATGATTATCTCTACGAAACACTTGGCAGTCTACTTCAGTAAATAGGACATTGAAACCGAAATCAGCAAGTCTAGATACTGAAAGTAAGTTGTAGCCAAGAGATTCAACGAGCATGACAATTTGTATGGAGCTATCATGTGAGATGGCCAGCTTACCAAGGCCAACCAGCTTACCCTTTGAATTATCACCAAAAGTGACATACTTTCGAGGGCCGTCATTTTCAGCAAGCTCACGGAACATGTCTTTATCTCCGGTCATATGATCAGTACATCCACTATCAAGGACCCATTCCTTTCCTCCAGCCATGTAGCCGCGAAGATTTGCCATAAGACCAAAGTGTCTCATCGCATCATCGAGATCATAGTCACTATCATCATCATCATCATCATCTCATCCGAGTATTCATGTTCAACATCATCTTGTGATTGATCAATTCCTAGAGAGGGCAATTCAATAGATAAATGATCGTTTCTATAGTTATCTTTATGAATTGTAATAGCTCTGGAAATGATATTGCTAATGATTCCAACATCTCTTTTGGCACTCGTAAGATTAGTAAGCTCAAATAAGCAGTCACCAAATTTGGGATCATTGGAACTCATCTTAATCAAAGCAATAGAATTATGGAGGATTTCATCTAGATCTTTCAAGGAGTAATTAGGAAAGAGTTCCTCAAGAATTTTCCATATGGTGTAGGCACACTTAAGAGTGGGCAAACATCCAATCAAGATTCTAGGCAAGCCTCTAGTGATAAGATTAAAAGTTCTAAGATTGTGAATCATGTCAATATCTTCATCTAGGGTAGGGTGCAAAGGATCAACATGAGGTGCACAAGGGCTAGTAATGTACTTGTTCAAATGATATTCATTGAAAATCTCAAGCATTTCATTTTTCCACTCATGAAAATACTCTCCATCAAGAATAGGCACTCTATGTCTAAGACTCCCCAAAGTAGACACATCCATCTTCCTCCAATGGTGTTTAAACCAAGGCAATGGAGACCAATGCTCTGATACCAATTGAAAGGATCGAGAAGAGGTGTCTAGAGGGGGGTGATTAGACACTAAGTGCCAAAAGTTGCAGTTTTTTTTTAAATTCTTAAGTTTAAGTGGAGTTTAAGAACAAGTTTAACAAACACAATACATATCAAGCAAGCATGCAATGAGTATATGAGCAACGGAAAGTAAAGCATGCAACTTGCAAGAATGTAAAGAGAAGGGTTTGGAGTATTCAAACGCAATTGGAGACACGGAGGTTTTTGTCGTGGTTCCGATAGGTGGTGCTATCGTACATCCATGTTGATGGAGACTTCAACCCACGGAGGGTAACGGTTGCGCGTGTCCACGGAGGGCTCCACCCACGAAGGGTCCACGAAGAAGCAACCTTGTCTATTCCATCACGGCCGTCGCCCACGAAGGACTTGCCTCACTAGTGGTAGATCTTCACGAAGTAGGCAATCTCCTTGCCCTTACAAACTCCTTGGTTCAACTCCACAATCTTGTCGGAGGCTCCCAAGTGACACCTAGCCAATCTAGGAGACACCAGTCTCCAAGAAGTAACAAATGGTGTGTTGATGATGAACTCCTTGCTCTTGTGCTTCAAATGATAGTCTCCCCAACACTCAACTCTCTATCACAGGATTTGGATTTGATGGAAAGAAGATTTGAGTGGAAAGCAACTTGGGAAGGCTAGAGATCAAGATTCATATGGTTGGAATGGAATATCTTGACCTCAACACAAGTGTCGGTGGTTCTCTCTCAGAAAATCTGTATTGGAAGTGTAGGTATGTTCTGATGGCTCTCTCCATGAATGAAGAGTGGGTGGAGGGGTATATATAGCCTCCACACAAAATCTAACCGTTACACTCAATTTACCAATCTCGGTGAGACCGAAGGGAAAAACTCGGTCGGACCGATTTAGTAAACCTAGTGACCGTTAGGGTTTTCGGTGGGACCGACTAGTTCAACTTGGTGGAACCGATGTGCTAGGGCTAGGGTAAAACCAAAAGTTGGTTTGACCGATTACTCAAACTTGGTGGGACCGATTTTGGTAATAAGCAAAACAGAGAGTTGGCCAAGCAAACTCGGTGGGGCCGATTTCATATCTCGGTGGGACCGAAAATATTGCAACAGGTAACAGAGAGTTTGCAAGCCCATCTCAGTGAGACCGAGATCCCATCGGTGAGACCGAACTGATTATGGTTTCTGGCAGTGGCTATGTTAACTGAACTCGGTGGCTCCGGATAGAAAGAATCGGTGGGGCCGAGTTTGACTTTTGGTTTAGGTCATATGTGGATGTGGGAAGGTAGTTGAGGTTTTTGGAGCATAACACTAAGCACTTTGAGCAAGCAAGCCATTAGGCAACACCTCATCCCCTCTTGATAGTATTGGCTTTTCCTATAGACTCAATGTGATCTTGGATCACTAAAATAGAAAATGTAGAGTCTTGATCTTGAAGCTTGAGCCAATCCTTTGTCCTTAGCATCTTGAAGAGGTTCCACATCCTCTAGTCCATGCAACTCCATTGTTGAACTTATCTGAAACATACTAGGTAAAAGTGTTAGTCCAACAAGAGATATGTTGACATTAATTACCAAAACCACCCAGGGAGCACTTGTGCTTTCACTCACCAGTGAGGGGAGGGAGGTGGTGTGGTGGTGCGGTGGTGGGGAAGTGTGCATGAGGAGATGGGGAGTGGGGGTGGGCGGGTGGGCTTCGGTCGGGGGTGAACCTGTTTTTTTCGTGGGTAGGTGGTTGTGGTTGGGGTGTTAGCGGAATAAGGCTCGAGTGTTATGAGAATAAGGTTTTTAAGGGTGTTACTAGAATGGAACCAACCTTTATATATATACACACATAAACACTATTCTGATCACGGGATTAGAATAAAATTCTGATCACAACCTGAACTGCCTGAGTAACGCGCCTGAACTTCCCTCTATATGAACCCGACCTTCGGGCTATCTTCGCAACCATGGCTTCCCCCGTGAATTATTGTTGTTAGTCGTGTTCTCTATGATGTTAGTGTAATCTAGAAATGTTTTTAGCAACTAAATACTGGTTTTAAATAGGAATATCGCTCGTTGGCGGATTTTTCTCTCAGGTCGTGATGAAATTGCGGTTTTTGCAATTTTATTGCCTGACTTGTTCGACCTGAACTTCTCCAAGTGCTAGGTTGAACTTCTGCCAATAGCCCAAATGGGGCTTGCGATATACCGTTGGAAAGGTATGGACACCAGTATCATGACCCAAGTTAAATTTTCGGCAAAATGTAAGCGGTTTTAGAGCAGTTTTGAAAAGCATTTTTTCTTCATACAAAAAACGTGAATCGTATTTTCGATCGCATTTCTAAATCGTTTATCAGAATGAGGCAAATAATATGGCGTTGGAAAGCTGCTGCAAAACCTTCCTTCCGCATGTTGAAAGTTTTCTCTAATTCCCTACAGTTAAAGAGTAATTTGGAAAATCCTAAAATTTCGCAAACCAAACAGCCGAGTTCGTATTTTCGATGTCATTTCTAAACGGCTATACAATTGAGGCAAATGATATGGCATTGGAAAGCTTATGAAAATGCGCTACTTTTTCATGTAGAATTTTTTTTCTAATTTTGAACGGTTTAAGAGTAATTTAGAAAACGATACAAGTTCCACCGAGTTCGTATTTTCGATGCATTTTTTATTTGTACGTCCTAATGCAACAAATGATACAACGTTGGAAAGCTTGAGGAAATGTGAAACTTTTTGGTATATATTGTTTCTCCCAATTGCTTACTATTTTAAGTCAATTTTAAAAATGGCTAAAAACGTATTTTCGTTGTAATTTCTACAAACTTTATCGGAAAGGTGCAAATAATATACCATTGAAAAAAGCTAAGGAAAATGCGAAACTTTTTCATGTTGATAGTTTTCTGTGATTCCTAGCCATTTTCAAGTAATTTCGAAAATGGCGGGATCATTCGTTCTGCCTTTATCGTGAAACAGATTCTTTGAAAATGCACCACGTGTGGAACCTGAACTTCTCGGCATGTCTACTTGAACTTCACTCTGTTTTTCACGTGCTTTTTTTTCTCGTAGATCTCCATCCACTGCTCGTAGCTCTCCATCCACTAACCGGAGTTGAGCAAGTGATATACTGATGGAAAGCTGCTGTAAACACGCAAGTTTCCCGTGTTGATCATTTTTTAATACTCACGACAATTTTAAAAGTTTTTCCTCTCAAATTCATTCACTATAGTAGTCGAACTTCGTGTTGTTTTCACATTGAACTTCTATGACGTATTTTCGTTTGTAATTTTCTCATCCATTTCGTCAGTGTTACACAAATGATATTCTTTTTGTACAAACCTCTCTCACAATAATTTTTTTAACTTTCTCTAACCGAGGACTTGAATTTACACAAATGATATTCCTGTCGTTTTGAAGTAAATTAGAGAAATGACGAGATCATGATTTTTGCCTTCATTGCGAATGGCAACACACTGCGTGAAGAAGTTGAACTTCTCGGGCATGTTTGTTTGAACCTCACTCTGTTTTTGACGTGTTGTTTTTGCACTGCGTGAAGTAGTTGAACTTCTGGGGCATGTTTATTTGAACTTCACTTTGTTTCACTTTATTGTATTTTTCTTATATATGAAATACACACCCTGTAGTACTGAACTTCCGGTTGTTATCACTTTGAACTTCTCTCTGGTTTGAGAGAATTTTTTAAAACACAAAAAACAACATGTTTTTTTATGTATTTTGGACATCTAAATACACGGTGAACCTCTCTCACAAGAATTTTTTTGAACTTTTCCTCGCCGAGCAGTTAAACTTCTAGCAACCATTTTTTGGCTATGAGTTGTTTTTAAAAGTGCAAAAAATGGCATTGTGTTTTTTATTTTCTGAACAGGTAAATCCTAGGTTTTAATAAACTCCGAACTTCTCTGTTATTTCAATTTGAAATTCACCTTTTTTATATTTTAGTAAAGATTTGTATTCGATTTTTATACGAACAAAATCAAACATGGAAATACAAGGTGAACCTCTCTCGCAAGAATTTTTGAACTTCTCCGGACAGAGCACTTGAACTTCTTTCAAAAAACCTTTTAAGCTCTTATTTTTTTTATACTTTTATTCTCACCTGAAATGCATTGCTTGCAGTACTTGAACTTCTTGTTGTTTTCACTATGAACTTCTTTCAATAGGTAAGAATTTTTTTAATACATCAAAACATGTTATAAATGGTATACTTGAAAATTTTAAACTGTTCATCGAAATGTGGCACATAATATACCCAATGGAAAGCTTATGAATTGCAACAAGTTTTTCATGTAGACATGTGTTACAAATTCGTTGCCGTTTGAAGCAATTTTTAAAATGGCAAAACAAGGTTGTTTTTTTTTGCTTTTTAAAACAACATGTAAATGAATGATGGACATCTCGCAAATATAATTTTTGAACCTTGCAGGGTGGAGCACGTGAACTTCTTGCAACAAACTTTTTAGGCTTTTAGTTTTGTATTCTTTTATTCTCTTCTGAAACGCATTCTGTGAAGTAGTTGAACTTCCCATTGTTTTCATCTTGAACTTCTGTCACGTATTTTTGTTCAACCTCTCTCACAAGAAATTTTGAACTTTCACGGGACGAGCACTTGAAATTCTAGCAACAAAACTTTTATCCTTTGCATTTTTATTCTTTTGTTAATACAAAATGCACACTATGTAGTACGTGAACTTCTGGCAATTATCAATCTGAACTTCTTAGATCATGTGTTTTGCCTTCATCGCTAAAATAGAGTCTCTAAAATGCACTCCATGAAGTGGTTAAACTTTCGGAGCAGTTCTGTTTAAACTTCACTCTATTTTTCACGTGTTGTTTTTGCCCTTAACTCCCCAACCACTTATTTGTGTATTTCTAGAAATGTGAAAATTGGAGTTTGTTATAAACATCGAACTTCTTTGTTATTTCAAATCGATAAGAAAGTGGACAGTTTTCCAACTGTAGAATTTAATATAGTTGTGAACACAACATTGGATTAGCGGTCAGTTTAATATAGCTGTCAACTCCTTTTTAAACTTGCAAAGATATACATAACACGCTCGAACTTCTCAAACACAACATTTTGACCTTCACAAAGAAAAGTTTAAGAAAAAAATTTGCACAGTAGTACAAGACAAACAGAGCATCCTATGCATATTTTTTTTGAGATGGCAACATGCGTGTAGGGGCTCATAAGCACGTTGTGCAGCGAGCATCGGTCGGTGGTAGTAGCATAAGGCGTCGTTCGCTTTCAGATCGATGTTCTTGAGCTAGTTTCAAAGAGGAGCAACGACTTTCTGTTGCACTATAGATTCAAACATACAAGCATATCCCCTCCTAATGAATGAATGGAACGAGTGAGATGAGTGAGTCTGAATATGAATGAATATATAAAGGCCATGTTTTTTATTTGGAATCTCTGCTACATCTGTGAATATAGACAAAAAAAGTAGAACAGGAGTGTATCTTGTTGGAAACTGTACCAACTGCAAATAGGTATATCCATCCACTTCTGGAGCAGTTCTTTTTGAACTTCACTATGTTTTTCACATGTTGTGTTTTACCCGTAACTTCGCAACCACTTACCAGAGTTGAGCAAATTATATACCGATAGAAAGCCGTTGAAAACACGCAACTTTGCCATGTTGATCATTTTTTCATACTCTTGACAGTTCGAAAGAATTTTTTCAATACACAAAAACGTGTTTTAATTGGTATACATGAAACTTTTAAACCGTACATCGGAATGTAGCGTATAATATACTGTTGGAAAGCTTATGAATAGGAGCAACTTTTTCATGTAGACAAGTGTTACCAATTCATCGCCGTTTGAGGGCAGTTTTAAAAATGGCAAAAAATTTGTTGTTTTTCCTCTCTTTTTTAACATGTAATTAAACTATTATATATTTTTTAATGGAACTTCTTGGTTTTTTCAATTTGGACTTCTTGGTGTTATTCATTTGTAACAGAAAAACCCAAGTTTTTGTAATAAACATACTACAACTTCTTGGTTATTTCAAACTAAACTTCTTGGTTTATTCGTGTTTTATTGATTTAGAAGTGAGAAATATTTTATTTTTTTTATGAATGTCGAACCGCTTTGAACTTCTCAGTTTCTTTTATTTTTTGCAAAATGAAAAAAAAATCCTTTTTAAAAGTTATTTTTTTATTTTTGAACTTCCAAGTTTTTAAGAATCATTAAGTTTTCATGTTTTTGAACCTTGTACTTCTCTCTTCTTGTTGTTTGACCTTCTTACTTTTTTCAGAAATGATTTTTTAATTTGTTATTTAAAAGTAAAAATAAAAATAAACCGGACATCGAACCACCCCATTTTCTACATTTGAACATCAGGGTCTTTTGTGGATACGGGAAATCCATTTTAATAAGTAGTGTACTACTCTATTTTTTAATGTGGAATTTCTTGGTTTTCTCAATTTGAACTTCTTCGCTTTTAATTTTTAGAAATAGAAAAAAAAATTAACTTTGAATTTTGTTATTGTTTCAATTTGTTCTTGTTTTTATTTTATTTAAATGGGGGAAATTTGATTTTGTTTTTTGGTAAATTTGTGTAGTGTTTGTGGTAAATTTTTCAATTTTTTCTTAAAGTGGTTTTTTTCTTTTTTTACATATAAACATCCAAGAATTGATTGTGTCGCATAAAGGACATATATGATAGTTTTTTTTGTACATATCAATTTCGTACATGAAACTTTCTATCGTGTTACATGTTCTTGACCTTTTTTATTTATTATATTTGAACTTCTTTCTTTTTATACACAAAAATAAAATAAAACCACCTGTTGTTTTGCATGAACACACACAAAACGGAAGCACACAAGGACAGGAACGCTTGTGATTTATTATACTTGAACTTATTTGTTAAAGAGCATGGAAGCTCGACCAAAAAAACAAGCACAATCATGGCATAGAAGCTCGTCCTCCTCGTGCCATTGTGGTCCATAATATTTGATAGGGTTTTCAGTGTTTTATTTTTGCTCAAAGGTGTTTCCAACACTTTCTTTCACAAACTATGCATGCTCTCCGTACATCTGACGAACTGTGGGCACCTAATGAGGAGGAAACAATATGTATGTGTTGCGAAATGATGGCATTAGCATTTGTTGCCCAATTATAACAACTACTCATCTTGTAATGTGAAGGTTTAAACTAGCATTTTTTGCTCTACTAGCAAAGGTCACAGCTTCTTCTGATGTCCTAGAAGTTAGTAGAGTCAAAAAAATGACCTTTATGGAAACCTCACAAACTTTTGATTATTCAATTAGAAAGAGAAAGTGTTCGATGAATAAAACTGGTCAGGAGCAGCTAATGAAATCTGAATCTGGAGAAGTTGAAGTTACATGGTAAAATGGCGAGTAAAGCTACCAATACACATTTACTAATGTTCCAAATGTTGCAATTTAGCAAGATAGTACACTTTACTGATGTTCCAAATGTTGCAATTCAGCAAGATAGTACACTGTACTCCATTTTATACAAGTAAGGTCATGTTTGGTTTGTTTTCAATATGCTATGAATTTCCCTTTGTACGCCAAAAACTTACTTCTACCAGAAACATTATAAAGCACACTAAGATTGTATTTTTATTTTGTTATGATCATTCAGAATGTTGAAGCTTCCAAGCGGATGGAGAATGATACATCCACAGGAAGGCCATATGTAGAAAGCAACATCATTATCTTTAACCAACAAGTTCAAAAACAAAAAATTAAAGACAACAGTAGCAGCTAAACTCTCAAAGAGATCTTTCTTCCACTCTAGCTGAACTGCGGCAGCAGCGCACTAACATCAGTTAGATGGCAAGGCAGGACGCAACAACCGCAGCTAGAAGCAACCAGCAAATGTAGGCTAGGTCATGACGGTGGCACCAAGATGGAGGAGGTGTCAAGCCATGGCAGTCAAAAATAACTGTGATTGAAACCACGTGATGTACCTAGGTGTTACAAGAAAAGAAATAGTAAGCACATCAAGTTTCAGCGCCTCTTTCACACACAGATGTGCAACAAAATTGGCATTCCTTCTTATATAGATGAACTTGAACCCCTGAAACTTGTGAGATATGAACGCATTTCTCGGAAGCCATCAACCACCTCAGAGAAAGCCCTGGAATCCTCTGACATCGTGCATTATCAAACTTGGTCTTCATTCTCAATAATATTATTTCAGAATCCTTTTTCAATCGCCATCAACATGGTTGTCCTTGTAGGCCAACTATCAACTTTACCATTCTGAAACTACTAGATTTTGGCAAAGTGTGTACCAGCTACTGAAGAAATTGAAGATAGTTGCAAACAACATACGAGCTACAACCTAGAAGTTTGCAAGCACATGAGTGAAGGCAGTGCCTTTGTTCTTCTTGAACTTCTCATTTTTCTGATTCTGAACTTGCGGCTGTTCTTTTTTTGCAGGGTGCAGTGCAACTGCCGGTGCTCGAAGGCCGGCTTCACTTCATAAAGTAGCCACGTCCAACGCCGCACAAGACGTCAAGCAGGGGAGGAAGGAGAGACAGACCTGGCAGCAAGCGGGGGAGGAGCCGAAGAAGCACTACGTCGGGGATGCAGGGTGAAATTCAACCTAAAGTGCAGAAACACACATGAAAAACACTCTTAAGTAATCCAAGCTATATCAATTACTCCCTCCATTCCGAATTACTTGTCTTAGATTTGTCTAGATACGAAGGTATCTAGCACTAAAATAAGTCTAGATCCATCCGTATCTAGACAAATCCAAGACAAGTAATTCGGAACGAGGGAGTAGCAGGCAAGGACTAAGCTAGAAGGGAAAACGAACACACAAAACTGGTACTACTCCACTGAGACATTTTAGTGAACATTTTGTGTGCACACACCAAAATCTAGAGAAGTGAAGAGTGAAGAAGCAGAGAGGAGGAACGGTGGGTAGGAGCCTGCGCGGTGCAGTGTCTGCATTCAGGGACAAGCTGGGGATGGAGGAGCTCGCTAGAGCAGCACCAACCCCATGCGCACAAAATTGGAGCCGGTTGACCATGAGATGCATCCTAGAAGAGTCGCCCTGCTATTATGGCGTGACTTGGACTGCAGCAACTCACCTATTTTTTTATGCATACGCGAGGAAGGAGGCAAGTAGCAGGATGGGCCATGATCATCGACTAGGAGCCAAAGGAGGGGAGTGGATCATCGGGGGCGGTGACACATCGGGCAGTGGATGAAGGAGGAATGCTTCCTTGTGGCGGAAGTGCCCTTGAGTCGGAAGGAGGCAGGGGCACTGGCGTGCCTGGAAGAGGTGGTGGCCTCGCGCCGGAAGGAGGCACGGGCGCGACGTGCCTGGAGGAGGCGGCGGCCTCGGCAAGAAGAGGCAGGGTCGCCGGCAGGCCAGGAGGAGGCGGGGGCGGCAGCGGCCTCGTGCCACCGGAAGGAGGCTGGGGCACGGACGGCCCCGCACCCAGAGGAGGTTGGGGCGGCGGTGAGCCGGAAGGAGGCGGGGCCGGCAGGCGTGCCAGAGGCGGGGACAGTTGGTCGGGGGATTGCGGGTGGGATCGGGGGTGGTTGCGAGGGAAAGTGCACGATGGGGGGAGGGGAAGCCGGATAAGGTACGGGAGATTTTTTTTTTCTTTTCGGTTCGCTGCGATCCCAGAAACATCTGATCAGCGCTATATAGGGATGTTGCGATCCAAATAGTTATTTTGATCCCATAATTAGAATAGTGTTGTCCTATATATATACCTACTATTAAGGGGAATAGGTATTTTTGGTTTGATTCCGCTTTGTTTCGTCCCGTTCTAAGTATTTTCATGTACAATAATTTGTTTTTGGTAAGGTCTGATTTCTGTTTGACGAATATACATGTGCAAACGAAAAGAAACCGTGACGTGATGTACGTGCAAAGGAAACTAAGTGTATGTGTTAAGGAAACTAAGCAGACAGCCCATATTTCTATTTTTTTCTTATCGAGACAATGACCTCTTCTTTTAGACTTACCTGCCTTTCTAAGCAGTACTAAAGGCTGCTTGCATGCCCTTTTTTTAATCAAATTGCTGGGCCTATTTGAGCATCTAATAATTGTTGCTAGGCTTTTCTGGCCGTGAGCCACATGAGAAAAATATAATCTCCAGTCCAATACGCTGCAAAACATCAATATTTCATGTGAAATAATCCTACCTTGCTCTTTTAAGACGATTCCCACCCATTTATATAGGTTAGGAAGTTGGCTGTAATATCAACAAGACACATAGAAAAAGGGAAGATGACAACGGACGAGAGGGCAATTAAACTCATGATAAAAGAAACGATGGATTTAGGATGTGGTGCACCATGCAAAGAGGGACGTGTGGGCTAAAAGAATGAACGTACTAGGAAGGATTGTGTGTGTGGGTCGAAACATTCAAGAAAGGAAACGTTGCATGACACTATGAATATTATATATATATAGGACAACACTATTCTAATCCCGGGATTAGAATAGGTATTTTGATCACAACCGCACCTATATAGGAGCCGAAGGAATGTTCCCATACTAAAAAAAGAAACAGAGTCCCTTTTCTCTCCCACCCGCATTCACCTTCTTCCTCCACCCGCTTCCACCACCGAGGCGCGCCGCACCCGCCCTGAAACCGGCCGCTGCGCCACCTTCGACCCTTGATCCGGCCGCCGCGCCATCTCCGATCCCCGATCCGGCCATCGCGCCGCTTTCTACCACCGGATCCTCCTGCGGACCCACCTTCTCCCCCTGGATCCACCCGCGGTGCTAACCGTCCATGCCCCGCCCGGCCCTGGACCCACTCACCTCCCGCCACCGGTGTCGTGCCGCCCCGAACCTCCCCATCGCCTGTGTCGTGCCGCCCCGAACCTCCCCGTCGCCGGTGTCGTGCCGTGGCCCAAACCTCCCCGCTGTCGGTGCCCCGCCCCACCTCTCCCACACCGGCCGGGACCCCCGCCACCGGTGCCCTATTCGCCTTCGGCCCCATCAACAGCAGGCGCCGGAACATCCTCAACAGCGACGAGATCGACCGCCTCCCGAGTCGCGTGCCCCCGCGTCCCCTTCCGGCGACCGGCCCGCCCCCCAACTTCTTCTGAACTTCTCCAACCTCCTCCCTAGTCTTGAGCTTTGAGTCCAGGCCCCTGCAGCAAAAAATCAGCATCCACTCCTATGGAAATTCTTCTCCAAAATCTTCTAGTGGCGAGTGTTCTTCATGTTTTGCACTTCTGCCCAGCTTCTTCTGAACTTCTGTTTATTTCATACCTAGTGAATTTGCCTTGAAATTAGACCATCCATATATACCTTCAGATTAGTAAAATAGTTTGTCTACAAACTGGTACTACTGTTAGCTACGTTTACATAATTCTTAGATGGTTAGTTAGCCTAAATCAGTAGGCACCAAGATCAAAAATTCTGAAACTCTACACACTCCTCTAGCGGATAGCAAGGGATGCTCTAACTGAAACTCTGAAACTCAATTGTGCCGCGAGTGCCTAACTATGTTCGTCGATGCAGCTCTCATCACAAACTCTTTGTTTGCCTTGTGAAAACGATGGAGATGTGGGCATCCAGTCGCGGAGAGATGTGCGGAGCGCTGCATTCCGTCATCGTCGACCCCGCGGCCGTGGGCAACCAGGCAGCTGATGTAGATACATCCTGAGCGGTAGTGCTATTCTATTGTCCGCATTGCAGATATATGGTTGGTGATTTGTCACTTGTTAAATTACGTGATGAGATGACATGAGCTGTGGAAAAGGAGCGAGCAGGACACAATAAAGATGATGTATTGACTTCATTTTTGGGACAGTTTTGAAATGTGTTTGGGTCAATTTCTTCTTTATTTTCTCAGCCACTGTCTTGTTCTTGCTCATTTTGTTGAAAGATGGTCTTGTGTTCTATGAAGATGTGAACAAAAAGATGTATTCACAACAAAGAACACAAAGATGTTGTGGTGATGCAAAGTCCGCCCTAGCATCTGTAGTTTTCCAGATTGCTATGAATATTTTTGTAATCTTAACGGTGGCGTTGAAGCAATTTATTTTTGTAGATGTATAAAACTTGTTCGATTCATGGTGAACAAAAACATGTTGCTACATGTCGAGTGTTCCTGACTTGAGCGTGTATTTTCTTTTGATTTATGTGGCATTATATATGAGGTACTGTGGTACTGAGGTTTGGCTGGAAATGAGTGAGGGAGTTAACTTGTTTGAGCCTTGGACTTGTTGCTGCATCTTTCTAGTAGCATCATGGTACCAGCATTTTCTACATTGATGTTTCCTCTCTACTAGGTGGTGTGATGTTTTAGGAACAAACTTTGTTGCAAAACACAACAAAAATTGTAGATAAAATGACTCAATTGCAGCCCACTCTTTTTGCACCTGCAGTTTTGTTGGTTTTGCACCGAGATGTTATTATGCTACAATTCTTTCAAAAGTTCGAAGATGACAATTATAGAAATTGGATGAATGCTCTGTTGTGCTTGTACTACTGTGCTAAAAATTTGCTTCAACTTTTTGGTGAAGGTCAAAATATTGTGCTCGAGAAGGTCAAGTGTGTTATGTGTATCTCAGCAAGTTCAAAAAAAATTAAACACACAAGGGAAAACATGGGAGATTTGCGATTCTTTTAGAACTTCAATTGACAAACAAATTTAAAAGGAGCACAAACAAAAAATAAGCCTAGAAAATTCACTTCAAAAACATCAACAAGATAAAGGATGTTCTCTTTGTTCTCGAATGCAAAAACAAAATTTTAAATAAAAAGGGGATGCAGTATATGCATTTTCTAAAAAGAAACCAAGAAGTTTGAATGAAAAAAAAGAAACCAAGAATTTTGGATGAAACTAACGGAGTAGTACAATGTTAATAAAAAATTCAGTTTTCTCTCATTATTAAAAGAATAAAACCAAGAAGTTCAAATTTTTAGAACAAAGAAGTTTGAAAAAATCTTATTTTCCTCATTACTAAAAGAATAAAAACCAATAAGTTCAAATTAAAATAACGAATGAACACTATGCATACAAAAAACCACACATTGTTCTTGTTTCTAGAAAAAAATATTCAAGAAAAAATTGTTCGATGTATAGTTAAAAAACATTTTTTTTCTAAAAATAAAAGTCAGAAGTTCGAAATAAAATAACAAAGAATTTCGAAATTTATAAAAATTAGAATAACAGAGCATTCCATTTCCTGTTAAACCGAGAAGTTCTAATTAAACTAAAAAGGAGTTCAATTGTAACAAAAAATTGGATTTTTTTTGTTCCTAGAAATATAACCAAGAAGTTCAAATTTAAAAAAAAAAGTACCACGATATTTCTATACGAAGAACAAAATAAGGACCATCTAAAATAATGTAAACTCTCAAAGTTCATATTTAACAAATTGGAGAGTTCGATAATAATGAGAAAACAAAAAAGAGACACATACGTTTGTACAAAAAAAAGCTCATGGATTTCCTATCTTTGGAAAATGGATTTTCCTCATTTGTAAAATAATCAAGAAGTTCAAATTTAAATTTTTATCATTTCAAAAACTATACAAAAACATGGATTTCCCCGTTTCTAGAAAAACTTAGATTTCTAAATTTTTAAGACAAATAAGTCCAATGTTTATGACAAACCCCAAGAAGGTGAGACACAAAAATACAAAGCATCTCAACACAAATTTATATAAAAATGATTTTATCTGTTAAAAAACCCTAGAAGTTCAAAATCGAAAAAATGGAGCAGTTTGATAGTTATAAAATACAGATTTCCTCATTATTAAGGAATGAAAAAACAAGAACTTCAATTTTTTTAAATAGAGCGGTACAAAATTCATAAAAAAGGATTTTCACCGTTTCTTACAAAAAACTCTAGAAGTTCATATTTAAATAACGGGTCGTTTCAATATTTATAAGAAAACTAGGATTTTTCCATTACTACAAGGAAATAAACCAAGAAGTCCAAATTATGAAAATAGAGAAGTTCGACATTTATAAAAAAACTCAGATTTTTCCTTGTTACTAAAGAATAAAAATGACGAAGTTCAAATTAAAAAAGAGGAGTAGTTCGATGTATACGGGAAACTCAAATTACTATCGTTTCTAAGAAAATAAAATAAAATATGAAGTTCAATTCACAAAAAAAATGTTTGATGCTTATTTAAAATCATATTTCCTTTTTCAGAATATGACTAAGAAGTTGAAATTAAAATAACATAGAAGTTCGAAGTATATAATAAACTCAGATTTGTTGCAAGAAGTTCATGTGCACCACATTGCACGGTTCAGAATTTATATTGCGGGACATCCAACCTCCAATTACATGTTTTAAAATGGCAAAAAATAACGTCAGACCTTCAATTGCGTGTAATTCGACGTATACACAAAAAGCGACAGAAGTTCATAGTGAAAACAACGAGAAGTTCGAGTACTGCAAAGAATGCATTTCAGGTGACAATAAAAGTATAAAAAAATTAAAAATTAAAATGTTTGTTGAAAGAAGTTCAAGTGCTCTGTCCGGAGAAGTTCAAAAATTCTTGCGAGAGAGGTTCACCTTGTATTTCCATATTCGATTTGTTCTGTATAAAAATCGAATACAATTCTTTACTCAAAATATGAAAAGGTGAAGTTCAAATTGAAATAACAGAGAAGTTTGGAGTTTATTAAAACATAGGATTTACCTGTTAAAAAAATAAAAACACAAGCTATTTTTTGCACTTTCAAAAACAACTCATATACGAAAAAATGGTTGCTAGAAGTTCAAGTGCTCGGCGTGGAAAAGTTTAAAATATTCTTGTGAGAGAGCTTCACCGTGTATTTAGATGTCGAAAATACAAAAAAATATATGTTGTTTTTTGTGTTTTAAAATAATTCTCTCAAACCAGAGAGAAGTTCAAAGTGATAACGATCGAAAGTTCACGTACTACATGGTGTGTATTTCATATAATAAGAATACAATAAAGTGAAACTGAGTGAAGTTCAAACAGACATGTCCCAGAAGTTCAACTACTTCATGCAGTGCAAAAACAACACATCAAAAAACAGCACGTCAAAAAACAGCACGTCAAAAAACAGAGTGAAGTTCAAACAAACATGCCCCAGAAGTTCAACTACTTCACAAAGTGCATTTTCGTTCGCGATGAATGCATAAATCATGATCTCGCCATTTTCTAATTTACCTCAAAACGACAGGAATATCATTTGTGTAAGTTCAAGTCCTCGGTCGGAGAAAGTTAAAAAAATTACTATCAGAGACGTTTGTACAAAAGGAATATTATTTGTGTAACACTAACGAATGGATGAGAAAATTACAAACAAAAATACGTCATAGAACTTCAACGTGAAAACAGCAGGAAGTTCAACTACTACTCTGAATGAATTTTAGATGAAAAACTTTTAAAATCGTCGTGAGTATGAAAAGATGATCAACATGGGAAACTTGTGTGTTTACAGCAGCTTTCCATCGGTATATCACCTGCTCAATTCCGGGGAATGGATGGAGAGCTACTTGCAGTGGATGACGATCTACGAGAAAAAAACACGTGAAAAACAGAGTGAAGTTCAAGCACACACGCTGAGAAGTTCAAGTTCTTCACGTGGTGCATATTCGAAGAATCAGTTTCACGATAAAGGCAGAATGCATGATCTCGCCGTTTTCGAAATTACTTGAAAACGGCCAGGATTCAGAGAAAACCATCAACATGAAAAAGTTTCGAATTTTCTGTAGCTTTTCAGCGGTATATTATTTGCCCCATTCCGATAAAGTTTGTAGAAATTATGGCAAAAATACGTTTTAGCCATTTTCAAAACTGACATAAAACCATAACGAATTAGGAGAAAGAATATATACAAAAAAGTTTCGCATTTCTTCAAGATTTCCAACGCCATATCATTTGGTGCATTTGGACGTACAGTTAAAAAATTAGCTCGAAAATACGAACTCGGTGAAACTTGTACCGTTTTCTAAATTACTTTTAAACCGTTCAAAATTAGAAAAAACTTTTAACATGAAAAAGTAGCGCATTTTCATAAGCTTTCCAACGCCATATTCTTTGCCTCAATTGGATTAGCCGTTTAGAAATGGCATCGAAAATACAAACTCAGGTGTTCCGTTTGCAAAATTCTACGACTTTCTGAATTACTCTTTAACCGTAGGGAATTAGAGAAAACTTTCAACATGTGGAAGGAGCGGTTTTGTAGCAGTTTTCCAACGCCATATTATTTGCCTCATTCCGATAAATGGTTTAAAAATGCCATCGAAAATACGATTCACGTTTTTGTATGAAGAAAAAATGGTTTTCAAAACTGCTCTTAAACCAGTTACATTTTGCCAAAAATTTAACTTGGCTCATGATACTGATGTCCATAGCTTTCCAACGGTATATCGCAAGCCCCATTTGGACACCTTTTAGCTGAAGTTCAACCTAGTACTCGAGGAAGGTGAGGTGCGTTACTCGGAAAATTCATGTTGTGATCAGAATCGTGTTTATATATATATAGGATGGGTCTATTATGATAACACCCCTTAAGAGTCTTATTCCAATAACACCAGCTTATTCTGATAACACCTCGTGCCCACCCGTAGCTACAAACTAACCATGCAGCCGCTCCCCACTACCCCCGACCTCTCACTCTTGCCCTCTCGATCCAACCGGCGCCCACACCTTATTCGCTCGCCCTCCCATCCCCTCCCGACCCACCAACTCCCCCTCCCCCCAACGCTGCCTCCTTCCGCCGCCGGCCAGCGGGCCTGCCGGATCCCCATGCGCCCCACCTCCATCTCAGCCCCGACGATACCCACCGCAGCCC
>NC_041386.1:292332440-292338233 GCF_002162155.2 Triticum dicoccoides
CCGGCATGCTCCACCCTCTCCCTCATCTCCCCTGACGGCGGCGCCCCTCGCCCACAGCTGGAGCGTCCAGCAGCAGCGCCAGACCTCACGCATCGCTCTCCCCGTGGCCCCCGACCTCCCTCTGCGTTGACAGCCCCGACCTCCCTCTGCGTTGACTGCAGCTAGCGGGATCGACGGGGATCCGACGAGCTATCCTCTCCTCTCCACGGTAGTCCAGCCTCCGTTCCGCCCCTGATCCACGCTGCTCTTATCACCCTCCCACCCCATGCCTCCTCTTCCTCGCTCGGACACCAGTCCGCCCTGCACCGCCTTCCTCTAGCGCCGCTATGCCCACCCGCTGGCAATGCACTCGTGCAGTCTAGTGTTGGGGATGCAAGCGTGCACTCCCTTGGGGTACGCACTTGTCTCCTGCCGCCGGCGAACAAAGACATCGAGGTTTTGGTTTCAGATTTTTTGGTTTCAGATTTTGTAGCTGCACTTCAAATGGTGCGTGTCCCGGTGCACATCCGTTTCAGGCAAAAGGGCGATGTTGTGCGCTGCAGCAAGAAGCTTACTTTTTGCGTTTTCAGAATTTGGACCTACAATTTTGTTGCATTTCAGTGTAGTGCAGTTCCAGTTTGGGTGCCTCCAGCTCATGAAAGATGTCCATTTTCCAACAAGCATGAGCTGTTGTGCGGGCGTGTGTGTCGTGCAGTTCAGTGGTGCACGATTTGCGGCTCTCTTTTTGTTGCAGCGAGGTTCTGTAGTTTGGTCATGCTATCCGGCGAACCCCGTGTAGCTCTCCCGCACATCGTTCTTGCGCTAGCGTCGGAAGATCTGTGGGGTGACCGTACTACAGTACACTGTCGCCTACAAAAGACATGGTGAACATACTATAGTACACCATCACCGACATGTGTCATTTTGCAGCTCACTCATTTATAATTTGTTTCTAGGAATCAATTGCAGTGCACTCAGTAAAGAAAAGAAAGAGAATGCCGTTGTTCATTTGAAGTTCATTTTGTTGTTTATGAGAAACACAGAGAGAAAGGGTACTGCCTAGTGCATTTGAAGTTCATTTTGTAGTAAGAAAAATGGATGGTAATTTTGCATAAGCAAGTCTTTGCCTAGTGCAGTACAGTTGGGTACTCCGTCGATGATTCTGCTATGTACTGGATGGCTGTGTAAAAATAAGAGAAAAGTATATTTTTCGTCCCTCAACTTTTGGTGAAGTCTTGACTTGGTCCCTCAACTATAAAACCAGACAACTTGCACCCCCAAATCTTAAAACCGGACAAGTTTCGTCCCTTGTTTTCTGCTGTCCTGGTATAGGTGCTGGCTCAGCGTGTTTTTGACCTGTCTTCATCCACATGGCGCTATTTTTCTCTCATATGTTGCTCTTCTTCCTCCTTACTACCCGGGCATTCCATCGAACATTTGGTGCGCGCCTGCTCCCATGCTCAAGGCCGTCGGTGGTCTCGTATGGCTCTTATACTGCTAGCCGGAACCATGCTACAATGCTTCGAAATACACATCACCAGCATAACCGTTGCCGCTCTCGGTGCTCCATCTGGACACGGTCTCGCCGCTGCTAGTCGCCCTCTTGCCGCTGGTCCGCACATAGTCGTGGGGCCTTCTCTTGCTTCAGCAAACGCGTCGGCAGACTCGCGGTCCTGCGTTATGTACTCGAGTACATTGCACGGAACGCCGGCGGCAATGACCATGACCATGCTGCTTTCGCCACCGTCTGTAGGCTGCACCGCCGTGCGTCGAGTGCTACTGGCGCACGGCTCAATCGCCACTCCCTTCAACATGAACATGGACGACACGTTTTTGTGGGCATGCATCAACTCGTGCAACTAGTGACATGCGTACGTGTGCTACTCGTGTGTTCTGGCCAGAATGAATCGAGCGATAAAGGTTTTGTACGTGCGTGTCTATGGTGGATGGGTGAATCAATCAGCTAGAGGTGAGCAATCATCCAGAGCAACGCGCGACCGAGCCTGGTTGGTGAGCACCAGCACCCGTCGTTGATGACCGTGCCATGATCGTTCACGCCATGCTCACCGTACTTCGCATGCTTGTGTAGCCTCCATGCTTCGCGCTGTCGCGCGAGCTGCGGCCCGCCATGGCCAATCTGCAAGCAACCGCCATCTGTTGTCCTGCTCGCCACCATGCCGTTGGCTGCTCCCCTGAACACCGGCGCGCCGAGCCTACCACCTCAACGCTACCGTGGTCTCGCCGCAGCTCTCGTGCCGTCGGAGACCGTCCATTCCACGAGGTGCCCCAGGCCGGCAAACTGGTCACAAAGCCAAAGTGGTCCATCCCAGCAACGAGCAGGTCAAGCAACGGCGATCTCCCATCTCCTGGCGCCGCGCTCACGCTATTAAGATCACCACCACCGATAGCTTGCTCCTCGCTGCGCTCCCTGCCCGCAGACGCCGCGTGAGAGAGCGGTGGAGTTGAGAGAGAGAGAGAGAGACAGGAACCGGGACAGGTCAATTTTGGGGTCTTCTTTGCCAGGTTGGCATGGACAGGTCAAAACCGGGGTGAGTCATCATCAAAACTGGTCAAAATCAAGATTAGGGACAAAACTTGCCCGGTTTCAAGAGTTGGGGGTGTAAGTTATCCGGTTTCGTAGTTGAGGGACTAAATCTAAACTTCGCCCAGAATTGAGGGACGAAAAGTATACTTTTCTCGTAAAAATAATGAATGGATATGTATGTTTTGAAGCTCACTTTGTTCTCTCACGAAGTTCGCCATAAAATCCTTCGTGGTTCACTTGGTGATCCGAAACAAAAACATCTCGGAAAGCAGCTCACTTCTCATTACATGTGGTTCACTTCCTCAGTTCCTGTGGTCCACTCGCCCGGTCTACGCACGTAAAAAAATGTTGAGTTTGAAAAAAGCTCAAGCGGTTCACTTTCGGTAGTGTCGCGGCCCGTGTACGGTAGTCTCGAGGTTTACTTTTCATAGTATTGTGGTTCACCAACACTCGACGTGAAGTGCACTCCATCTCGTTTGGAAAAATTTACGTCCCACAAAAAAGAAATCATGCAGTGCACTTTTCTGTTCGATGAAGTGCAGTTTTAGTCTAAAGTAGTGCACTCCACCTCGTTTTGAAAAATTTACGTCCCACAAAAAATAAATCATGCAGTGCACTTGTCTGTCTGATGAAGTGCAGGTTTTAGTCTAAAGAAGTGCACTCCACCTTGTTTGGGAAAATTTACGTCCCACAAAAAAGAAATCATGCAATGCACTTGTCTGTCGAATGAAGTGCGGTTTTTAATCTAAATAAGTGCGATTTTTCTGTCTGATGCAGTATAGCCCGTTTACGATAGTCTCGAGGTTCACTTTTCATAGTATTGTGGTTCACCAACACTCGACATGAAGTGCACTCTACCTCGTTTAGGAAAATTTACGTCACATAAAAAAGAAATCATACAGTGCACTTGTTTGTCCGATGAAGTGCGGTTTTTCGTCTGATGTAGTGCGGTTTTCAGTCGGATGAAGTACCCACGTCGATTTGGATGTCGCAAAAAACAGAGTGTCCGTATTTCGGTAAATTTAAAACTGCTCTTAAATCGTAGGGAATTAGAGAGTGTTCTACATGAAAAAGTCGCGTCTCGTCAATATCTTTCCAACGACATATCATTTGAATGATTTCGACAACCGGTTTGTAAAAATTTCACGAAAAACGGCCGCTGCCACTCGTCGTTCGCCGCACGATTTTCATAATTAACTTAAAACTATAAGGAATCTCAAAACCATTTCTACATATGAAAGTTGCGCCTTGTCCATAGCTTTCCAACAACGTATTACACGCCTTGTTTCGAGAAACAGTTCAAAAACTAGAGCGAAAACAGTACCGAAAATTGCAAAAATTTCAAAAAACAGAACTAGAGAAAATAATAGATATGAATAAGATGCGCATCGACGATATCTTTCCAACGGCGTATCATTTGCCTTATCCCGATGAGCGGTTTAGAAAAAAATCATGAAAATACACTTGTTGCCACTCGTTATCCGCCGCACCATTTTTGAAACTGCTCTTAAACCGAGAGGAATCTCAAAAAGTGTTCAACATGGCGAAGTTGCGCCTAATCAATAGCTTTTCAACGGTATATTATACGTCTCGTTCCGATAAACGGTTAAGAAATTAGAGCGAAAACAGTACCGGAAAAACACTGCATGTGGTTTTTTCCGACACGAAGTTCACTCGTGTGAGTACTGCAGCACACTTGGTTCAAACAATGACGTGCACTTGCGTTGAGCATGTAGTGCGGAAGTGTTATCAGAATAGTTATTCTGATAATATTATCATAATAGACCGGTATATATATATATATATATATATATATATAAGGGTTTGACCATGCTGGTTTCCTATTGCTACGTGTGCTATGTTAGACCAAATAAAGTTTGAGCGCATTCGTTGGAAGACACCTGCCTCACTCCGCCTCGAAGTTGGGAAACTGACATCGCATGTACTGAATGTGCCTTGGGGTCGGGTACGGTGTTCGGTTTGTAATGTACTTGGTGGCCCATCGAAGTTGTGCATTCGGAATTTAAACACATCACACACCACCGTAGCCATACATACTTTCGAGCCGCATGCAGTGTATAAGGGGCCTTCTGATCAACCATGTCTCCCTTGGGTGGTTTTTTGTGATGACACACATATGTGTAGGCTCCCCGAGTGTATATATATCATCCCTCTGACTGATAACAAGGGATATGTGTGGGCCATGAATGGATTCCTCTGTAACACCCTCGATGCGACTATAGCTCCCACGTGTCGAGGCACGACTTAGAGACATAATCGCATTGAAGGCATATGTCGCAAGTTAGGCAATCTTCACAACATCCCATGTAATATAAATAATAAAGGGGAGATAACATAGTTGGCTTACACTCGCCACGTCAATCAAGTGCATAAATAACATTACATCATCCAAACACTCATGGCCCGACTACGGCGCCAAAATAAAAGAGAACCCAACAAGCGACACAGTCCCAATCACCCCCAACTGGGCACCACTACTGATCATCGGGAAAGGAAACATAGTAACGTTGAGAGTCTTCGTCGAACTCCCACTTGAGCTCATACGTGTCTCCTGGAGCGAAATCATCAGGCCCTGCATCTGGTGTAATAGTAATCTGTGAGCCACAGGGACTCAGCAATCTCGCACCCTCGCGATCAAGACTATTTAAGCTTATAGGTATGGCAAGGTAAATATGTGGAGCTGCAGCAAGCGACTAGCAAGTATGGTGGCTAACTTATTCGCAAAAGAGAGCGAGAAGAGGAAGCAAAGCATGAGCGAGAAACTAGAGAACAACCTACGCAAACATTACTCCAACACCGTGTCCACTTCCCGGACTCCACCGAGAAGAGGCCATCACGGTAACACACTCACTTGATTCATTTTAATTAATTAAGGTTCAAGTTATCTACAACCGGACATTAACAAATTCCCATCTGCCCATAACCGCGGGCACGGCTTTCGAAAGTTCAAATCCCTGCAGGGGAGTCCCAACTTAGCCCATGACAAGCTCTCACAGTCAACGAAGGAATAGACCTCCTCCCAAGACGTTCCGATCAGACTCGGTATCTCGGTAATTCAAGACACTTCGACAGGTTAAAACAAGACCAGCAACACCGCCCGAATGTGCCGACAAATCCCGATAGGAGCTGCACATATCTCGTTCTTAGGGCACACTCAGATGAGCAAGACGTCGGGTAGGCCAGCCCAGAGTTGCCCTGGTAGCCCCGGACATCGCTCGGTTGGACCAACACTCAGAGGAGCACTGGCC
>NC_041386.1:292338601-292347431 GCF_002162155.2 Triticum dicoccoides
CCTTGAGTCTGCAGAACCCAAGGGAAAGAAAAGGCTAGGTGGCAAATGGTAAAACCAATGTTGGGCATTGCTGGAAAAGCTTTAATCAAGGCGAACTATCAAGGGGTTCCCATTATAACCCAACCGCGTAAGGAACGCAAAATCCGGGAACATAACACCGATATGACGGAAACTAGGGCAGCAAGAGTGGAACAAAACACTAGGCGAGAGGCCGAGCCTTCCACCCTTTACCAAGCATATAGATGCATTAAGATAACATAGCAATATTATGATATCCCAATAATTAAATAAAAGATGTTCCAACAAGGAACGACCTCCGATCTTCACCTGCAACTAGCAACGCTATAAGAGGGGCTGAGCAAAGCGGTAACATAGCCAATCAATGGTTTGCTAGGACAATGGTGGGTTAGAGGTTTGACATGGAAATTTGGGAGGCTTGAAAGTAAGTGGTAGGCATCGAAGCAATGGCATAGCAAAAGAGCGAGCAAACTAGCATAGCAAAGATAGTAGTGATTTCAAGGGTATGATCATCTTGCCTGCACAGTTGTCAGAGTTGACTGGATCCTCAAAAGCAAACTCAACGGGCTCCTCGTTAGCGAACTCGTCTCCTGGCTCTACCCAAACAAGACAAACAAGCAACAAGGACACAATCAACCACGTGCAAACTCAAACAACACAATGCAAAGATGATATGCTATGCGGGATGCAAAATGCAAGATATGATAGGAAATGCATGAACCTGGCCTCAACTTGGAAATCCAAGTGTGCCACTGGAAAGATGAGATGAAATCGCTTGAAAACGATATAAAGAACGCCGGAATCGGAGTTACGGTTTGGAAATGGCAAGCGATTCAAAAATGACACCGGTCTGCGATTTACAGCAAGTAGGCATCTAAATGCAAAGAAATGAACATGCTACAACACTCAAACATGACAACAAAATACATGGCAGGGATGCACACAAGATGCTTAACGAAAGTCTAGCACTGAGCCACGGCCAATTCATCCATTAACAGGTTCAAACAAGCATGGCAAAAATGCATATGGCAAACAGATCTCAGACTTAGTGAAATCAACACTTGTCTGGAATTTCAGATCAGGCAGCACTCTTCGGAGCAACAAAACTACATGCTACAGGATCTGAACATGGCAAAGTAAAGCATGGCATGGAGCTGCTCAAAGATCTTAACAAAAGTCCCTTAGTGACCTTGAGCCAAAAGGGATCAGAAAATATAGTTGCAAGCATGTGAACATAGCAAAAACATAATCAGTTTTCAGACTTAGTGAAAACTGACACATGCTGAAATATAACTCAAGTAGGCACGTTTACGAGCTCGATGCACTCACTATGGTGCAAGTCATGGCAAGACAAGAATACACCCATCAAGAAGGCACAAAATGCAAGCTAGACATGGCAAGAACAATAGCATAGCATGCACGGATCAACTACAACATCACCGGCAAAATTGCAAACAAGTTGACAATCTGCCCAGATTCACAAAGTAGCAAAAGTAGAGCTCGATTGACTCAAGCTAGGGTGCTCCATAAATGCAAACAAAGACATGGATGGATAGATCACTACAATATTAACAAAACTCCCTTACTGATCATCCTCAAAAGAGGCACGGATCACTAGGAAACAACAAGAACATATGGCATCATGAGATAAACAGCTCTAGGACTTAGTGAAATCACTAAGTCCCTGAAAAACAGAATTAGCAAGTGCACCACTTTGCAAGCTTGCACTAGACACCACACACATCCTAAAAATACATGGGTTGCACCTCTGGAAAGATGACAAAACCCTTAACAAAACGTATGTAGAACTCATGGGCATAGCATGCACACAATAATCATGGCAAAAATGACAAAAGCCTAAATGGAGTAGCAGATCTGACAATTAACTCAAGTAGCCCTCTTCTAACGGCATTTCGGGCATCAAGATGAACTCAAATGAAAATGATGCAATGGAATGAAATGATGTACTCTCTGAGATGAACATTTTGATGTGCTATATGCATGAATCGAAGCTACAGATGCAAAGTTACGGAGCCGCGAACATGTGCACATAGACTGAAATTTCAAGGACTTAGGAAAAAAACAACCTCCCAGATCTGGATCTAGGGTTTCACGGCACGCAACCCGAGGCGGCCGGATCTTCGCCGGAGTTCGTCGCCGGAGGTGACCGGAGCGGGAGGAGGAGGCCGGGACGGCGGAGAGGAGGCGAGGCCGTGGCGCGACCGGGGCGGCGCGGGCGGCGAGCGGCCGGGCGGCGGGCGGCGGCGAGCGGCGTGGAGGCGGCGGCGAGCTTCGGTCGGGCGGCGGCGGGCGGCCGCGGGCGCGCGGAGGCGGGGCGAGGGAGCGGGGAGGCGGCGCGGGCCCAGGATGGCCTCCCGCGGGCCGGGCGGGCCGCGGCGGCTGGGGCGCTGGCGGCGCCACGTGTCGCCCTTCCAGTGGCCGCGGGCGGCGGCGCGGCATGTCCAGCGCCGGCGGACAATGTCCGGCGCGCGCGGTGTGTGGATTTAGGGTTTCGGGGAGAGGGGATCCGGGATATTTCGAGGGGGACCTATTTATAGGCATAGAGGGAGCTAGGGGAGTCCAAATGAGGTGCGGTTTTCGGCCACGCGATCGAGATCGAACGCTCTAGATGATGGAGCAGAGTTTGGTGGGTTTTGGGCCAAATTGGAGGGGTGTTGGGCTGCAACACACACGAGGCCTTTTCGGTCCCTCGGTTAACCGTTGGAGTATCAAACGAAGTTCAAATGATACGAAACTTGAGAGGCGGTCTACCGGTAGTAAACCAAGGCCGCTTGGCAAGTCTCAGTCCAATCCGGAAATGTTTAATCCCCACACACGAAAGAAAGCTAGAAATGGCCACCGGAGGAGAACGAAGCGCCGGAATGCAAAACGGACAACGGGGAAAATGCTCGAATGCATGAGACGAACACGTATGCAAATGCAATGCACATGATGACATGATATGAGATGCATGACAACGATAACAACACACGGAGACAAGGACCCGAACCCGAGAAAATAAATACAACTTAACGCCGGAAACGGCAAGAGTTGGAGTACAAATAGGGAAAGTTACATCCGGGGTGTTACAACACTCCACCACTACGAAAGGATCTCGTCCCGAGATCTAGGACTGAAAGAACGCCGGGTACTCAGAACGGAGCTGACCCTCGCGGTTACACGGATGGTTGCAGACAGGTGCGCGGTCATGTTGTTCATGACGTTTGTGACCCGTCGTGGCACACGGCATGGCACATGTACCGGACTGGATGCACAGACGGTTGTGCCAAGAGGGAATGTTCCTGTGGCCCGACGAGGACGTCAGTTCCTCTGAGTGGGGGTGTATGTGATGGTCTGGCTTATTAGGGATGATAGACTACTCATATCAATAAGGAATTTCTTCTTTTCCGGTAGCCCATTCGGACAGAACTCCAAAGTTAAGCGTGCTCAGCTTGGAGTAGTGTCAGGATGGGTGACCGACCGGGAAGTTGCTCCCGGGTGCGCATGAGTGAGGACAAAGTGCGCAGAAAAGACTAGTATTGATCTGTGGGGCCAGTCTAGATCCCACCAGGAGTAACGACCACCGGCGGGTGTGTCCGGGGCGTTACATCCTCCTAGTTCGTGTTAGGGCCGGTCACCGTCACATGTCGTTAAACCAAATCTCGAGCTCATGCATTTTCTGGATTCCCTCCCACATGCTCAGATTGTTGGGTTCGACCGACACCGTACGTTGCGTATCTCGTCCTTAACTACCTGGCTTTCATGGTTGTTGTCTGTATCGTGAGGCAGGCGCCACATCTAAATTGTACATTATTTGATTGAAAACACACATCACCCTTTCCAACGTACATCGTTTTGGATTTTTATGATGGTTCAATCTATTGGCACAAGCGGTATATAAACACTATTCTGATGACGGGATGAGAATAATATTCTGATAACTATCTGACCAGTCCCCGCAGTAGTAGTTGAACTTCCCCTAGTGTTTGGTTGAACTTCTGCAAACATTTCCTAAATGGGGCTTGCGATATACCGTTGGAAAGCTATGGACACGATTATCATGACCCAAGTTAAATTTTGGGCAAAATCTAAGCGGTTTAAGAGCAGTTTCGAAAACCGTTTTTTCTTCAAACAAAAAACATGAATCGTATTTTCAATCCCATTTCTAAACTATTTCGCCGAATGAGGCAAATAATATGGCATTGGAAATCTGCTGCAAATCCGCTCCTTCCACATGTAGAAAGTTTTCTTTAATTCCCTATGGTTAAAGAGTAATTTGAAAAATCGTAGAATTTCACAAACCAAACAGCGGAGTTCGTATTATCAATGCCATTTCTAAATGGCTAATCCAACTGACGCAAATGATATGGCGTTGGAAAGCTTGTGAAAATGTGCTTCTTTTTCATGTACAAAGCTATTCCTAATTTTGTACGGTTTAAGAGTAATTTAGAAAATGGCCCAAGTTCCACTGAGCTGGTACTTTTTAGTTAATTTTTTAATCGTACGTCAGAATGCAGCAAATGATATGGCGTTGGAAAGCTTGACGAAATGCGAAACTCTCTCGTATATAATGTTCCTCCCAATTATTTATGGTTCTAAGTCAATTTTGAAAATGGTTAAAAATAATATACCGTTGGATAGCTATCGAAAATGCCAAATTTTTTTGTATATAAAGTTTTCTCTAATTCCCGGTCGTTTTCAAGTAATTTCGAAAATGGCAAGATCATGATTTCTGCCTTCATTGGGAATGGAAATGCACTGCGTGAAGTAGTTGAACTTCTGGGGCATGTTTATTTGAACTTCACTTTGTTTTGGACGAGCTGTTTTTTGCCCGTAACTCCCAAACCACTTACCATAATTGAGGAAATGATATACCGATGGAAAGTTGTTGAAAACACGTAACTTTCCCATGTTAATTAGTTTTTCATGCCCGCGGCGGTTCAAAAGAATTTTTTGAATACATAAAAACGTGTTTTAAATTATATACATGAAAATTTTAGACCATTCATCAGAATGTAGCATATAATGTACGGTTGGAAAGCTTATGAATAGGAGCAACTTTTTTATGTGGACAGGTGTTACAACTTCGTTGCCGTTTGAGATGAGTTTTAAAAATGGCAAAACAATGTTGCTTTTGCCTCTCTTTGTTTGAAGGTGGCAGCCTCATAATATAATTTTTGAACCATGCAGGGTGGAGCATGTGAACTTCTTTGAACAAACCTTTTAGGCTTTTAGTTTTGTATTCTTTTTTTCTAATCTGAAATGCATTCTATATAGTAGTTGAACTGCTCGTTGTTTTCATATCGAACTTTGGTTTAACGCCCTCGATGCGGCTATATCTCCCACGTGTCGAGGCACGACTTAGAGGCATAACCGCATTGAAAGCAATGTCGCAAGTTAGGCAATCTTCACAACATCCCATGTAATATATAGATAATAAAAGGGGAGATACATAGTTGGCTTACACTCGCCACGTCAATCAAAGTACATAAATAGCATTACATCAACCAAACACTCATGGCCCGACTACGGCGCCAAAATAAAAGATAAACCCAACATGTGACACGGTCCCGATCGCCCCAACCGGGCACCACTACTGATCATCAGGGAAAGACACATAGTAACGGCGTGAGTCCTCGTCGAACTCCCACTTGAGCTCAAGCGCGTCATCTGGAACGGAATCATCAGGCCCTGCATCTGGTTTGGAAGTAATATGTGAGCCACAGGGACTCAGCAATCTCGCACCCTCGCGATCAAGACTATTTAAGCTTATAGGTAAGGCAAGGTAAATATGTGGAGCTGCAGCAAGCGACTAGCATATATGGTAGCTAACCTGTTCGCAAAAGAGAGCGAGAAGAGGAGGCGAAGCGTGAACGAATAACTAGAGAACAGCCTGCGCAAGCATTACTCAAACACCGTGTTCACTTCCCGGACTCCGCCGAGAAGAGACCATCACGGTAACTCACACAGTTGATTCATTTTAATTAAGTTAAGGTTCAAGTTATCTACAACCGGACATTAACAAATTCCCATCTGCCCATAACCGCGGGCACGGCTTTTGAAAGTTCAAATCCCTGCAGGGGAGTCTCAACTTAGCCCATGACAAGCTCTCACGATCAACGAAGGAATAGACCTTCTCCCGAGACATTCCGATCAGACTCGGTATCCCTGTTCTACAAGACACTTCGACAAGTTAAAACAAATCCAGCAACACCGCCCGAATGTGCCGACAAATCCCGATAGGAGCCGCACATATCTCATTCTCAGGGCACACTCAGATGAGCCAGACATCGGGTAGGCCAGCCCAGAGTTGCCCCTGGTAGCCCCGGACATCGCTCGGTTGGACCAACACTCAGAGGAGCACTGGCCCGGGGGGGGGGGGTTAAAATAAGATGACCCTCGGGCTCCAGAAACCCAAGGGAAAAAGAGGCTAGGAGGCAAATGGTAAAACCAAGGTTGGGCATTGCTGGAAAAGCTTTATTCATGGCGAACTATCAAGGGGTTGCCATTATAACCCAACCGCGTAAGGAACGCCAAATCCGGGAACATAACACCGATATGACGGAAACTAGGGCGGCAAGAGTGGAACAAAACACTAGGCGAGAGGCCGAGCCTTCCACCCTTTACCAAGTACATAGATGCATTAATATAACAAGGCAATATAATGATATCCCAACACGTAAATAATTTTCCAACACAGAACGGTCTCCAATCTTCACCTGCAACTAGCAACGCTATAAGAGGGGCAGAGCAAAGCGGTAACATAGCCAATCAACGGTTTGCTAGGACATGGTGGGTTAGAGGTTTGACATGGAAATTTGGGAGGCATGATAAGCAAGTGGTAGGCATCGTACCATAGGCATAGCAAAAGAGCGAGCATCTAGCTAAGCAAAGATAGAAGTGATTTCGAGGGTATGATCATCTTGCCTGCAAAGTTGTCAGAGTTGACTGGATCCTCGAAAGCAAACTCAACGGGCTCCTCGTTAGCGAATTCGTCTCCTGGATCTACCCAAACAAGACAAAACAAGCAAACGGAACACAATCAACCACGTGCAAACTCAAACAACATGATGCAAACATGGTATGCTAAGTGGGATGCGATATGCGATGCATATGCAAGATTTGACAAGGAATGCATGAACCTGGCCTCAACATAGAAATCTAAGCATGCCACTGGAAAGGTGAGATGAAATCGCTTGAAAACGATATAAAGAACGCCGAAATCGGAGTTACGGTTTGGAAATGGCAAGCAAAACAAATATGGCACCGGTCTGCGATATACAACACGTAGCCATCTAAATGCAACAAGATGAACATGCTACAGCACTCAAACATGGCAACAAAATACATGGCAGGGATCCATTTATGATGCTTAACAAAAGATGAACACTGAGCTACGGCCAATTCATCCATTAACAGGTTCAAACAAGCATGGCAAAAATGCATTTGGTAAATAGATTTCAGACTTAGTGAAATTAACACTTGTCTGGAATCTCAGATCTGGTAGCACACATTGGAGCATGAAAAATATATGCTACAGGACCTGAACATGGCAAATTAAAGCATGGCATGGAGCTACTCAAAGAGCTTAACAAAAGTCCCTTAGTGACCTTGAGCCAAAAGGGATCAGAAAATACAATTGCAAGCATGTGAACATGGCAAAAACATAATCAGATCAGAGACTTAGTGAAAAACTGGAGCATGCAAAACAGATATCAAGTAGGCATGTTTACGAGCTCGATGCACTCACTACAGAGCATGTCATGACAATCTAAACATACACCCATCAAGAATATACATTATACAAGCTAGGCATGGCAAGAACAATAACATAGTATGCACGGATCAACTACAACATCCTCGGCAAAATCGCTAACAAGTAGACGATCTGCCCAGATTCACGAAATAGCAAAAGTAGAGCTCGATTGACTCAAGCTCGGGTGCTCCATAATTGCAAACAAAGACATGGATGGATAGAGCACTACAAGATTAACAAAACATCCTTATTGATCATCCTCAAAAGAGGCATGGATCACTAGGAAACAACATGAACATATGGCATATTGAGATAAACAGATCAAGGACTTTGTGGAATTGCTAAGTCCCTGAAATCAGCATTATCGAATGCTCCACTTTGCAAGCTTGTGCTAGTCACCACACACATCACAAAAATACATGGATTGCACCTCTAGAAAGACGGCAAAGCATATAACAAAACACATGTAGAGCTCAGGGGCATATCATGCACACAATAATCATGGCAAAAATGACAAATATCTAATTGGAGCAGCAGATCTGACAAATATCTCAAATAGCACTCTTCCAACAGCATTTCAGGCATCAAGATGAACTCAAATGAAAATGATGCAATGAGATGAAATGATGTGCTCTCTGTGGTGAACATTTTGATAAGCTATATGCCCAAAATGGATCTACGGATGCAAAGTTACGGCATGATGAACATAGCTAAATAAACTGAAGACTTAGGAGAAAAACAAGGGTCAACCCCTAGGGTTTCCAGATCCAGATCGGATCTCGCCGGAGCACGCAAAACGAGGATCGTTGGGATCACTGTTCACCGGAGGGAGGAAGCTCGCTGGAGGGGTCGGAGTCGCCGGATCCGGCGTGGACGTCGAGGAGGGCGGACACGGCGGCGCTCGCCGGCGCGCTTAGCGGCGCGGGACGCCGGACTTGGGGCTCCGGTCGTGGGACTTGGGGCTCTGGCGGCGGACGGCAATGGCGGGCGGCGGCGCCGGCCGGCAAGGCGACTCGGCCGCGGAGAAGACGAGGCGCGGGGTGCGCGCGGTACTGC
>NC_041386.1:292347781-292357345 GCF_002162155.2 Triticum dicoccoides
GCGAGGCGCGGCGTATGGGCGGCTGCCACATGGCGGCGGACACGGCGGGCGGACACGTCCGTCGGTGGGAAGATGTCCGGCGGGTGAGGGGAGAGAGGGGGCTAGGGTTTGCGCGAGGATTTCGGGGGAGGACCTATTTATAGGCATAGGAGGAGTTAGGAGAGTCCAAATGAGGTGCGGTTTTCGGCCACGCGATCGTGATCGAACGCTCTAGATGATGGAGAGGGTTTTGGTGGGGTTTGGGCCAAAATGGAGGGGTGTTGGGCTGCAACACACACGAGGCCTTTTCGGTACCTCGGTTAACCGTTGGAGCATCAAACGAAGTCCAAATGGTACGAAACTTGACAGGCGGTCTACCGGTAGTAAACCAAGGCCGCTTGGCAGGTCTCGGTCCAATCTAGAAATGTTTAACCCCCACACACGAAAGAAAGGTAGAAATGACCACCGGAGGAGAACGGAGCACCGGAATGCAAAACGGACAACGGGGAAAATGTTCGAATGCATGAGACGAACACGTATGCAAATGCAATGCACATGATGACATGATATGAGATGCATGACAACGACAACAACACACGGAGACAAAAACCCAAACCCGAGAAAATAAAATAACTTAACGCCGGAAACGGCAAGAGTTGGATTACATATTAGGTAAATCATATCCGGGGTGTTACAACACTCCACCACTACGAGAGGATCTCGTCCCGAGATCTAGGACTGAAAGAACACCGAGTATTCAGAAAGGAGGTGATCCTCGCGTTCCCAGGTAGCTTCACGGTTGGAATGGTGTGACCACTTGACTTTGAGGAATTTGATTGACTTGTTGCGAGTCTTGCGTTCAGTCTCTTCAAGAATAGCAACGGGGTGCTCACGATAAGAGAGATCTTCTTGGAGCTCAATGTCTTTGAAGTTGACGGTGCGGTTAGGAGTCTTGAAGCACTTTCGGAGCTGAGAGACATGGAACACGTCATGCACATTTGCAAAGTTTGAAGGAAGCTCGAGTTGATAGGCGAGATTGCCTCTCTTGCTGACGATCTTGAAAGGTCCCATGTATCTAGGGGCAAGATTCCCATTGATACCGAAGCGATGAGTACCTTTCATTGGAGAGACGCGGAGGTAAACATGATCTCCGATCTTGAAAGCCAAATCACGGTGCTTACTATCATAGTAGCTCTTCTGCCGGGATTGGGCTGCTTTGAGGTTATCTCGAATGACTTTGCACATTTCCTCTGCCTCTGTGATTAAGTCATTGCCGAGAAGCTGACGTTCACCGGTTTCAGACCAGTTGAGAGGGGTACAACACTTCCTGCCATACAGAATTTCAAATGGGGCCTTGCCCAAACTTGCTTAAAAACTGTTGTTGTAGGAGAATTCAGCATATGGAAGACAATCCTCCCACTTCAAGCTGAAGGAGATCACACAAGCCCTGAGCATATCTTCAAGAATCTGGTTGACACGCTCGAGTTGACCACTAGTTTGAGGATGGAAAGCTGTACTGAAGCAGATGTTGGTGCCCATGGCCTTCTGAAAAGAATCCCAAAACTTGGAGGTAAAGATGCTGCCACGGTCTGAAGAGATCACTTGTGGAATACTGTGCAGAGAAACAATTCGAGAGGTATAGAGTTCCGCCAATTAAGCTGCAGTGATTGACTCTTTGATAGGCAGAAAGTGAGCCACTTTAGTGAGTTTGTCGATGACAACGAATATAGCATCATTGCCATGCTTGGACTTTGGAAACCCAGTCATGAAGTCCATCTCAATGTGGTCAAACTTCCATTCTGGAATGGAAAGAGGTTGGAGGAGACCAGCTGGCCTTTGGTGTTCTGCCTTCACTCTTCTGCAGACATCACACTCATTCATGAACTGAGCAATCTCGCGCTTCATTCGGGTCCACCAATAAGCCTGCTTTAGGTCCTGATACATCTTCGTGCTCCCAGGGTGGATGGAGAGGAGAGAATTGTGAGCCTCGTTCATGATCACTTTACGAAGGTCACCTTTGGGCACAACAGTACGATCCTCGAAGAAGAGAGTATCCTTGTCATCAAGGCGGTAGCACTTGTACTTGGGTTGACTCTTGGCAATCCCAATCTTCACCTTTTTCACCATAGCATCAAGAAGTTGGGCTTGGCGAATCTGGTCTTCCAAGGTGGGAGAGACTTGAAGGTTGGCGAGGAAACCTTGAGGAACAACTTGCAGATTAAGTTTGCGGAAAGCTTCACAAAGCTCGGGTTGATAAGGCTTGAGAATCAGGCTGTTGCAATAAGCCTTTCAGCTCAATGCGTCAGCAATCACATTGGCCTTGCCTGGAGTATACTCGATACTCGGATTATACTCTTGAATCATTTCGACCCATCGAGTTTGCCTGAGGTTGAGATTAGGCTGAGTGAAGATGTACTTGAGACTCTTGTGGTCAATGAAGATGTCCACTTTTCTTCCCAATAAGAGATGTCTCCAAGTCAAAAGAGCATGCACAACTGCCGCCAACTCGAGGTCATGAGTGGGGTAGTTCTTCTCGTTGGGCTTCAACTGGCGAGAGGTATAAGCCACAACTTGCTTTTCTTGCATCAACACTGCACCGAGACCTTGGAGAGAGGCATCACAAAATACCTCGTATGGTTTGGATTCATCAGGAGGAGTCAGAACTGGAGCAGTGACCAATTTCTCTTTCAAGGTGTTGAAAGCGATGTCACATTCCGGAGACCAAACGTACTTGACGTGCTTCTGGAGAAGATTTGGGAGAGGCTTCGTGATCTTAGAAAAGTTTTCAACGAATCTTCGACAGTAGCTTGCGAGACCGAGGAAGCTACGGAGTTGCTTCACGTTCTGAGGTGGTTACCAATTCACAATTGCAGACACCTTCTCAGGATTCACCGCAATGCCCATGGCAGAGATGATATGACCAAGATAAAGAACCTCATCGAGCCAAAATTCGCACTTGGAGAACTTGGCGTAGAACTGGTGCTCCCTCAGCTTATCGAGTACCAAACGCAAGTGCTTGGCATGATCTTCCTTGTTCTTCAAAAAGACCAGAATGTCGTCAAGATAGACCAAAACAAAGTCATTGGTGTAGGCGTTGAAGATGAAGTTCATCATGCGAGAGAAAGTCGGAGGAGCGTTGACGAGGCCAAAAGACATGACAGTGTATTCATATGAACCAAAGCTTGTCCTGAAAGCCGTCTTGGGAATATCTTGCTCACGAATTCGAATCTGATGATAACCCATACGGAGATCAAGCTTGGAGAATACTTGGGCACCTTTAAGTTGTTCGAACAGCTCGTTGATGTTGGGAAGTGGGTATTTGTTCTTGATGGTCTTCTTGTTCAATGGACGGTAATCAACACAAAGTCGGTCTGTTCCATCCTTCTTCTTCACAAAAAGAACACCACAACCCCACGAAGAAGAACTAGGTCGGATGAGACCCATTATATCTTGAATATCGAGTTGCTTCTTCAGCTCCTTCAACTCTTCAGGTCCGAGCTTGTAAGGACGCTTGCACACTGGTTCCGTGCCAGGCTCAAGATCGATGACGAATTCAACTGGCCGGTGCGGAGGCATTCCTGGAAGCTCTTCTGGAAAGACGTCTTGATATTCGCAAACGACTGGAATTTGCGAGATAGCATCCAGTTCACCCTTCTCATTGAGAGAAAACAGACGGATGGTATCATCACGAGCGGCAAAGACAATTACATCCTCAGACGAATGAGTCAATTGAATCTGCCTGGCTGCACAATCAAGATGCGCCTTGTGCTTAGAAAGCCAATCCATTCCGAGAGTAAGATCAATATCCGAGTTACCAAGAACCACCGGAGAAGAAAGAAACTTGTAGTCGTCCAACGTGATAGTAACATCCGGGGCCATAGTGCTTGCATTCATGAATTTACCCGGAGAAACAACAGATAACTGACTAGGCAAATCTTGTAAAGGCAACTCATGCTTAGAAACAAATGGTCTCGAGATGAAACAATGCGATGCACCAGTGTTAAAAAGAACTTTAGCAGGAATATCGTTAACAGGAAGGTTACCCATGATGACATCTGACGAGTCCTCTACCTGAGCTGCATTCATCAAGTTGACCTTTGCAGACTTGGTGTTATGCTTGACCACAGCTGTACTTGCCGATCTCATAGGAGGAGGAGGAGGGAGACGCCTCTGACTGAAGCACTTGTTGGCATAGTGACCCTTCTGTTGGCACTTGTTGCACGTGACCTCTGAAAACGGACGGTGATACGGAGTACTCGATCTTGGAGCTTGAGACGAAGTCTTGTTCTGAAAGCCAGGGTTGGGTGGGTGGGAAGATCCACTGCCACCTTTGCTCTTCTGCTGATACGACTGATGGAACAGAGGAGGAGGAAGCCAATACTTCTGCTGCTTGGCCACTTGAGTAGAGGAAGAAGGAGTAGCATCTCTGACTCGCTTCTTGGAAGCATCACACCTCAGTTGAGCAGCCTCTTGCTTCAATGCCATGTTGTAGAACTCATCGTACCTCAAGGGCTCAAAGAGAAGAAGAGCTAGCTGAATTTCTTCTCTAAGACCACCCCTGAACTAGTATATCATGCTCTTCTCATCAGGGACGTCCTGCTTAGCAAAGCGGGCAAGCTTCTGAAACAACTTGTTGTAGTCATAGACAGACAAAGAGCCTTGCTTCAGGTTGCGGAATTCCTCACGCTTGCTTTCAACCATGCTCTGAGGGATATGATGAGCTTTGAAATCTTGACGGAATTCATCCCAGGTAATCACACGGCCTCCTCTGGAATCCTTGTACTGCTGGAACCATTCTGCAGCTTGGTCTTTGAGTTGGAAGGAAGCAAACTTGACAAAGTCCTCAGGCCTGACGTTACTGCACTCGAAATGCTTGCACAGATCCATGAGCCAATCGTCAGCATCAGTTGCCTCAACACAATTGCTGAAAGTCTTTGGCCCGTTAGCAAGGAACTGGTTGAGTGTAGCAAAGTGATTCTGGTTGTTGCCTTGGTTGCCTTGGTTCGCTTGATTGCGCTCTTGAAGAATTTGCATGATCAACTGCGTGTTTGCATTGGTTGCAGCCATCACAGCTTGCCATGCCTCCGGAGGAGGAGGAGGTGGTGGCGGATCTTGATTCTAATTCTGATTTTGATTGCTGCTCTTATCGGGAGCCATCCTGAAGAGGGTGACAGCCGTTAGCATATTGACAGGTAAAATGAAGCTGAATCAAACGGGTAGAAATTGCAAGATATAGTCTTCACATCCGAACAAAATGAATGAATGTATTCCACTTGAAATGGTCACATATCCATAAATTGAGAAGCCACGTAGAATTTAGGTACAGGAATAAATCAACAAGGTACGGATCAAGAATGAATACTCGGTAAGAAATCCCAATCTCAAACCAAATATCCGTGTAAGAAGAACTAAAGCTACAAGAATTCCCACCTATGAAACTCCCGAACCTTTCCGATTATGCAATCAGGTGTTGGGGATACAGGGGAAGCATAATATCTCACCCAAATCTAGCAATTCCAACATCCAGCTGTATCCATCCTTCAACACATAACCGAGAAAAACTTCGGAAACCATCTACCTCAACCTTTGAAAAACATCCATTATACAAGTTATGGCAATACTCCCAAACTCCCGCCCCAGTACTGGGTGGCGTCGAGGTTATCTCACCAACGAACTGCATAAAAAAGATTTTCGATGTCGGCGTACTAAACTCAGGTATTCCAGAACTGTAACGATAAAATTGTGACGACAACACCTCGGACCTCAACTCCCCGGGACACTGCCACAACGCCTAAAGACAGGAGGCACCAAGAACAATGTTCTCGTCACAAAAGCATCGGAACGATTCCAAAATACCCGCGTGATCCTAAATTTTTTTAGTGAAATTTGAGAAGAGAAGAGTCAAAACTCTACGTCAGGATGCCATACCAGAGCGAAGAGGAGACTGGGGAGTAAAAAGAATTCCTAAACTCTCCGATATATAATCCCTAAATGACTCAAAACATTTTTCTAGACACAACTCGGCCGCTAAAAACGATCAAGCAATGGGGGCTCCTAAGGTCGGGGAAGGCTCTGATTACCAACTTGTAACACCCTTGATGCGGCTATATCTCCCACGTGTCGAGGCACGACTTAGAGGCATAACCGCATTGAAAGCAATGTCGCAAGTTAGGCAATCTTCACAACATCCCATGTAATATATAGATAATAAAAGGGGAGATACATAGTTGGCTTACACTCACCACGTCAATCAAAGTACATAAATAGCATTACATCAACCAAACACTCATGGCCCGACTACGGCGCCAAAATAAAAGATAAACCCAACATGCGACACGGTCCCGATCGCCCCAACCGGGCACCACTACTGATCATCAGGGAAAGACACATAGTAACGGCGTGAGTCCTCATCGAACTCCCACTTGAGCTCAAGCGCGTCATCTGGAACGGAATCATCAGGCCCTGCATCTGGTTTGGAAGTAATCTGTGAGCCACAGGGACTCAGCAATCTCGCACCCTCGTGATCAAGACTATTTAAGCTTATAGGTAAGGCAAGGTAAATATGTGGAGCTGCAGCAAGCGACTAGCATATATGGTAGCTAACCTGTTCGCAAAAGAGAGCGAGAAGAGGAGGCGAAGCGTGAACGAATAACTAGAGAACAGCCTGCGCAAGCATTACTCCAACACCGTGTTCACTTCCCGGACTCCGCCGAGAAGAGACCATCACGGTAACTCACACAGTTGATTCATTTTAATTAAGTTAAGGTTCAAGTTATCTACAACCGGACATTAACAAATTCCCATCTGCCCATAACCGCGGGCACGGCTTTTGAAAGTTCAAATCCCTGCAGGGGAGTCTCAACTTAGCCCATGACAAGCTCTCACGATCAACGAAGGAATAGACCTTCTCCCGAGACATTCCGATCAGACTCGGTATCCCTGTTCTACAAGACACTTCGACAAGTTAAAACAAATCCAGCAACACCGCCCGAATGTGCCGACAAATCCCGATAGGAGCCGCACATATCTCATTCTCAGGGCACACTCAGATGAGCCAGACATCGGGTAGGCCAGCCCAGAGTTGCCCCTGGTAGCCCCGGACATCGCTCGGTTGGACCAACACTCAGAGGAGCACTGGCCCGGGGGGGGGGGGTTAAAATAAGATGACCCTCGGGCTCCAGAAACCCAAGGGAAAAAGAGGCTAGGAGGCAAATGGTAAAACCAAGGTTGGGCATTGCTGGAAAAGCTTTATTCATGGCGAACTATCAAGGGGTTGCCATTATAACCCAACCGCGTAAGGAACGCCAAATCCGGGAACATAACACCGATATGACGGAAACTAGGGCGGCAAGAGTGGAACAAAACACTAGGCGAGAGGCCGAGCCTTCCACCCTTTACCAAGTATATAGATGCATTAATATAACAAGGCAATATAATGATACCCCAACACGTAAATAATGTTGCAACACGGAACGGTCTCCAATCTTCACATGCAACTAACAACGCTATAAGAGGGGCTGGGCAAAGCGGTAACATAGCCAATCAACGGTTTGCTAGGACATGGTGGGTTAGAGGTTTGACATGGCAATTTGGGAGGCATGATAAGCAAGTGGTAGGCATCGTAGCATAGGCATAGCAAAAGAGCGAGCATCTAGCTAAGCAAAGATAGAAGTGATTTCGAGGGTATGATCATCTTGCCTGCAAAGTTGTCAGAGTTGACTGGATCCTCGAAAGCAAACTCAACGGGCTCCTCGTTAGTGAACTCGTCTCCCGGCTCTACCCAAACAAGACAAAACAAGCAAATGGAACAGAATCAACCACGTGCAAACTCAAACAACATGATGCAAACATGGTATGCTAAGTGGGATGCGATATGCGATGCATATGCAAGATTTGACAAGGAATGCATGAACCTGGCCTCAACATGGAAATCCAAGTATTCCACTGGAAAGGTGAGATGAAATCGCCTGAAAACGATATAAAGAACGCCGGAATCGGAGTTACGGTTTGGAAATGGCAAGCAAAACAAATATGGCACCGGTCTGCGATATACAACATGTAGCCATCTAAATGCAACAAGATGAACATGCTACATCACTCAAACATGGCAAAAAAAAATACATGGCAGGGATCCATTCATGATGCTTAACAAAAGATGAACACTAAGCTACGGCCAGTTCATCCATTAACAGGTTCAAAGAAGCATGGCAAAAATGCATTTGGTAAACAGATTTCAGACTTAGTGAAATTAACACTTGTCTGGAATCTCAGATCAAGTAGCACACTTTGGAGCATGAAAACTATATGCTACAGGACCTGAACATGGCAAAGTAAAGCATGGAATGGAGCTACTCAAAGAGCTTAAGAAAAGTCCCTCAGTGACCTTGAGCCAAAAGGGATCAGAAAATACAATTGCAAGCATGTGAACATGGCAAAAACATAATCAGATCACAGACTTGGTGAAAACTGGAGCATGCAAAACAGATATCAAGTAGGCATATTTACAAGCTCGATGCACTCACTACAGAGCATGTCATGACAATCTAAACATACACCCATTAAGAATATACATTATACAAGCTAGACATGGCAAGAACAATAACATAGCGTGCACGGATCAACTACAACATCCTCGCCAAAATCGCTAACAAGTAGACGATCTGCCCAGATTCACGAAATAGCAAAAGTAGAGCTCGATTGACTCAAGCTAGGGTGCTCCGTAATTGCAAACAAAGACATGGATGGATAGAGCACTACAAGATTAACAAAACATCCTTACTTATTATCCTCAAAAGAGGCACGGATCACTAGGAAACAACATGAACATATGGCATATTGAGATAAATAGATCAAGGACTTAGTGGAATTGCTAAGTCCCTGAAATCAGCATTATCGAATGCTCCACTTTGCAAGCTTGTGCTAGTCACCACACACATCACAAAAATACATGGATTGCACATCTAGAAAGATGGCAAAGCAGATAACAAAACACATGTAGAGCTCAGGGGCATATCATGCACACAATAATCATGGCAAAAATGACAAATATCTAATTGGAGCAGCAGATCTGACAAATATCTCAAATAGCACTCTTCCAACAACATTTCGGGCATCAAGATGAACTCAAATGAAAATGATGCAATGAGATGAAATGATGTGCTCTCCGCGGCGAACATTTTGATAAGCTATATGCCCAAAATGGATCTACGGATGCAAAGTTACGACATGATGAACATAGCTAAATAAACTGAAGACTTAGGAGAAAAACAAGGGTCAACCCCTAGGGTTTCCAGATCCAGATCGGATGTTGCCGGAGCACGCAAAAAGAGGATCGCCGGGATCACTGTTCACCGGAGGGAGGAAGCTCGCCGGAGGGGTCGGAGTCGCCGGATCCGGCGCGGACGTCGAGGAGGGCGGACGCGGCGGCGCTCGCCGGCGCGCTTAGCGGTGCGGGACGCCAGACTTGGGGCTCCGGTCGTGGGACTTGGGGCTCTGGCGGCGGACGGCAATGGCGGGCGGCGGCGCCGGCTGGCGAGGCGACTCGGCCATGAAGAAGACGAGGCGCGGGGCGCGCGCGATGCTGCC
>NC_041386.1:292357743-292531286 GCF_002162155.2 Triticum dicoccoides
GGCCCGGACGGGCCGATGCGGCGGCGCGCAGTGGCGATGTGGGCGCGAGGCGCGGCGTATGGGCGGCTGCCATGTGGCGGCGGACACGGCGGGCGAACACGTCCGTCGGTGGGAAGATGTCCGGCGGGTGAGGGGAGAGAGGGGGCTAGCGTTTGCGCGAGGATTTCGGGGGAGGACCTATTTATAGGCATAGGAGGAGCTAGGAGAGTCCAAATGAGGTGCGGTTTTCGGCCACGTGATCGTGATCGAACGCTCTAGATGATGGAGAGGGTTTTGGTGGGTTTTGGGCCAAAATGGAGGGGTGTTGGGCTGCAACACACACGAGGCCTTTTCGGTCCCTCGGTTAACCGTTGGAGCATCAAACGAAGTCCAAATGGTACGAAACTTGACAGGCGGTCTACCGGTAGTAAACCAAGGCTGCTTGGCAAGTCTCGGTCCAATCCAGAAATGTTTAACCCCCACACACGAAAGAAAGGTAGAAATGACCACCGGAGGAGAACGGAGCGCCAGAATGCAAAACGGACAACGGGGAAAATGCTCGGATGCATGAGACGAACACGTATGCAAATGCAATGCACATGATGGCATGATATGAGATGCATGACAATGAAAACAACACATGGAGACAAAAAACCCGAACCCGGGAAAATAAAATAACTTAACGCCGGAAACGGCAAGAGTTGGATTACATATTAGGTAAATCATATCCGGGGTGTTACATTTGGCCACATATTTTTTGTTTGCAATTCCTAACCCGTTCCTCGGAGTTCCACAAATGAAAAATCATTAGAAATTTGCTAAAATTATGAAACTTTTTCTAATATTGTTAAACTTTTGTTTTCGAACACATACACCAATTTATTTTAACCATTTATTTTTTGAATAGAGCATACAATATACCCCTTGGAAAGTTGTTGAATAGAGAAGAACTTTTTTCATGTAGAGTTTTCTTGTTCCAAATTTGTAATTGATTGAGAGAATTATTTTAAAACATGGGACACAACATCGTTTTTGTGTTTTTTGAACATGTAAACACACGCTGAACCTCTCTAACAAGAATTTTTGAACTTTCGAGCAAAGTGCGTTTGAACTTCTAGCAACAAAAATTTTAGACTTCTCCTTTTTACTCTTTTTCCCATATGAAACACACACCACACAGTACGTGAACTTCTGGTAGTTATCACTTTGAACTTCTCTCTGTTTCACTTTAGTAATGGAAAAAATCTAAGTTTTCTGTAGACATCGAACCACTCTAACTTTTTATTTGAACTTCTTTGTGTGTTTTTTAGAAATGTGAAAATTGGAGTTTTGTTAGAAACATCGAACTTCTTCGTTATTTCGAATAGAACTTATTGGTCTTATTCTTTAGCAACCGGAAAAAACTGAGTTTTCAAATAAATATCTAACTGCTCTGCTTTTATAATTGAACTTCTTGGTTTTATTCTTCAGCAACTTCTCATGTAGACACTTGTTACAAATTTGTTGCCTTTTGAGAGCATAAAACGGGGAAAACAACATTGGTTTTCCCTTTTTACATGTAATTGAAGGTCGGACGTCTCACAGTTTAAATTTTTAACTGTGAAGGGACGAGCACATGAACTTCTCGCTACAAACCTTTTAGGCTTTTAGTTTTGTATTTTTTATAATCAACTGAAAACACATTTTGTATAAATAGTTGGACTGCTCATTGTTTTCACATTAAACTTCGGTCACGTATTTTTGTTCGTAATTCCTCACCCGTTCGACGAAGTTGCACAACATTTTGTGTGTGTTTTTGCACAAGTAAATAGATGGTGAACCTCCTTTACAATAATATTTGAACTTCCTAGGCTGACCACGTGAACTTCTAGCTAAAGTCATTTTATACCTTGTCTTTTTCGTTCTTTTTCTTGCATGAAACACACTCCATGTAGTAGTTGAACCGCTGGTTGCTTTCACTTTGAACTTCTCTCTGCTTTTGTTTAAGATTTTCAGTGGATCCTTACCATATTTGGCCCCCTGAGGTGCAAGCTGGCAACGCGGTGTAGCCAATACGAGAGCCACAGCTGGTGGCGCACGGGCCAGCGCCCGGGGTATGATAATACCGCTTGGAAAAGCTTATGTATAGAAAACTGCGTTATTTGAATTTTGAACTACTCTGTTATTATAAATTGAACTTCTTGGTTTATTCTTTAGTAATGGTAGAAATATGAGTTTTGTAAAAAATATCAAACTACTCTACTATTGTAAATTGAACTTCTTGGGTTTAATGTTTTAGTAATGAGGAAAATCTGATTTTTTTTCTATATACTTTGAACTACTCCGTTATTTTAGTTTGAACTTCTTGGTTTTATTCTTTTAATAACAAGAAAAATCTAGTGTTTTAATATAGAATGAACTATTCTATTATTTAAAATTGAAGTTCCTATTTTTTATTTTAAATCTATTTTTATATAAAATTTTAATTGTTGTGCTATTTTAAATTTGAGCTTCTTTGTTTTTGCATTCCCAGGTACAAAACAGAGAATAGCAATACGAAAAATCAATGAGAATTTTGTTGTAACAAATTTTGAACGACTCTGTTATTTTCATTTGAACATTTTTTTATCTTTTTTCCTATAATAAGGAAATCCATGAGAGTTTTTTTGTACACTCATAACATTTTCTTTGCACTCAGCAATTTATTAAATATGTACTTCGAGAGTTAACATTTTTTCTAGGGTGTTGCTTTTTGTTTTTCCTTGTTATATAAAAATGGCACTGCTTGTTTATGTTAATTTGAACCTCTATATTATTTAAATTCGAACTTCTAGTTCTTTTGAACATATAAATCTTAGTATTTTTGGAAACATCAAACGTCTCTGTTATTTTTCTTTGAAATTCTTATTAGTATTTCTCCGAAATGGGGAAAATCCAAACTTTTTATAAATGTTGAAGTACTATGTTATTTTAATTTGGACTTCTTGTTTATCTGTTTTTAGAAATGTGAGCAAACAAAAAATTGTAAACATATAAATGTTCTGTTATTTTTAATTTAAACTTTTTTGTTTTTTTAAGAAATTGAAGTAATATGTTCATTAAACAACGAACGGCTATGTTTTTTTAATTTTAACTTCTTGCTGTTTATTTTTTACAGAAACAGGAAATCCATGTGAAAATTCAATACACACATATAGGTTTCTTGTTTTGTTTTCCCAATTTTGTTTGAACTCTCCAATTTATTGAATCTGAACTTCTAGGGCAAACAATGTTCTCTACAAATTTTGTAACATGTTTTAGTCTATTATTTTACCATCTTACTTCTCTGAGCAAGCAACTATGAATTTTTAATTCTTCGATATGTCTATCTCACTATTTTTTAATATGAAAATACAAGTTTTATGCAAGTATTAAGAAAAAAACAATGGTGCTCCTATTTATGGCCTCATTGTGTACCATCTTATCGTAGAATCATAATGAAAACAATTGCACAGAAGCAGCATGTTAATTGAAGTAGTGGTTAATTGAACAGTAGTCGTCTACACTCTTTGCTAAAAATAGGCATCATCCAGACACGTATGCACGACACTGCTCAAGATTGGCAGCAACCACACACGCATGCATTTTATTCCAGCAACCTCATCCATACTAAGTTAAAAAAGCATATCCATATGGCCACCCCTCATGGCTTCTTCTTCACCGCACTTCTCTTTCTTCTTCTATCACACCCTTTCTCTATGAATGGAAACATGCTCCCTCCGTCCCAAAATAAGTGTCTTAACTTTATACTAACTCTAGTACAAAGTCGAGGAAGTACGAAAGAAGCATCAACACACCTGAGTGAAATGGCGACCGATAGCTTGCAGTCCATTGAACACATACAGCGTGATCTCACATCGCATGATGTCGCTTCATTTTTGGCTGCTTTTGCCACTCTAATCAGTGGGATTTCATCTTTTCTAATTGTTCTTTGATCTGTCAAAATTGATGGTTTTTTAAGTTCATTAAATTTGGTCATCTAAGCATGGCTCCAATGCTTTGCTGAATCCAATTCATCAATATCCAATTCAATTTGTCTCTCTCTCAGCTTCTGCATGTGCCTCCATAACTTTCTTGTTCACTTACTATTAACTGAAGTAGTTACAGTCGTGCTATGTTTCATCATTGCCAAGAGAGACATGCTTAGCTCAATAGTGCGGAGCTTCAGACATGCTCAATTGATTTCTCTGAACTTTTATCACCAGACTCTCTGAACTTCAGTAGTTCTCATTTGTTCTATCTCAATTTTTCTATAGTAAATTGGGGCCACGATGCTGCCATGTTCAGTTGACCTTGCGACCGAAACTAGCACTTGGGGGTTCCTTTCGGCATGCTGTACGCGCGCACATGGGACACCAAAATCATGCAAAAACTCGCATAGAGAACAATAGGTAGGGGATGGACGTCGGAGATGTAGCGTAGAGGAGTGTGCATAGTCGTCCACATGGAGGAAGGTTGACCCGAGGCTGTAGCGCATGGGGGATGACGACAAAGCAAAGTAGCAGTCTGTGGCGGCGGTTGGACTCAATACGTGGTGGGAGCCGGGGAGAAGCCCCGAGGATTAGGAGCAATGGCGGGGAAAGTCAACACAGGGAGGAGATGCCTTGGTGAGGAGGCCATCCTAGGGAGGGGCCACTGTGGATCAACAACATGGGTGGAGGGAGCTGCCGGAGCAGTCGCCGGGGAAGAGCCACGCTGGTAGAGGGAGCGGCCGGGGATCCTGTTAGTAGGCGCTGTCGGCGTGGGATCCTAATGGGGATGGCAGCGGTGGCGGGGACGGCGGCGGTGGCGGCGCTAGTTCCTGGTCGTGGGCGGCGGTGGCGACGCTGGTTCCTGGTCATGGGTAGCGGCAGCGGCGCGGTGGGAGGTGGGTGGCGTGGGATGGGTCCGATGGAAACGAGGGAGTTGGGTACTTGGGTCGAGTCGTTTCCTTTCTGATTGTATAAGAGTTCGGGAACACCTCTGCGTTTCCTTATAGGACACCTTATTATTAGAATCACTATTATGATCATGTGATCATAATAGTGCTACTTTTTGGGGAACGCAATATTTCAAAAAAATTCCTATGATCATGCAAAATCTATCTAGGATATGCATAGTAATGAGAGGGGAGAGTGTGTCCATGTACCCTTATAGACCGAAAGCGGAAGCGTCTAGTAACGTGGTTGATGTAGTCGAACGTCTTCACGATCCAACCTATCCTAGCACCGAACGTACGGCACCTCCGTGTTCAGCACACGTTCAGCACGATGAGGTCCATCGAGCTCTTGATCCAGTTGAGGACGAGGGAGAGTTACATCAACAGGATGGCGTGGCGACGGTGATGATGAAGTTACCGGCGCAGGGCTTCGCCTAAGCACTACGACGATATGACCGAGGTGGTAAACTGTGGAGGGGGCACCGCACAGGGCTAAGAGATGTCCGTCGTACTTTTGGGGTGCCCCCCGCCTCCGTATAAGAAGAGGAGGAGGAGGTGGCCAGCCTAGGGGGCACGCCATAAGGGGGAGTCATACTTGGACACCTAGTCTAAGTAGGATTCGCCCCCCCCCCTCATTCCTTCCATCAGAGAGGGAGAAGGGGAAGGGAGAGAGAGGGAGAAGGAAAGAGGGGGGGGGGTCGCCCCCCTCCTCTAGTCCAATTCGGTTTGGGCAAGGGGGGGTGCGTGCCCCTCTCACGTGGGCTTTCTCCTTTCCTCCAATAAGGCCCAATAGGCCCAATACTTCTCTCGGGGGGTTCCGGTAACCTCCCGGTACTCTGGAAAAATGCCCGAACCACTCGGAACCATTTCGATGCTCAAATGCAACCTTCCAATACATGAATCTTTACCTCTCAGCCATTTCGAGAATCCTCGTCATGTCCGTGATCTCATCCGGGACTCCGAACAAACTTTGGTCATCAAATCACATAACTCATAATACAAATCATCATCGAACATTAAGCGTGCGGACCCTACGGGTTCAAGAACTATCTAGACATGACCGAGACACATCTCCGGTCAATAACCAATAGCGGAACATAGATGCTCATATTTTCTCCTACATATTCTATGAAGATATTTCTCGGTCAAACCGCATAACAACATACGTTATTCCCTTTGTCATCGGTATGTTACTTGCCCGAGGTTTGATCGTCGGTATCATCATACCTAGTTCAATCTCGTTACCGACAAGTCTCTTTACTTCTTCCGTAATGTATCATCCCGCAACTAACTCATTAGTCACATCGCTTGCAAGGCTCTGATAACCCACAAGTATAGGGGATCGCAACAGTTTTCGAGGGTAGAGTATTCAACCCAAATTTATTGATTCGACACAAGGGGAGCCAAAGAATATTCTCAAGTTTTAGCAGCTGACTTGTCAATTCAACCACACTTGGAAACTTAATATCTGCAGCAAAGTATTTAGTAGCAAAGTAATATGATAGTAGTGGTAACGGTAGCAAAAGTAATATTTTTGGGTTTTGTAGTGATTGGAACAATAGCAACGGAAAAGTAAATAAGCGAAGAACAATATATGAAAAGATCGTACGCATTGGATCAGTGATGGGTAATTACGTCGGATGCGATCGATCATGCAACAATTATAACATAGGGTGACACAGAACTAGCTTCAGTTCATCAATGTAATGTAGGCACGTATTCCAAATATAGTCATACGTACTTATGGAAAAGAACTTGCATGACATCTTTTGCCCTACCCTCCCGTATCAGCGGGGTCCTATTGGAAACTAAGGGATATTAAGGCCTCCTTTTAATAGAGTACCGGACCAAAGCATTAACAAATAGTGAATACATGAACTCCTCAAACTACGGTCATCACCGATATTGCAGACTAAGGCATAGCCTAGTAGTGGGAAGGGGTTGATGCCTTCCCACCCACCCAGGTTCAAGGCTTGGTACTTGCAATTTGGGTTTGTTGCACCAATTATACTCTAGGGGGTTCCCTTGCAGTATTTTTATCAAAAAATGGTCCTGATTATTGTCACTTCGGGGTTAACGGATCATAACACATAATAGGTGACTATAGACTTGCAAGATGGGATCAAGAACTCACATATATTCATGAAAACATAATAGGTTCAGATATTAAAATCATGGCACTCGGGCCCTAGTGACAAGCATTAAGCATAGCAAACTCATAGCACCATCAACCTCAGAACATAGTGGATACTAGGGATCAAACCCTAACAAAACTAACTCGATTACATGATAAATCTCATCCAACCCATCACCGCCCAGCAAGCCTACGATGGAATTACTCATGCACGACAGTGAGCATCATGAAATTGGTGATGGAGGAAGGTTGATGATGACAATGGCAACGGATTCCCCACTCCGGAGCCCCGAACAGACTCCAAATCAGCCCTCCCGAGAGAGTTTAGGGCTTGGCGGCGGCTCTGTATCGTAAAACGCGATGAATCCTTCTCTCTGATTTTTTCCCGAACATGAATATATGGAGTTGGACTTGAGGTCGGTGGAGTGTCAGGGGGCCATGAGGCAGGGGGGCGCGCCGAGGGGGGGGGGGTAGGCGTGTCCCCACCCTCGTGGACAGGGTGTGGGCCCCTAACGTGGATTCTCCTTCCAGTATTTTTTATATATTCCAAAAATAAGCTCCGTTGATTTTCAGGTCATTCCGAGAACTTTTATTTCTGCACAAAAATAATACCATGGCAATTCTGCTGAAAACAGCGTTAGTCCGGGTTAGTTCCATTCAAATCATGCAAGTTAGAGTCCAAAACAAGGGCAAAAGTGTTTGGAAAAGTAGATACGACGGAGACGTATCAACTCCCCCAAGCTTAAACCTTTGCTTTTCCTCAAGCAATTCAGTTAATAAACTGAAAGTGATAAAGAAAAACTTTTACAAACTCTGTTTGCTCTTGTTGTTGTAAATATGTAAAGCCAGCACTCAAGTTTTCAGCAAAGATTATGAACTAACCATATTCACAATAACATTTAGGTCTCATGTTTACTCATATCAATTGCATAATCAACTAGCGAGCAATAATAACAAATCGCGGATGATAACACTTCCTGAAAACAATCATGATATGATATAACAAGATGGTATCTTACTAGCCCTTTCTGAGACCGCAAAACATAAATAGAAAGCACCTTTAAAGATCAAGGACTGACTAGACATTGTAATTCATGGTAAAAGAGATCCAGTCACAGTCATACTCAATCTAAACTAACAATAATGGATGCAAATGACAGAGGTGCTCTCCAGCTGGTGCTTTTTAATAATAAGATGATGACTCAACATAAAAGTAAATAGATAGGCCCTTCACAAAGGGGAGCAGGGATTTGTAGAGGTGCCAGAGCTCAATTTTGAAAAAGATATGAATAATATTTTGAGCGGTATACTTTCATTGTCAACATAACAACCGAGAAATCTCGATATCTTCCATGCTACACACATTATAGGCGGTTCCCATGTAGAATGGTAAAGTTTATACTCCCACACCACCAACAAGCATCAATCCATGGCTTGCCCGAAACAACGGGTTCCTCCAACTAACAACAATCCTAGGGGAGTTTTGTTTGCAATTATGATTTGATTTGAGGATGGGACTGGGCATCCCGGTGACCAGCCATTTTGTCGTGAACGAGGAGCGAAGTCCACTCCTCTTGAGAATAGCCCGCCTAGCATGGAGGATACAGACAACCCTAGTTGATACATGAGCTATTCGAGCATACAAAACAAAATGTTTATTTGAAGGTTTAGAGTTTGGCACATACAAATTTACTTGGAACGGTAGGTAGATACCGTATATAGGTAGGTATGGTGGACTCATATGGAATAACTTTGGGGTTTATGGAATTGGATGCACAATCAGCATTCCCGCTTAGTACAAGTGAAGGCTAGAAAGAGACTGGGAAGCGACCAGCTAGAGAGCGACAACAGTCATGAACATGCATTAAAATTAATCAACACCAAATGCAAGCATGAGTAGGATATAATGCACCATGAACATTAATATCGTAGATGCTATGTTGATTTTGTTTCAACTACATGCATGAACATGTGCCAAGTCAAGCCACTCGAATCATTCAAAGGAGGATACCACCCCATCATACCACATCACAACCATTTTAATAGCATGTTGGCACGCAAGGTAAACCATTATAAACTCCTAGCTAATTAAGCATGGCATAAGCAACTACAATCTCTAATTTTCATTGCAAATATGTTTCTTTCATAATATGCTGAATCAGGAATGATGAACTAATCATATTTACAAAAACAAGAGAGGTCGAGTTCATACCAGCTTTTCTCATCACAATAAGTTCATCGTATAGTCATCATTATTGCCTTTCACCTGCATGACCGAATAATGTGGATAATAATAATAGTGCACGTGCATTGGACTAAGCTGGAATCTGCAAGCATTCAATTCAAGAGAGAAGACAAGGTAATATGGGCTCTTTGTTAGATCAACAAGAATGCATATGAGAGCCACTCAACATTTTAATCATGGCCTTCTCCTCTCGACCCCCAAAGGAAAGAACAGAAACAAAACTATTTACATGGGAAAGCTCCCAACAAGCAAAAGAAGAACGAGAAATCTTTTTGGGTTGTTCTTTTTAATTACTACTACTACAGGCATGGAAAGTAAACTAACTAAAAGCTACAACTAATTTTTTTGTTTTTTCTTAAGGTTTTTCAAACACACAAGAAGAAAGCTTAAAAAGAAAATAAACTAGCATGGATGATACAATAAAAAAGTATGAGCACTGACAATTGGCATGAGTGTGTGAACATGAATGTAATGTCGGTGAGAGATACGTACTCCCCCAAGCTTAGGCTTTTGGCCTAAGTTGGTCTATGCCCATGGATCAAAGTGGCCGTCTCCGGTGTAAGGAGGAGTGTTCTCTGGGTGCCACTGGTTGGCAATCTCCTCAGGATTCCACTGATAAACTAACTGTCAAGAAGGGTCTTGGGGTGGTTCCGGCTCAGGGTCTGGAGCTGGTGTCACACTCCAGTATGCATAAACGTCCTCCGGTAAAACAAGGTACTTGCCTGAAAATATGTTAAACAAAGAGGGAGTAGGCAAGGTAATAGTCTCAAAGTTATTCTTACCAAAAATCAGTCTATAGTTAAGCATCTTCTTCTTATTCTTGACAATAAAATCATGTGCTACCATGCTCTTATAATCTAGAAAAATATTAGGCAACAACTTTTCCTCTTCCTCATAATGCCTGATAGGTATGTTAAAGTGTGCAGCTAGGCGCGAGTCAAAAATGCCTCCATGGACGGGGCCCTGAGTATGGTTCAAATTTAACTGTTTAGCAAAATAGCGCCTAAACTGAAAGTAGTATCTTGAAACAAGGCATGGCGCAAAATAACAATATCAGGAGCACTAAGGTTCCCACAGTTCCCGCGACCAATTAAGCATCTACTAGAAAATATTGCAAAGTAACGTAGAACAGGAAAATGTATGATAGTGATTCTCGCATCGGAAACTTCCCCTTTTCCCCCACAACAATCATATCAATAAATCCCTCCACATCATTACGATGTGGTTCCTCTATGCTGCACTCAAAAGGTATCAAACAAACCCGACAAAAATCATAAAGTGACATTTCCTTATGCTCATCATATAAATAAAATTCCACCGAAGGTGGCGAGATTCTAGCATGGAAATGAAAGTCCTGCACAAATATATTGGTGAGTAAGAGATACTGTTCGCACTTGTCGTGGAGAAAGGCGGTGAGGCCTGCATTCTTAGCCAAATGATAAAAATCTTCATGAATCCCGACCTCTTTCAAGAACTCATCACAAGGCCATTCACATGGCCGAACCTTCGCAGTACGAGGGAGATTATACTTGGGCTTCTTGTTCTCTTCACTTTGCTTATCCTTCGAGCTTCGGCTCGATGAGCCCCTCAAAAATCTCTTCATATTTTTCTGAAAATTTCTGAATTTTTTAGTAAATTAAAATAAAAGTGAACCAAACTCAACAAAATTGATAGCAACTACTCCAACAAGTGCCTAGAGGCTATATCATGCATTAAAACTACTTTTGACCATATAATTTTGACATGCAAGCTCAAGAACAAGGTTACCTAAGCAGCAAAAATTTGCAATGAATAAAGCACTAGAACAAAAACTAATTGGTCCATTGGAGGAGTCACATACCAAAGAACAATCCCCCAAAGTAGTTTTGTGAATGGAGCTTTGAGCAAGGAGATCAAAAATGGCAGCAAGATGAGCAAGAACTCGGGTTTGAGCTGGTTGGTGATTTTTTGGGGAGGAAGAAGGAGTGTGTGGTGGCTGGAATAAGTGGAGGGGACCCATCTGGGGTCCATGAGGCAGGGGGCGTGCCCAGGGGGTGGGCGCACCCTCCACCCTCGTGGGCATGTGGCTGCTCCCCTTCTGTGTTCTCAGTGCCAGATATTCTCAAATATTCTAGAAAAAATCATATTTAAATTTCACGGCATTTGGAGAAGTTTTATTTTTGGGTTATTTTTTATTGCATGGATAATTCAGAAAACTGACAGAAAAATACTAATTTTGCTTTATTTAATATAAATAACATAAAGTAAAAATAGGGTACAGAGAGTTGTGTTTTCTAAATTCATCCATCTCATGCTCATCAAAAGGAATCCACTAACAAGGTTGATCAGGTCTTGTTAACAAACTCATTTCGAATAACATGAAACCAGAGAATTTTTGAATAACACTAGCTTACCTCAACGGGGATATGCATGTCCCCAACAATAAGAATATCATATTTCTTCTTGACAGTAGGAAGAGGAAATTCAAAACCTCCAATAGTGATTGTTGAACTTTTTCCAATAGAATTGATACTGTGGACTTGAGGTTGTTTCCTCAGAAAGTGTACCGTATGCTCATTACCATTAACATGAAAAGTGACATTGCCTTTGGTGCAATCAATAACAGCCCCTGCAGTATTCAAAAAGGGTCTTCCAAGAATAATAGACATACTATCGTCCTCGGGAATATCAAGAATAACGAAGTCCGTTAAAATAGTAACGTTTGCAACCACAATAGGCACAACCACAATAGTAACGTATGCATTTGATTTATCAGCCATTTGCAAAGATATTTCAGTAGGTGTCAACTTATTCAAATCAAGTCTACGATATGAAGAGAGAGGCATAACACTAACACCGGCTCCAATATCACATAAAGCAATTTTAACATAGTTTCTTTTAATGCAGCATGGTATAGTTGGTACTCCTGGATCTCCAAGTTTCTTTGGTATTCCACCCTTAAAAGTATAATTAGCAAGCATGGTGGAAATTTCAGCTTCTGTATCTTTCTTTTATTAGTAACAATTTCCTTCATGTATTTAGCATAAGGGTGCATTTTAAGTATATCAGTCAAACGCATACGTAAAAAGATAGGTCTAATCATTTCAGCAAAGCACCCAAAATCCTCATCATCCTTTTTATTGGATGGTTTAGGAGGAAAAGGCATGGGTTTCTGTACCCATGGTTCTCTTTCCTTAGCGTGCTTCCTAGCAACAAAGTCTCTCTTATCATAACGTTGATTCTTTGATTGTGGGTTATCAAGATCAACAACAGGTTCAATCTCTACATCATTGTTATTGCTAGCTTGAGCATCAACATGAACATCATCATTAACATTATCACTAGGTTCATGTTCATTACCAGATTTTGTTTCAGCATTAGAAATAGAAATATCATTGCGATTCTCAAGTGTGTCAACAACAGGTTCACTAGAAGCATGCAAAGTCCTATCATTTTTCTTTTTCTTCCTGTTAGAAGGACTAGGTGCATCAACATTAGTTCTTTGAGAATCTTGCTCAATTCTCTTAGGATGGCCCTCAGGATACAAAGGTTCCTGAGTCATTTTACCACCTCTAGTCATAACTCTAACAACATTATCATTCATCTTATTATTTAATTCATTGAGAAAATCATTCTGAGTTTTAAGTACTTGTTCTACTTAAGTGGTAACCATAGAAGCATGTTTACTAATAAGTTTAAGTTCACCTTTAACTCTAGACATATAATCACTCAAGTGTTCAAGCATATCAGCATTGTGTTTCAATTGTGTACCAACATAAGCATTGAAATTTTCTTGTTTAACCATAAAGTCATCAAACTCATCTAAGCATTGGCTAGCAAACTTAGTAAATGGGATTTCATATTTATCGAATCTATAGAGAGAATTTACCTTTACTACCTATGTCAGGTTATCAAGACCATGTGTTTCTTCAACAGGCGGCAAATTAGGACCATGTATTTCTTCAATAGGTGGTAAATTCTTAACATCTTCAGTTTTAGTAACTTTTTCTTTCATAGATTTCTTTGCCTCTTGCATATCTTCAGGGCTTAGAAATAGAATACCCCTTTTCTTCGGAGTTGGCTTAGGAGTTGGTTCAGGAAGTGTCCAATTATTTTCATTAGTCAACATATTATTCAATAACAATTCAGCTTGATCAATAGGTCTTTCCCTGAAAACACAACCAACACAACTATCCAGGTGGTCTCTGGAAGCATCGGTTAGTCCATTATAAAAGATATCAAGTATTTCATTTTTCTTGAGAGGATGATCAGGCAAAGCATTAAGTAATTGGAGAAGCCTCCCCCAAGCTTGTGGGCGACTCTCTTCTTCAATTGGCACAAAATTATATATTTCCCTTAAGGAAGCTTGTTTCTTATGAGCAGGGAAATATTTAGCAGAGAAGTAATAAATCATATCCTGGGGACTACGCACACAACCAGGATCAAGAGAATTAAACCATGTTTTAGCATTACCCTTTAATGATAATGGAAACAACTTAAGGATAAAGTAATATCGAGTGTTCTCATCATGAGTAAAGAGGGTGGCTATATCACTTAATTTAGTAAGATGTTCCACCACAGTTTCAGATTCATAGCCATAGAAAGGATCAGATTCAACCAAAGTAATTAACTCAGGATCGACAGAGAAGTTGTAATCCTTATTAGTAATAAAGATAGGTGAAGTCGCAAAAGCAGGGTCATATTTCATTCTAGCATTCAAAGACTTTTCTTTAAGCTTAGCTAATAATTTCTTAAGATCAGATCTATCATTGCAAGCTAAAAAGTCTCTAGCAGTTTCTTCATCCATAACATAACCCTCAGGATCACCAGGCAATTCATATCTAGGGGGAGAATCTTCATCATCACTTTCATCAATATTACCATTTTCAATAATTTCATTCTCCCTAGCCCTAGCAAGTTGTTCATCAAGAAATTCACCTAGTGGCACAGTATTATCAAGCATAGAAGTAGTTTCATAATAAGTATCATGCAAAGCAGAAGTGGCATCATCAATAACATGCGACCTATTGGAATCAATAGCATGTGTAGGTGTCGCAAGTTTACTCAAAACAGAAGGTGAATCAAGTGCAGAGCTAGATGGCAGTTCCTTACCTCCCCTCGAAGTTGAGGGAAAAATCTTGGTTCTTTGATCTTTCAAGTTCTTCATAATGATAAGCAGATATAAATCCCAAGTGACTCAAAGAATAGAGCTATGCTCCCCGGCAACGGCGCTAGAAAATAGTCTTGATAACCCACAAGTACAGGGGATCGCAACAGTTTTTGAGGGTAGAGTATTCAAACCAAATTTATTGATTCAACACAAGGGGAGACAAAGAATATTCTCAAGTATTAGCAGCTGAGTTGTCAATTCAACCACCCCTGGAAACTTAATATCTGCAGCAAAGTATTTAGTAGCAAAGTAATATGATAGTAGTGGTAACATGATGCGGAGCATCCTATGGACATCACCATGTCAAGAGTCTGTTTGGCAAGTGACACATGCGACATCTACTTTACATACTGTTACGCCCTCGATGCGGCTATATCTCCCACGTATTGAAGCACGACTTAGAGGCATAACCGCATTGAAAGCAATGTCGCAAGTGAGGTAATCTTCACACAACCCATGTAATACATAAGGGAAAGAGATACATAGTTGGCTTACACTCGCCACTTCACACAATTACAAGAATAAAGCATTACATCATCCAGATACAATCAAGGCCCGACTATGGAGCCAAAATAAAAGAAGAACCCCAAAAGCGACAAGGTCCCCGATCGACCCCAACTGGGAGCCACTACTGATCATCGAGAACAAAAAAACACAAAGGACAAGATCTTCATCGAGCTCCTCCTTGAGCTTGGTTGCGTCATCTGCACGGTTCAACGGCACCTGCAAGCTGGTTTTGGAAGTATTTGTGAGTCACGGGGACTCAGCAATCTCACACCCTCGTGATCAAGACTATTTAAGCTTATGGGTATGGTAAAACGTATGAGGTGGAGCTGCAGCAAGCGACTAGCATATATGTTGGCTAACATACGCAAATGAGAGCGAGAAGAGAAGGCAAAGAACGGTCGATAAAAATATGATCAAGAAGTGATCCTAGAACAACCTACGTCAAACATAACTCCAACACCGTGTTCACTTCCCGGACTCCGCCGGAAAGAGACCATCACGGTTACACACGCGATTGATGCATTTTAATTAAGGTCAACTTCAAGTTTTCTACAACCGGACATTAACAAATTCCCATCTGCCCATAACAGCGGGCACGGCTTTCGAAAGTTCAAATCCCTGCAAGGGAGTCCCAACTTAGCACATGACAAGCTCTCACGATCAACGAAGGATATACCTTCTCCTGAGACATTCCGATCAGACTCGGTATCCCGGTTCTACAAGACAACTTCGACAAGTTAAAACAAATCCAGCAACACCGCCCGAATGTGCCGACAAATCCCGATATTAGCTGCACATATCTCGTTCTCAGGGCACACTCAGATTGTCCAAACTTCCAGTAGGCCAGCCCAGAGTTGCCCCTGGTGGCCACCGGCGGCTGACAGGTTGGACCAACACTAAGAGGAGCACTGGACCGGGGGTTTAAATAAAGATGACCCTTGAGTCCGCGGAACCCAAGTGGAAAAGAGGCTAGGTGGCAAATGGTAAAACCAATGTTGGGCATTGCTGGAAGAGTTTTATTCAAGGCAAACTGTCAAGGGGTTCCCATTATAGCCCAACCGCGTAAGGAACGCAAAATCCGGGAACATAACACCGATATGACGGAAACTAGGGCGGCAAGAGTGGAACAAAACACCAGGCATAAGGCCGAGCCTTCCACCCTTTACCAAGTATATAGATGCATTAGTTAAATAAGATATATTGTGATATCCCAACAAGTAAACATGTTCCAACAAGGAACAACATCTCCATGTTCCAACAAGGAACAAACTTCAATCTTCACCTGCAACTAACAACGCTATAAGAGGGGCTGAGCAAGCGGTAACATAGCCAAACAACGGTTTGCTAGGACAAGGTGGGTTAGAGGCTTGGTTCAACAATATAGGAGGCATGATAAGCAAGTGGTAGGTATCGCAGCATAGGCATAGCAAAAGAGCGAGCATCTAGCAAGCAAAGATAGAAGTGATTTCGAGGGTATGCTCATGTTGCCTGAAATCCCGCAAGGAAGAAGAACGAGTCCATGAAGAAGACAAACGGACGTAGATGAATGGAGCCTCACAAACACGACGCTATCGGAACCAACCCGAAGAAGCAACACCAGAAAGGAGCAAACAACATAGTAAACCACCACCACATAACATGGCATGATGCACAACCAAATATGATGCATGTCCGGTTTAATGAAGGATGGCATGGCAAAGTGCAACAAACAATCCTACAAATTAAGTGGAGCTCATTATGCAACGGAGTTGCATATTTAAGAAAACACCACATGACTTATTTAGTTCTCTCTCGTTGAGGTACTCAACAATATTAATTGTTGTTAAACATGGCAAGAGGGTGAAGCAAATGTAAACTACCTATCTAGTCAAGGTTAAATGAGGCCGGAAACAACGAACAACAAATTCCGGTAAATCCCCATATGCATATTGTAGATTTGGTGCTGATCTGCCCTAAACACAATTTTAGAGTTATTAAACATGCAAAGTAAATCCACCATGTTAAACTAGGCATAATTCTACCCCATTTACATATAAAGTTTATTAAATTTGGAGCTACGGTTATTTAGTTATGAATTAAATCATTTTAGCATGGCATAGGAGTAAATTTACTCAAACAGAAATTAAAACATTTCAAACATAGATGAAATTTTTATATTATGAGACTAGATGAAATTCTAAGAAAGTTTCATATATAATTTATTTAGATCCGATGCACGGTTGTGGAGTTATTATATGCATGAACCTAAAGGGGTTTTCTGAAAAACTGCAGTCTCTGGATAAATGGGCAAATTAGCAGAACGGAAAAAGGACAAGCCCAATAGTGCACAGGGGCTATAGGTGGCTCACCCTGGCCCAAGGCCCGTTCGGGCAGAGAAGGGAGCAGCGGATGGCCTCAACTAGGTCGTGGCCCACGCAGGCGCTGGCGCGGAACTGGGCCTCGCATGGCTCGGCTGGCCCACGCGCGGAGGCGAACGGTGATGGGGGTCGCCGTCCTCTTCTGCTCGATGCAGAGGCAGAACCAGGCGCGGCGGCGCCCGCCGGCGATGTGGAATGATAGCGCGGCAGGGAAGAGCTCCGGCGAGGTCGGGGATGGACGGATCTGGCCTTGGGGCATCGGATCTGACGACGAGGACGGTCAGGGAGACGAGCGGTGAAGGTGGTGGTCTCCGGTGAAGGTCAACTAGGCGAGGGCGAGTGGAACATCATCTGCGATGGCGCCCTGCGCGGGAGAGAGAGAGAGACGTGAGGGAGAGGGAGGACAGAGGAAAGGAGAGAGATGGATCTGGCCTGGGGTCACCGGCGGCGGCTCCGGGTCGCCGGAGTTCATCCCGGCGCGGTGCGAGGCGATTCCAGCGACGGGCACGAGCAGGAGGGAGCATCGGGCTCTCTCGACCCTGGTCAGGGACGGCGGCGCGGTGCGGGCACCTCGGCCTAGAACGGCCCGTGGTGGGCCTCGGATGGGCCTGGCAGGGACCGAGGCGATGTGGGGCGCGGGGAGGCGACGTGGCGGCTTCCCGTTGGCTGCGGGCGTCCTGCGTGGTGGCGGCTGGTCACCAGGATGGCGCCAAGTGGTAGGGACGAGGTGGCCGGCGGCGGAAATAGAGGAGAGGAGGTGGGAGGCGGCTGGCTGATGATTGGGGGCGCGGATTTCGAGGAGGAGGAAGGAGAAGGCCCAAATTGGCATGGAGGGGGTCTATATAAGGTAAGGGGGCTAGGGTTAGGGGGTTTGAGGCCGTTCCGGAGCCGTTCGATTTCAATCGGACGACCCGGAGTGGAGGGGTTTAGATAGGTGGGCTAGTGGGCTGTGCTAGAGAGAGATGGGCTGAGAAGAGAGGAGAGAGAGGCCCGGCAACAGTTTTCGGAGACCGAAAACGTCCGATGTTAGACCGACTATATTGCCGCTATTGTTTAACGGTTGGGCTATCAGACGAGCTCCAAATGCGATGAAACTTGGCAGGCGACCTACTAACAACATAGCAACACCACATGCCAACTTTCATCCCATTCCGAGAACATTTTCCGGCCACTTATAAAATAATATTTCGGACATGCCGCGGGCGTGTGCAAGTGTGTCTGGGCTCAGAACGGACAACGGAAGGAACTGGGAGAACCCGGGCTAATGCAAGTTTTGAAAACATGATGATGCAATGCACATGATGACATGACAAGATGCAACACACAAGCGAATGACATGGCAACGACGGGGAATAACTGGAAGACACCTGGCACAATGGTCTCGGGGCGTTACAACACTCCACCACTATGAGAGGATCTCGTCCCGAGATCTAGAATGGCACCGGAGGGAAAAGGAAGAGGAAGAGAAGAGGTAAAACTAAGTTGCTTCTTTGAAAAACGAGTGAGACCAAAGAACCTTGAAAAGGTTAAGCCATTTCGAGAGAAGAATACAACGGAGATGACAAAGCTAAAAACACTCTGTTAGAAAAGAGGAACAAGGGAGAACAACTTCAGGCAGCATCCGATTGAAAAGAAAAGGAATTGAATAAGAACTTGGAAAGAGGGCACGACACTCCGGTTAAATGGATAAGCACGAAAGAACACGATCCTCACAATTCGAGATGATGAGAGAAAAGAGAAACATCACAATGCCTCCGGATGAAGGAATCGAAGGTAGATCATTGGAATTAAATTATGGAGAAGAAAATGATAATTCTTCCCACATATGAATTTGAAAGAAAACATCCTTATGGATAAGGCTTGAACGGAGTTGTTAAAAAATCAACAACGAAAACAATAAGCTGCTCGTGGGCTTATGAAAACATCTGAAAAACTTGAGGTGAAATTCTACCATAAATGGAAACACGGTTGGATTGATATGAACAAGGAGACAAGAAACTTATTTCACCATGAGGATAAATGAAGAACTTGGGTCATTTATGAGCACCATAAATAGCAACAATCCTTAGGGAAAGGTTTAGGTGAAATATAACCCAAGATAACTCCAATGAAGAGATTGATGGGTTACAAAGGAACTCATGAACGAATGGAAAATGATGGGTTTAAAATATGTCATTCCGGACAACTTGTGAATCATGAAACACGAAGGGAAATTGTCAACAATGACATACCACCACCTCAAAAGATAAGATTGAAAGAATAGCACTCCGGATTGCAAGAGGAAGACAACTTGAAGTATATCTTGGCGGATCATATCTTCGAGAGATATCTTGAAGAACAATTGAAGAATGAAAAGAATCCTTGACGAACCACCATGAGGAACTCCGGTAATAAAAGGATGACCAAACAAAAGGAAAGAGAAGTTGAAAACACAAGGTGAAACCTTGTAATGATTTAGATGGATCTCCGTGGTGATATAATTGCGAGAGGTTGGAACTCCGAGAAAAAAGAAGAAGATGAAACAATAGAAACTGAGAATTTTGATGAACCTCTGGAATAAAGAATTGAATTCATTCGATGAAACAAGAATAAGAATTACATTATGCCTAACCTTCACCAATTTAAATTGATGAGAAGCAACGGATTTGGCATACAACTTATTTCCGTAGAAAAGATTAAGAGAGATATAAATCAAACTTGAGAAGGTCTTCAACGGACCACCGGTGGGATTGTGACAACGGATAAATTAATACAATAGCAACGGAAGAGAATTCTTGAATGAACCACATAAGAATTGAAAATGAACGAAGTAAAGGGATGAATCACCGGTAAGAATTAGACAAAGAATGAAGATTCTTGAGAGAATTTAGATGTAAGTGAACGAAGAGATCCCGAGCTGATTAGAGAATACTTGAATGATGCACCGGTAAGATTTAGAGAAAGAGAGCTGAAAGCTGAAATGATTAATTCTTCTGAAATGATGGGCTCCGGGGAAAAGAAAAGAGAAAACAACTCATGAAATGCTCCGGATGGATGAAAAGAATTCTCATAATCAAAACAATTATGAGAGATGGCAACAAATTAGAACCATGGATCTTTGGAAGAACGGGTAAGGATTTATGAGGAACTCCTCTTTGGTCTTCAAATACGAGAATGACGAGAACAACACCACCAAAAATCGTTGAGATACTCCGGGATGACGAATAGAAAGGTTGATCCAACGATGAAAAGAATTTGAAAGATCTTGGAGAAAGACATTTGATTGATGATAATTCATTCTTACGTCAAACTTTGAAATGAATTTGAGACTAACTCCAGGAGAATAAGAAGAGTCAGGTAAGATCCTGGGAAAAGACCTGTGGGTTAGGGCCCACTCAAGAGAAACAACGTTGAAAAGGTTGCTTGGAAGATAGATTACACCGGTTGAATTAAAAGACTTGAAAGAGATAACAATCTCGAAAGAGCTTGAATGAATGAGAATACGCACTAGCATCTTCTGAGATATCTTCAGCACTCCGGAACAAATGAATAGCGAGAAGTGAATTATTATGAGGTGCACCGGCATAAGTAGGCATTGGGAAAAAAGAAAAGGAGTATGCTCAATACCAAAGCTTGAATTAAATCCACAGGAGAAGAAAATGAGTGACGAGAGACGAACTTGAAGCTTCGATAGCATCTTCTTGCGAATCACCGGATAAGAATATTGACGGAGAAGGAATGGAGAAGCTTCCCATCAATAAAATGGATACTTGATTAAGAAATATGAGTCCTTGAAGAAACAAGGGAGGGAGGGAGGAACGGAAAAACAAAGTCAACTTGGGATGGATGAAACGAACACCGTCCAGAAAGCTGAGATTGAATCTTGCGGATATTGAAATGATCGGATCCACTTGAAGAGAAGCACACAGGTTGAACAAGATTGGCATAACAATCTCGATTATCAAGGAGGATTAGTATTCACATAGGAGTATGAGAACACCACTTAGGAAAGGTATGGAATCAACATTTGACTTCGAAGCAACTCGAATACCACAACTTAAAACAAACAAAGGATTGGCTTGCGGAATAAGCCGGAACAAACATATGATAGAGATTTCGTCCGAAGTTTTCGTGGTGGGGCCTACACAGGCTCGATCGTACAGCACCATCATGTACAAGGTAGTGCACATGACATACGAAGCGTCCCCAAGTCGGCATAGCCAAGGACTCTTTAAGACACAACGAGACCACTGTAAAACCAACTGTGAATAGGCGGGCCACTAGACGTCGAACCCCAATTTCGTATCATACATCTGTCAGAAAGATATCCTAAGAGCTACTTGAATTCCCACTTATAAACTCCCGAAACTTTCCGGTTATGCAATTAGGTGTTGGGGATACAGGGGAAGCATAATATCTCACCCAAAACTAGCAAATCCTACATCCAGCTGTATCCATCCTTCAACACATAACCAAGAAACCTTCGAAAATCATCTACCTCAACCTTCGAAAAGCATCCGTTATGCGAGTTATGACAATACTCCTGAACTCTCGCCCCAGTACTGGGTGGCGTCGAGGTTATCTCACCAACAACTGCATAAAAGAGATTTTCGATGTCGGTGAAACTAAACTCAGGTATTCCACAACTGCAACGATAAAATTGTGACGACAACACCTCGGAGCTCAACTCCCCGGGACACTGCCACAACCCCTAAATGACAGGAGGCACCAAGAACAATGTTCTCGTCACAAAACCATCGGAACGATTCCAAGATACCCACGTGATCCTAATTTTTTTTGTGAAATTTGAGGAGAGAATAGTCAAAACTCTATGTCAGGATACCTTACCAGAGCGATGAAGGGACCGGGGAGTAAAAAGAATTCCTAAACTCTCAGATATATAATTCCTAAATGACTCAAAACAATTTCTAGACTCAACTCGTCCGCTAATTCGATCAAGCAATGGGGCTCCTAAGGTCGGGGAAGGCTCTGATTACCAACTTGTTACGCCCTCGATGCGACTATATCTCCCACGTGTCGAAGCACGACTTAGAGGCATAACCGCATTGAAAGCAATGTCACAAGTGAGGTAATCTTCACACAACCCATGTAATACATAAGGGAAAGAGATACATAGTTGGCTTACACTCACCACTTCACACAATTACATGAATAAAGCATTACATCATCCAGATACAATCAAGGCCCGACTACGGAGCCAAAATAAAAGAAGAACCCCAAAAGCGACAAGGTCCCCGATCGACCCCAACTGGGCTCCACTACTGATCAGCTAGAACAAAACAACACAAAGGACAAGATCTTCATCGAGCTCCTCCTTGAGCTTGGTTGCGTCATCTGCACGGTTCAACGGCACCTGCAAGCTGGTTTTGGAAGTATCTGTGAGTCAGGGGACTCAGCAATCTCACACCCTCGCGATCAAGACTATTTAAGCTTATGGGTAAGGTAAAAGGTATGAGGTGGAGCTGCAGCAAGCGACTAGCATATATGGTGGCTAACATACGCAAATGAGAGCGAGAAGAGAAGGCAAAGCACGATCGATAAAAGTATGATCAAGAAGTGATCCTAGAACAACCTACGTCAAACATAACTCCAACACCGTGTTCACTTCCCGGACTCCACCGGAAAGATACCATCACGGTTACACACGCGGTTGATGCATTTTAATGAAGGTCAATTTCAAGTTTTCTACAACCGGACATTAACAAATTCCCATCTGCCCATAACCGCGGGCATGGCTTTCGAAAGTTCAAATCCCTGCAGGGGAGTCCCAACTTAGCCCATGACAAGCTCTCACAGTCACTGAAGGATATACCTTCTCCCGAGACATTCCGATCAGACTCGGTATCCCGGTTCTACAAGACAACTTCGACAAGTTAAAACAAATCCAGCAACACCGCCCGAATGTGCCGACAAATCCCGATAGGAGCTGCACATATCTCGTTCTCAGGGCACACTCAAATTGTCGAAACTTCCGGTAGGCCAGCCCAGAGTTGCCCCTGGTGGCCACCGGCGGCTGACAGGTTGGACCAACACTCAGAGGAGCACTGGCCCGGGGGTTTAAATAAAGATGACCCTTGAGTCCGCGGAACCCAAGGGGAAAAGAGGCTAGGTGGCAAATGGTAAAACCAATGTTGGGCATTGCTGGAAGAGTTTTATTCAAGGCGAACTGTCAAGGGGTTCCCATTATAGCCCAACCGCGTAAGGAACGCAAAATCCGGGAACATAACACCGATATGACGGAAACTAGGGCGGCAAGAGTGGAACATAACACCAGGCATAAGGCCGAGCCTTCCACCCTTTACCAAGTATATAGATGCATTAATTAAATAAGATATATTGTGATATCCCAACAAGTAAACATGTTCCAACAAGGAACAACATCTCCATGTTCCAACAAGGAACAAACATCAATCTTCACCTGCAACTAACAACGCTATAAGAGTAGCTGAGCAAGCGGTAACATAGCCAAACAACGGTTTGCTAGGACAAGGTGGGTTAGAGGATTGGTTCAACAATATTGGAAGCATGGTAAGCAAGTGGTAGGTATCGCAGCATAGGCATAGCAAAAGAGCGAGCATCTAGCAAGCAAAGATAGAAGTGATTTCGAGGGTATGGTCATGTTGCCTGAAATCCCGCAAGGAAGAAGAACGAGTCCATGAAGAAGACAAACAGACGTAGATGAACGGATCCTCACAAACACGACGTTATCGGAACGAACCCGAAGAAGCAACACCGGAAAGGAGCAAACAACATAGTAAACAACCACCACATAACATGGCATGATGCACAACCAAATATGATGCATGTCCGGTTTAATGAAGCATGGCATGGCAAACTGCAACAAACAATCCTACAAATTAAGTGGAGCTCATTATGAAACGGAGTTGCATATTGAAGAAAACACCACATGACTTATTTAGTTCTCTCTCGTTTAGGTACTCAACAATATTAAATGTTGTTAAACATGGCAATAGGGTGAAGCAAATGTAAACTAACTATCTAGTCAAGGTTAAATGAGGCCGGAAACAACGAACAACAAATTCCGGTAAATCCCCATATGCATATTTAAGATTTGGTGCTGATCTGCCCTAAACACAATTTTAGAGTTATTAAACATGCAAAGTAAAGCCACCATGTTAAAACTAGGCAAAATTCTACCCCATTTACATATAAAGTTTATTAAATTTGGCGCTACGGTTATTTAGTTATGAATTAAATCATTTTAGCATGGCATAGGAGTAAATTTACTCAAACAGCATTTAAAACATTTCAAACATAGATGAAAGTTGCATATTATGAAACTAGATGAAATTCTAAGCAAGTTTCATATATAATTTATTTAGATCCGATGCACGGTTGTGGAGTTATTATATGCATGAACCTAAAGGGGTTTTCTGAAAAACTGCAGTCTCTGGATAAATGGGAAAAATAGCAGAATGGAAAAAACATGGCTTGGGCCGAATCTGGGACAAGCCCAACAGTGCACAGGGGCTGTAGGCGGCTCACCCTGGCCAATGGCCCGTTTGGCAGAGAAGGGAGCAGCGGATGGCCTCAACTGGGTTGTGGCCCACGCAGGCGCTGGCGCGGAACTGGGCCTCGCATGGCCCGGCTAGCCCACGCGCTGAGGCAAATGGTGCTGGGGGTCGCCGTCCTCCTCTGCTCAATGCAGAGGCAGAACCAGGCGCGGCGGCGCCCGCTGGTGATGTGGAACAATGGCGCGGCAGGGAAGAGCTCCGGCGAGGTCGGGGATGGATGGATCCGGCCTTGGGGCATCGGATCTGACGACGAGGACGGTCAGGGAGACGAGCGGCGAAGGTGGTGGTCTCCGGCGAAGGTCAACTAGGCGAGGGCGAGTGGAACTTCATCTGCGATGCCCCCCTGCGCGGGAGAGAGAGAGAGAGAGACGTGAGGGAGAGGCAGGACAGAGGAAAGGAGAGAGACGGATCTGGCCTGGGGTCACCGGCGGCGGCTCCGGGTCGCCGGAGTTCATCCCGGCGCGGTGCGAGGCGATTCCAGCGACGGGCACGAGCGGGAGGGAGCATCGGGATCTCTCGACCCAGGTCAGGGACGGCGGCGCGGTGCGGGCGCCTCGGCCCAGAACGGCCCGGGGCGGGCCTCGGATGGGCCTGGCAGGGACCGAGGCGATGTGGGGCGCGGGGAGGTGACGTGGCAGCTTCCCGTTGGCTGCGGGCATCCTGCGTGGTGGCGCCTGGCCACCAGGATGGCGCCAAGTGGCAGGGACGAGGTGGCTGGCGGCGGAAATAGAGGAGAGGAGGTGGGAGGCGGTTGGCTGATGACTGGGGGCGCGAATATCGAGGAGGAGGAAGTTGAAGGCCCAAAATGGCATGGAGGGGGTCTATATAAGGTAAGGGGGCTTGGGTTAGGGGGTTTGAGGCCGTTTCGGAGCTGTTCGGTCTCGATCGGACGACCCGGAGCGGAGGGGTTTAGATAGGTGGGCTAGTGGGCTGTGCTAGAGAGAGATGGGCTGAGAAGAGAGGAGAGAGAGGCCCGGCAACAGTTTTCGGAGACCGAAAACGTCCGACGTTAGACCGACTATATTGCCGCTATAGTTTAACGGTTGGGCTATCAAACGAGCTCCGAATGCGATGAAACTTGGCAGGTGACCTACTAACAACATAACAACACCACATGCCAACTTTCATCCCATTCCGAGAGCATTTTCCGGCCACTTATAAAATAATATTTCGGACATGCCGCGGGCGCGTGCAAGTGTGTCTGGGCTCAGAATGGACAACGGAAGGAACTGGGAGAACCCGGGCTAATGCAAGTTTTGAAAACATGATGATGCAATCCACATGATGACATGGCAAGATGCAACACGCAAGCGAATGACATGGCAACGACGACGAATAACTGGAAGACACCTGACACAACGGTCTCGGGGCGTTACACATACCCAAAGGTGAATCATCTCCTTTACACGTGCTCGCTTGACCCCTTTGAGGATGGTATACTACTTACACTCCACTCGTGTGCATGCATAGGTATTGTCAGAACACTACAGACGACGAGGAGGAGTGCAAGCGCCAAGGAACAACTACACCATCCGCGAGGGAAACCTGGAAGCAATGATGGAAGAAGACAGAGCTCCTGAAGCTACAGCGGCCGGACATCCAGGCCAGAGGCCGAACATCCGGCGCCTGGGCAGACGCGCAGGGGCTGCCCCAACATACGGCCAACAACATCAGCGGCCGGACATCCGGCGCCAGCCTGGACATCCGGCCCTCCACGAATGCCCGGACATCCGGCCCGACACCCGGACGTCCGGCCTTCCCTGCCTGCGTGCAGTGTATCTCGGCCGAGGCCCATGTACCCCTTCGCCCCTTAGAGTATATACCCCCCTCCACCTACGTTTTAGGGTTAGCATTGTGATAGCTCATTTGAGAGATACAGCTTCGCTCATCCATATCGGATCTACTCCTTGAGAGAGACCGCAGCCCCTCTTCGGAGAAGATCCACCTTGGATTCAACACCCCCTCTTGGGCGGCCCCATCAAGACCTCCTCACGGAGAAGAACCGGTTACCCTATGTATCATCCTTTGTTGGATTCGGATCTTGTATCTCTTTGTTTTTCGAGGATCTAGCACATGTGTGATCATTCTTGTTGGTTTTAGTGTTTCTCTCGTGTTTCCCCTTGTGATTCCCCTCGTTTCCCCCTCGCGTTCTTCGTGTTCATCGCGGGATCCGCTCCTTTCGTGAAAGATCGGCCATATAGGGTTCCACCCTACATCATTGTGGCATTGATGATGCAAGATCGTCACTATAGGGTTCCAAGCCCCACGAGCTCCAAGACGATGCTCCCAAGTTCGACTTCACCGCCATCCCTCTTTGTGGCATTGATGATGCCGAGTCTACTTCGACTCTTTTTCAAGATGGTGCGGCGACGACTACGACTACGGAGACCATCAGGGACCAAGCTTTGGAGGCGAGCGACATAGTGACGAGCAAGGATGATGCTTCCATCTTAGGATGCGAGAGTGATGATGTGCCATCTTCGGCTTTCATCCACGGCGACGGCGATGAGATGGTTGAGCATGGGATTTTCCCGTCGACCACGATGACGTATGATGACTTGAGTGACTTTCGCCACCATATTGAGAGTAAGAGTGACTTCACCACTAGCCCCATATATGATGTGTTGCCACAATTCCCATGTGAGGAGAGCCACAACCCCCACCACTTGAGTGAGATGAGTGACTCCACCATACGTGAGATTGGGTGCACCTACCTTGGAGGGAGTGAGTGAACCACCACATAGAGAGAGTGAGGCCACTTCGATTTCTAATGACTTAACCTCTACCTCTATTGTGTCTTCTCATTTGGTGCTAGGTCCCATATATGATGACGCGCCGATTCGTGATGACTACGTCCTCCCTTTGGACAAGATGATGGCCATGGTGGAATATGATGCACCCCCACATGGTTCCATCAAGATGATTATCTTGACCACCATTTGGTCTTACCCACCTCACCTACACCACTAGAGTGGAATGAACAAGGTAACATAGGTGAAGGTGATGCTCTAGTCCAATAGTGGACATTCTTGAGATTGATTGCTTGCATGATGTTGATCAACCTATTTCCATGCTTCATGCTAGTGTGACTTCCCCATGCGATGATTTACCCATTTATGATGAGTATGATGATTCTCATGTGGATTCTATCAGTTGTGATGCCATGTTACACAGGATTTCTTGTGACAATTCCTTAGGTCACATCATGTTTGCCAATCCGCTTGACTTGTCATATGTTATGCATGAGATCAATCATATGTCATATTTGCAATCTCTTCATAGTGACTATGCATATGCTATTAAAATAAACCCAATTTGCACATATGGCATAGATGACAAGCCCATGGTTATTGACATTTGTTTTTCTTGTGATGATATTGATATGCTCCCTTTGCATCATTTATCTCATATGCCATGCCATGAACCACTAGCTTTGGATATGCATTGGTTTGGATGTTGTCCATTTTCTCCATATGATGTTTCCAATATTGCTCATGAGGAGACCCCCATAGTTTCCTCATACATTTTAGGAGATTTTGATTCATCCCATTCATTGCATGATCCCAATACTTGTGTGCACAATATGCTCCCCATGAATAAAAATGCTATTGTTGTTCCTTATACTTGTATGCTCAATTTGCATTCCCATCGTGTTATACACAATAACTATTCTTTCATGATGGATGACATGTTCTTATACCATGCATCGAATTTCTTTGAGCGATGCTCATCTTGTGCTAACTCTCACGTGCACATACACATCATGATGGATGATGTGTACATTTACCACACACACAATTTCTTTCGTTTGTGTTTCTTTTGTGTAGGTACCCATGAATACTTGTCAACCTCGCAATCCCACGAGTTGACAAAACGAGCTCTAGAGGGCAACTATAGCTTGGGATCCCATGGATTATCTTTCCCACCGCTCTCTTCGCGCAAAGACTTCGCGCATTTCTTCTACATGGCCCTCCCTTGGCTATGGGTTATTGTCAATTATATATTATATGCCCATCTTGGCATGTTCACTTTGCATGATATGCTCATTATTATGCCTTTGCCATGCATTCATGACCCATGCTTTGCATTACACGTGATGATTGATTCTAGTACTTGTATGTGTATTTGCAAGCTTGGTGGAGATATTGCTTGCTATTGCCATGTTTGCTTTGTGCCCCATGCCTATGATGATACTTTGATATTGCTTTGTGTTTGTGCTTGCGATATGTCATGTGCATTGCCTATACCTATTATTTGCTCAAATGACATGATTGCCATGATTTCCTCTAGTATGTTGCATCTTCGCACTACTACCTTGCACGACTTGATTCCTACGATTGCTTATGTTGCATCACCGATGATTCATACTTGCTCATTTCATGCGGTTGATGACAACCATCTACATGCTTTGCACATGATTATTATTGCTTGCCATCATATATCTCCATATGTTGCCTCTCTCATGCTAGATGATTTGCCATGTATTGAGCGCAACCATGATTTTCGTCTTGCCAATGAGATTGCCCCCATATCATTCTCACATATGTTTGGAGATTTTGACATATTCCTTGCGAAGCATGCTTGTCTTGCCTCTTTGCACCATATACCTAGTGCCATGAATATAGCCATTATTGCATCATCTTATTCATGCACTTGTGCTACTAATGGTTACGTGCAACAGGGGAGAACCATCATGATGGATGACGTGTTTATATACCATGCGCATACATTCTTTGCTTTGTTTTGTGCATGTGTAGGAAACTTGGACTTCGTGTCAACTTCCAGGTCACGTGAGTTGACAATCCGAGCTCTTGGGAGCAAACCACCTTCTACCATGGAGCTTCTACATCATACTTTCTTGTGCTTCGGCATTGTGAAGGACGCACAAGGACATGCTTTCAAGGTGATATCCTTCTCTTTTGAGAACCCCCAAACCATGAGCATGCATATTGTGGATCATACTACTTGTGTTGCTTGCACCATGAGACTTATTGTTCATCTTGGACCACTTGATAGCAAACATGTTAGAGATCTTGTCTCCTTTGGTGTTGTAAATGATTCATATGCCTACCATAGACCTTTCATTGAGCAATTTGTGAATGCTTGCTATGACCATGAGGTAGATTCTTATTCTCTTGACACACATATTTGCATCACTACCTCACATTTACATGCTTGTCCCCATGATATATTTGCTTGTGCTCGATTGATATACTTATATGACATGTCACAATCCTTTGTCACACCATATACTTTGCATAATGACGACACTTGTTTGGTGAATCACCTCTTGAATGCTTGGTTTTGCACTAAAGCTAACCACATTTGTTTTTCCAAGTGTTTGTTGTCCTTACTCCTTTTGAAGCAATCACAAGACGGTGCGACATTGGAGAGTGCCCATTTCGAGCTTCAAGATGACAAGTAATTGGTGAACTTCCAGTTCTACATGGTGAAGCCATCTCTGTCCCATGGTGATTTGTTTTCGATCCGAGGTCGGATCTTTCCCAAGGGAGGGAGATGATGTGGAGCATCCTATGGTCATCACCATGTCAAGAGTCCGTGTGGCGAGTGACACGTGCGACATCTACTTTACATACCCAAAGGTGAATCATCTCCTTTACACGTGCTCACTTGACCCCTCTGAGGATGGTATACTACTTGACACTCCACTCGTGTGCATGCATAGGTATTGTCGGAACACTACGGACGATGAGGAGGAGTGAAAGCGCCAAGGAACAACTACACCATCCGCGAGGGAAGCCTGGAAGCAACGACGGAAGAAGACAGAGCTGCTAAAGCTACAGCGGCTGGACATCCGGGCCAGAGGCCGTACATCCGACGCCTGAGCAGATGCGTAGGGGCTGCCCCAACAGACGGCCAAAAGCATCAGCGGCCGGACATCCGGCGCCAGCCCCGGACATATGGCGCCTCGCCAAGTCCCGGACATCCGGCCTCGGCCCCAAAAATCTGCACACCGCCGAACCCGAGAGCAACAAGACCAACCCCGCCAGCCCGGACATCTGGCCCCTCCAGGCCAGACATCCAGCCCTCCGCGAACGCCCGGACATTCGGCCCAACGCCCGGACGTCCGGCCTTCCCTACCTGCATGTAGTGTATCTGGGCCGAGGCCCATGTACCCCTTCGCCCCTTAGACTATATATACTCCCCCTCCACCTACGTTTTAGGCTTAGCGTTGTGATAGCTCATTTGAGAGATAGAGCTTCGCTCATCCATATCGGATCTACTCCTTGCGAGAGACCGCGGCCCCTCTTTCGGAGAAGATCCACCTTGGATTCAAGACCCCCTCTTGGGCGGCTCCATCAAGACCTCCTCACAGAGAAGAACCGGTTACCCTATGTATCGTCCTTTGTTGGATTCGGATCTTGTATCTCTTTGTGTTTCGAGGATCTAGCACATGTGTGATCATTCTTGTTGGTTTTAGTGTTTCTCCCGTGTTTCCCCTCGTGTTTCCCCTCATTTCCCCCGTCGCCTTCTTCGTGTTCATCGCGGGATCCGCTCCTTTCGTGAAAGATCGGCCGTATAGGGTTCCACCGTACGTCATAATAGTAGCAAAAGTAATATTTTTGGTTTTTGTAGTGATTGTAACAATAGCAACGGAAAAGTAAATAAGCGAAGAACAATATATGAAAAGCTCGTAGGCATTGGATCAGTGATGGATAATTATGTCGGATGTGATCGATCATGCAACAATTATAACATAGGGTGACACAGAACTAGCTCCAGTTCAGCAATGTAATGTAGGCATGTATTCCGAATATAGTCATACGTGCTTATGGAAAAGAACTTGCATGGCATCTTTTGTCCTACCCTCCCGTGGCAGTGGGGTCCTATTGGAAACTAAGGGATATTAAGGCCTCCTTTTAATAGAGTACCGAACCAAAGCATTAACACATAGTGAATACATGAACTCCTCAAACTACGGTCATCACCGGTAATGGTCCCGATTATTGTCACTGCGGGGTTAACGGATCATAACACATAATAGGTGACTATAGACTTGCAAGATAGGATCAAGAACTCAAATATATTCATGAGAACATAATAGGTTCATATTCGAAATCATGGCACTCGGGGCCTGGTGACAAGCATTAAGCATAGCAAAGTCATAGCAACATCAACCTCAGAACATAGTGGATACTAGGGATCAAACCCTAACAAAACTAACTCGATTACATGATAAATCTCATCCAACCCATCACCGTCCAGCAAGCCTATGATGGAATTACTCACGCACGGTGGTGAGCATCATGAAATTGGTGATGGAGGAAGTTTGATGATGACGACGGCGAAGGATTCCCGTCTCCGGAGCCCCGAACGGACTCCAGATTAGCCCTCCCGAGAGAGATTAGGGCTTGGCGGCGGCTCTGTATCGTAAAATGCAATGAATCCATCTCTCTGATTTTTTTATCCCCAAACACGAATATATGGAGTTGGAGTTGAGGTTGGTGGAGCGTCAGGGGGCCCACGAGGCATGGGGGTGCGCCCAGGGGGGTAGGCGCGCCCCCCACCCTCGTGGACAGGGTTTGGGCCCCCTGATGTGGATTCTTCTTCCAGTATTTTTTTTTATATATTTCAAATATAATCTCCGTTGATTTTCAGGTCATTCCGAGAACTTTTATTTCTGCACACAAAAATAACACCATGGCAATTCTGCTGAAAACAGCGTCACTCTGAGTTAGTTCCATTCAAATCATGCAAGCTAGAGTCCAAAACAAGGGAAAAAGTGTTTGGAAAAGTAGATACGACGGAGACGTATCAGGCCCAGAGATACCTCTCCAATACACGGAGTGACAAATCCTAATCTCGATCTATGCCAACTCAACAAACACCATCGGAGACACCTGTAGAGCATCTTTATAATCACCCAGTTACATTGTGACGTTTGATAGCACCCAAGGTGTTCCTCGGTATTCGGGAGTTGCATAATATCATAGTCAGAGGAACATGTATAAGTCATGAAGAAAGCAAGAGCAATAAAACTAGACGATCATTATGCTAAGCTAACTGATGGGTCTTGTCCATCACATCATTCTCTAATGATGTCATCCCATTGATCAAATGACAACACATGTCTATGGTCAGGAAACTTAACCATCTTTGATTAATGAGCTAGTCTAGTAGAGGCATACTAGGGACACTCTATTTGTCCATGTATTCACACATGTACTAAGTTTACGGTTAATACAATTCTAGCATGAACAATAAACATTTATCATGATATAAGGAAATATAAATAACAACTTTATTATTGCCTCTAGGGCATATTTCCTTCAGTCTCCCACTTGCACTAGAGTCAATAATCTAGATTACATAATAATGATTCTAACACCCATGGAGTCTTGGTGCTGATCATGTTGTGCTCGTGAGAGAGGCTTAGTCAACGGGTCTGCAACATTCAGATCCGTATGTATCTTGCAAATCTCTATGTCTCACTCCTTGGCTTGATCGCTGATGGAATTGAAGCGTCTCTTGATGTGTTTGGTTCTCTTGTGAAATCTGGATTCCTTTGCCCAGGCAATTGCTTCGGTATCGTCACAAAAGATTTTCATTGGACCCGATGCACTAGGTTAGATCGGATATGAATTCCTTCATCCAGACTCCTTCATTTGCTGCTTTTGAAGCAGCTATGTACTCCGCTTCACTCGTAGATCCCACCATGATGCTCTGCTTGGAACTGCACCAATTGACAACTCCACCATTCAATATAAATATGTATCCGGTTTGTGACTTGTCATCCGCATTAGTTCAAAGTTTGCATCGACGTAACCATTTACAACGAGCTCTTTGTCACCTCCATAAACGAGAAACATATCCTTAGTCCTTTTCAGGTATTTCGGGATGTTCCTGACCGTTGTCTTGTGATCCACTCCTGGATTACTTTGGTACCTCCCTGCTAAATTATAGCAAGGCACACATCAGGTCCGGTACACATCATTGCATACATGATAGAACCTCTGGCTGAGGCATAGGGAATGACTTTCATTTTCTCTCTATCTTCTGCAGTGGTCGGGCATCAAGTCTAACTCAACTTCACACCTTGTAACACAGGCAAGAACCCTTTCTTTGACTGATCCATTTTGAACTTCTTCAAAACTTTATCAAGGTATGTGCTTTGTGAAAGTCCAATTAAGCGTCTTGATCTATCTCTATAGATCTTGATGCCCAATATATAAGCAGCTTCACCAAGGTCTTTCATTGAAAAATTCTTATTCAAGTATCCTTTTATGCTATCCAGAAATTCTGTATTATTTCCAATCAACAATATGTTATCGACATATAATATTAGAAATGCTACAAAGCTCCCACTCACTTGTAAATACAGGCATCTCTAAAAGTCTGTATAAAACCATATGCTTTGATCACACTATCAAAGCGGATATTCCAACTCCGAGAGGCTTGCACCAGTCCATAAATGGATAGCTGGAGCTTGCACACGTTGTTAGCACCTTTTGGATCGACAAAATCTTCTGGTTGCATCATATACAACTCTTATTTAAGATATCCATTAAGGAATGCAGTTTTGACATCCATTTGCCAAATTTCATAATCATAAAATGCGGAAATTGCTAACATGATTCGGACAGACTTAAGCATCGCTACGGGTGAGAAGGTCTCATCGTAGTCAACTCCTTGAACTTGTCGAAAACCGTTTGCAACAAGTCGAGCTTTGTAGACACTAACATTACCGTCAGCATCACTCTTCTTCTTAAAGATCCATTTATTCTCTATTGCTTGCCGATCATCGGGCAAGCCAAGCAAAGTCCACACTTTGATCTCATACATGGATCCCATCTCAGATTTCATGGCCTCAAGCCATTTTGCGGAATCTGGGCTCATCATCGCATCCTCATAGTTCGTAGGTTTGTCATGGTCAAGTAACATGACCTCCAAAACAGGATTACCGTACCACTCTGGTGCGGATCGTACTCTGGTTGACCTACGAGGTTCGGTAGTAACTTGATCAGAAGTTTCATGATCATCATCATTAGCTTCCTCACTAATTGGTGTAGGAATCACTGGTACTGATTTCTGTGATGAACTACTTTCCAATTCGGGAGTAGGTACAATTACCTCATCAAGTTCTACTTTCCTCCCACTCACTTCTTTCGAGAGAAACTCCTTCTCTAGAAAGGTTCATTCTTAGCAACGAATATCTTGCCTTCGGATCTGTGATAGAAGGTGTACCCAATAGTCTCCTTTGGGTATCCTATGAAGACACGGGTTCGAGCTTATCAGGTTGACGCTTTTTCACATAAGCATCGTAGCCCTAAAATTTAAGAAACAATAGCTTAGGTTTCTTGCCAAACCACGGTTCATATGGTGTCATCTCAACGGATTTAGATGGTGCCCTATTTAACATGAATGCAGCCGTCTCTAAAGCATAATGTTGTAGGGCAAAACCCTAGAGGGGATCTTTTCACAGTTGGAGGGGGAAAAGAGGAAGAACACTCAAGAGCACAAGACACAAAACACTTAAACAAACCCAAATATCACATCCACTAGAGTAGCACACATGAGATCCATAAGATTACATGAACAATTCAAGGAAAATAGCACTAGGTAAGTTCTTCCCACTAGGTGAGGTCTTGATCTTGATCTTCTCCAAGAGGAGGGCTTGATAATCCCAAGGATTCTTCCCAAAAGGGGTCTAGATCTCCAAGAGGAGGGGATACAAGGAGCAAAGCTCACAAATGTCTCACATATACTTTGCTAACCCTAAACATGGTTCTAGGTACGACTTATATAGCCTTGGGGTCGAAGGAGATGAAGAAGAGGGCGAGATGCAATCTCAGCCGGCCATCCTGGGAGTCCCGTGGGCACGGTACACGCCCGTGTGCACGGGGTGCTCCAGCGCCAACTTCCTGGGCTGTCCGTGGGCACAGGGTCTCAGGTGTCCGTGCGCATGGGGTCACCTGGGACTTCCAGTGTTGCTGCTGTTGCGCTCCGTCTTGGTTCGTGCGGCCTTGGGGTGGTCCTCCTTCTCCTTGGTGATGCTCCTGAGCTTCATGGTAGTGTTCCTCTTCGTACGTAATGAGACATAGCATATTTTGGTGAGGTAGCAACCAAGTCCCTTTCGTATCTGTATGCAAGTCAAGTAGGAAGGAGTTCACCTCAGTTTCCAAAGCACGTGCTCTCGCTCTTGTGATAGGTCCACGTGGGGCTTGATGTGTTGGTGTAGAGTCCATGGGGATGGAGGAAGGATGCTCCACATCACATAACCCCAAAACGATAGCGGTAAATCAGTAAGAGACATCATAGATCGCACCATATCTAATAAAGTACGGTTACGATGTTCGGACACACCATTACGTTGTGGTGTTCCAAGTGGCATGAGTTGCGAAACTATTCCTCATTGTTTCAAATGAAGACCAAACTCATAACTCAAATATTCACCTCCACGATTAGATCATAGAAACTTTCTTTTCTTGTTATGATGGTTTTCCACTTCACTCTGGAATTCTTGAACTTTTGAAATGTTTCTGACTTATGTTTCATCAAGTAGATATACTCATATCTGCTCAAATTATCTATGAAGGTCAGAAAATAACGATACCCGCCGCGAGCCTCAACACTCATCGGACCGCATACATCAGTATGTATTATTTCCAATAAGTCAGTTACTCGCTCCATTGTTCCGGAGAACGGAGTCTTAGTCATCTTCCCCATGTGGCATGGTTCGCAAGCATCAAGTGATTCATAATCAAGTGATTCCAAAAGTCCATCAGCATGGAGTTTCTTCATGCGCTTTACACCAATATGACCTAAACGGCAGTGCCGCAAATAAGTTGCACTATCATTATTAACCCTGCATCTTTTGGCTTCAATATTATGAATATGTGTATCACTACAATCGAGATTCAACAAAAATAGACCACTCATCAAGGGTGCATGACCATAAAATATATTACTCACCATTATTCTCTGATTTAAATGAATAACCGTCTCGCATCAAACAAGATCCAGATATAATGTTCATGCTCAACGCTTGCACCAAATAACAATTATTTTGGTCTAAAACTAATCCCGACGGTAGATGTAGAGGTAGCGTGCCGACGGCGATCACATCGACTTTGGAACCATCTCCCACGCGCATCGTCACCTCATCCTTAGCCAATCTTCGTTTAATCCGTAGCCCCTGTTTTGAGTTGCAAATGTGAGCAACTGAACTAGTATCAAATACCCTGGCGCTACTACGAGCATTAGTAAGGTATACAGCAATAACATGTATATCAAATATACCTTTCACTTTGCCATCCTTCTTATCCGCCAAATACTTGCGGCAGCTCCGCTTCCAGTGACCAGTCCCTTTGCAGTAGAAGCACTTAGTCTCAGGCTTAGGTCCAGACTTGGGCTTCTTCACTTGAGCAGCAACTTGCTTGTTGTTCTACTTGAAGTTCCCCTTCTTCCCTTTGCCCTTTTTCTTGAAACTAGTGGTCTTGTTAACCATCAACACTTGATGCTCCTTCTTGATTTCTACCTCCGTAGCCTTTAGCGTTGCGAAGAGCTCGGGAATTGTCTTTTCCATCCCTTGCATATTATAGTTCATCACAGAGACTTTATAGCTTGGTGGCAGTGATTGAAGAACTTTGTCAATGACACTATCATCAGGAAGATTAACTCCCGGCTGAGTCAAGTGGTTGTGGTACCCAGACATTCTGAGTATGTGTTCACTGACAGAACTATTCTCCTCCATTTTGTAGCTATAGAACTTGTTGGAGACTTCATATCTCTCAACTCGGGCGTTTGCTTGAAATATTAACTTCAACTCTTGGAACATCTCGTATGCTCCATGACGTTCAAAAAATCTTTGAAGTCTCGATTCTAAGCCGTAAAGCATGTCACACTGAACTATCGAGTAGTCATCAGCTTTGCTCTGCCAGACGTTCATAACGTCCGTAGTTGCTCCTCCAGCGGGTCTTGCACCTATCGATGCTTCTAGGATGTAATTCTTCTATGCAGGAATGAGGATAATCCTCAAGTTACGGACCCAGTCCATGTAGTTGCTACCATCATCTTTCAACTTAGCTTTCTCTAGGAACGCATTAAAATCCAAAGGAACGGTAGCACGAGCCATTGATATACAAGAACATAGACATGCAAATACTATCAGGTACTAAGTTCATGATAAATTAAATTTCAATTAATCATATTACTTAAGAACTCCCACTTAGATAGACATCCCTCTAGTCATCTAAATCATCACGTGATCCATATAAACTAAACCATGCCCGATCATCACGTGAGATGGAGTAGTTTTCAATGGTGAACATCACTATGTTGATCATATCTACTATATGATTCACGTTCGACCTTTCGGTCTAAGTGTTCCGAGGCCATATCTGCATATGCTAGGCTCGTCAAGTTTAACCCAAGTATTCTGCACGTGCAAAACTGGCTTGCACCCATTGTATGTGAACATAGAGCTTATCACACCCGATCATCACGTGGTGTCTCGGCACGATGAACTGTAGCAATGGTGCATACTCAGGAAGAACAATTGTACCTTGAAATTTAGTGAGGTATCATCTTATAATGCTACCGCCGTACTAAGCAAAATAAGATGCATAAAGGATAAACATCACATGCAATCAAAATATGTGACATGATATGGCCATCATCATCTTGTGCCTTTGATCTCCATCTCCAAAGCATCATCATGATCTCCATCTCCAAAGCATCGTCATGATCTCCATCCTCACCAGCTTGACACCTTGATCTCCATCGTAGCATCATTGTCGTCTCACCAACTATTGCTTCTATGACTATCGCTACCGCTTAGTGATAAAGTAAAGCAATTACATGGCGATTGCATTTCATACAATAAAGCGACAACCATAAGGCTCCTGCTAGTTGCCGATAACTTCTACAAAACATGATCATCTCATACAACAATTTATATCTTATCACATCTTGACCATATCACATCACAACATGCCCTGCAACAACAAATTAGACGTCCTCTACTTTGTTGTTGCAAGTTTTACGTGGCTGCTATGGGCTTCTGGCAAGAACCGCTCTTACCTACGCATCAAAACCATATCTATTTTTAATCAAGTGTGTTGTTTTGACCTTCAACAAGGACCGGCCGTGGTAAAACTTGATTCAACTAAAGTTGGAGAAACTGACACCCACCAGCCACCTATGTGCGAAGCACGTCGGTAGAACTAGTCTCATGAACGTGGTCATGTAATGCCGGTCCGGGCCGCTTCATCCAACAATACCGCCGAATCAAAGTAAGACGCTGGTGGTAAGCCGTATAACTATTATCGCCCACAACTCTTTGTGTTCTACTCATGCATATAACATCTACGCATAGACCTGGCTCGGATGCCACTGTTGGGGAACATAGTATTTGAAAAAAATTCCTACGATCACGGAAGATCTATCTAGGAGATGCATAGCAACAAGAGGGGAGAGTTTGTCCATGTACCCTCGTAGACCGAAAGCAGAAGCGTTTAGTAACGCGGTTGATGTAGTTGAACGTCTTCACGATCCAAGCGATCCTAGCACCGAACGTACGGCACCTCCGTGTTTAGCACACGTTCAGCATGATGATGTCCCTCGAGCTCTAGATCCAGTTGAGGAAGAGGGAGAGTTCCGTTAGCACGACGGCGTGGAAAAGGTGATGATGAAGTTACCGGCGCAGGGCTTCGCCTAAGCACTACGACAATATGACCGAGGTGGTAAGCTGTGGAGGGGGCACCGCACACGGCTAAGAGATGTTTGTTGTCCCTTTGGGGTGTCCCCCCGCCTCCATATATGAAGGGGTGGAGGAGGTGGCCGGCCCAGGGGGAGCACCATAAGGGGGTGTCCTACTTGGACTCCTAGTCCAAGTAGGATTCGCCCCCCTCCTTCCTTCCACCAGAGAGGGAAAAGGGGAACGGAGAGAGAGGGAGAAGGAAAGAGGGGGGCCGGCCCCCTCCCCTAGACCAATTCGGTTTGTGCAAGGGGGCGCCCCTCCCAAATGGCATTTCTTCTCTCCTCCAATAAGGCCCAATAGGCCCAATACTTCTCCCGGGGGGTTCCAGTAACCTCTCGGTACTCCGGAAAAATGCCCGAACCACTCGGAACCATTCCGATATTCAAATGCAACCTTCCAATATATGAATCTTTACCTATCGACCATTTCGAGACTCCTCATCATGTCTGTGATCTCATCCGGGACTATGAACAAACTTCGGTCATCAAATCACATAACTCATAATACAAATCGGCATCGAACGTGAAGCGTGCGGACCCTACGGGTTCGAGAACTATGTAGACATTACCGAGACACATCTACGGTCAATAAACAATAGCGGAACCTGGATGCTCATATTGGCTCCTACATATTCTACGAAAATCTTTATCGGTGAAACCGCATAACAACATACGTTATTCCCTTTGTCATTGGTATGTTACTTGCCCGAGATTCGATCGTCGGTATCATCATACCTAGTTCAGTCTCATTACCGGAAAGTCTCTTTACTCGTTCTGTAATGTATCATCCCGCAACTAACTCATTAGTCACATTGCTTGCAAGGCTCGTAGTGATGTACATTACCGAGAGGGCCCAGAGATACCTCTTCGATACACGGAGTGACAAATCCTAATCTCGATCTATGCCAACACAACAAACACCATCGGAGACACCTGTAGAGAATCTTTATAATCACCTAGTTACGTTGTGACGTTTCATAGCACACAAGGTGTTCCTCCGGTATTCGGGAGTTGCATAATCTCATAGTCATAGGAACATGTATAAGTCATTTAGAAAGCAATAGCAATAAAACTAAACAATCATTATGCTAAGCTAACGGATGGATCTTGTCCATGACATCATTCTCTAATGATGTGATCCCATTGATTAAATGACAACACATATCTATGGTCAGGAAACTTAACCATCTTTGATTAACGAGCTAGTCTAGTAGAGGCATACTAGGGACACTCTGTTTGTCTATGTATTCACACATGTACTAAGTTTCCGGTTAATACAATTCTAGCTTGAATAATAAAAATTTATCATGATATAAGGAAATATAAATAACAACTTTATAATTGTCTCTAGGGCATATTTCCTTCACTACTATATATATATACTCTATCCATTTTTATCGACAACAATAGTTGTTTTTGAGAATATAGCCCCAAGCTGTGACCCGCCCAGGAGGGGCCGGGTTACACCGTTGGCGGCTTAATATGAAGAAGTTCCAAGGAGGCCCATAGAGAAGTGGGAAGACGATGGCTCATGGAGGCAGGCTCGGTGAAAGCCTAAGACCCGGGCCTATGACCCGCGATATGATGAGTTGCCTTATAAGGCATGATTAGTTAGAAACCGAGCCGGTCACGTTGTGTGAGCCGGTCGGGACTCTGTAAACCTCCGGGTCTTGACATGTGTATATAAAGGTGAGACCTGGCGGCGGGTTAACTCAAGAAACAACCAATTTAGAACTAGGTCAAGCATATTCGCTCCCTTGTAATTGAAACTCAAGCAATACAACTAGAAGCAAGACGTAGGCTTTTACCTCGTTGAGAGGGGCCGAACCTGGGTAAACTCCTTGTGTCCTTTGTCCCATTTAAACCCTTCAAGCTAACTTACGTGTGATGGCTCGACACTTAAGTCCTTTCACAAGGGCATCTGCCGTGCTAAATCCATGATAGTTGGTGCCCACCATGGGGCCCGAGCACGGTGGTTTCGAGTTCTTGAAGGGCAGCTTCTCAGGGATCAAGGGATGTACCTTGTTTGGTAGGCCGACTTATGCCAAGTTCATGGCACGTCCTTGATATGTGTATGTGAAACTCAAGATGCCAGGACGTAAAGGTACCATTACAGATGAGGAGCATCCCAAGGTCATCCACATGGACCTGCCATCGCCTCACCAAGTCCCTAGCGGACCCATGACATGAGCACGCGCAAGAGCACTCGAAACCGAGGTCACATTAGTCCTCTCACGTTTTCACTTTGATGCACATGAGACATGGCTACTACCTCATATGGACACATTGTGCATACTCAGGTACCATGGAGAAGCTAAGGAGCAAGGAGAAGAAGAAGAGGAAGATGGACGTGAAGACGGAGAAGAAGAAGTGATGAATTAGAAGCTACAGGCTCCGGACGACCAACCAGGACCGGACGTCCGACGATCTCCAGGCTCCGAACGTCTGGCCCCCTCCGAACAACCGATGCCACAGCACCCAAGCCAAATCTACAGATTTCCAGAGTCCAACGGATGAACGATGCCCGGACGTCCGACCCCGACCGGACGTCCGACCGAAGCACCCCCGAGCTGAAATTACGGACGTCCGGACACTCGCGAGCCTCCGGACGACCGGTGACTCCCGGACGTCCGGCACCTGTGCGCTACCATGTGTTGGGCCGCAACCCATGTACCCCCCCCTTTTCACCCCTTTTTACACTAATACTATATATAGACCTCTCCCTCCTCCTTTCTAGGGTTAACAAAGGATTAGATCATAGTTTGTGTGAGAGCTTTGCTCATCCACTTGGACACCTTCTCCTCGGATATTCGAGCCTCCACCGGAGAAGATCCCCCAAGCGGATTCAAGACCCCTTTTAGGGAAGAACTCAAGACCTCCTCACGGAGAAGACCAGCTACCCTTGTATTGTCCTTAGTTGCCCATGGATCGTGTATCTTTCCTTATGTACTCAAGGATCCAGCACATGTGTGACTTATTCGTGTTGGTTTAGTGTTTCCTATTGTGTTTCCCTTGTGTTTTCCCTCGTTTCCCTCCTCGTGTTCTTCATGTTCATCGCGGGATCCACTCCTTTCGTGAAAGATCGGCCGATTAGGGTTCCACCCTACATCATCTTGGTAACAAGAGCCATGTTTATCACGATTTAGGAGCCTCCCCGTTGTGTTGCTGGCCTAGTTTTTGTTGTTTTTGTCCCAAATTCAAAAATTCCCCACAAAAATAGCTCCAATTTTTTTGTGATTTGTTGATGTGTTGAAATTTTGTTGGTTTGGATCCGTGGATTTGCTTTGTTTTGAGCGGATCTAGCTTTTCCCCCTTGTCTCCACACTTTCCATCCAAAAAATCCTCCGGATTGGACGTATTTCCACCTCTCCACCACGAACCCTAGCTGTTCATCCCGTGCCCAAATTTTCGCCCAGGCACCAGATGTGCGACGACCGGACGACCGGCCCAGCCCAGATGTCTGACGAACCCTGACGAAACTGAATTTTTTCAGTTTTGCACCACCACTGCCCCACATTTCCGCATACACACTCCTACCACCTATACACCATCACCACTCGCTCCGACACGTGTTGCCACTTCAAGCTTTGAGAATTTGAGTTGCGGTTCCGTATCCTTTCGTGTTTTGGCTGTCTAGGTACGGTTCGACATCAACATCACCGCCGCTCATCTTCGCCACGGACGCATCATCAACAACGACCACCTCGACTACATCTTGGTATTCGGTCCACCATTTTGACACCATGCCATAAGCAAGAACGGTAACCTCGTCTTGGTATTGTGATACACCATTCTTTCCTTTACATTGATAGCCATCATAGCCTTACTCCTTTGTGTTGCTTACCCATCGAGACTAGCCATTGAGTATTGTCGGTAATGAGACTTGTGCACATTAGTGATCATACTTCCGATAGTATACATACATCATTGTTGCATATATTGGTATCATCTCTTGTGTCACAAAGTTGTCATCGCATAAACAATTGCTATCTTGGTTCGTGAAGCATTGCATGAGAAAAGAGATCCAACATTAAAGAGCCAAACAAGCTTTTAAGCAAGAACCATAGCATCATACAACATTAAGATTGTCATACTAGATCATCTTGGATCATATCATAGAAACACCTTGCATAGAGCATACTTGGGATAGAAGTCATTGCATTTTTGCTAAGTCGGTTGTGCACAAGTTCTTATATCCTGCTATTGTGCAATTGCGCTAGCGTCTCTCTAGTGTTGTGCGACACGAGCATTTTTGTGCATCCCACATTTTGGCTCATCCTTGGTTGCACGAACCCACTTTTTGTTTTGTGTGTGTGTTTCCGTGTACCTTATATGCTTGATCTACTTGTTACATTGCATCTTGCGAATCTTTTCCAACATTATTGAAGCTCGCTTACAATTGCATCAAATTTTGTGCCACCATCCTAACCAAGCTCCACCATAAGATTTTACTTGTGTAGGTGTGAGAAACCGACAAGAACTAGTACCAATTGTGCTATTTCCTTGTCCTACATTTGGTATTCGTTCTTATCTTTCTACCACTCACATTTGTCTTGGAATGATGGATAGGACAAGTACTACTACCAACCCACTCTTCATTGAGCACGACGACGACATGAACTCCTACGTCACCAAGAACCACCTCTTTGGTGCACAATGTGCTCTGCATCAAGAGCAACAAGCAATGAGTGAACACATCGACAACCTCGCCGCCGACTTGCAACTCTCCGAGCAATGTACAAGGGACTACTTCGACCACAAGCTCGACAATCACAAGCAAGAGAATGATGCAAGGATGGACGAGATTCACGCTTTGTTGCTCAACCGCTCTTCTTCCACTTCGTCCTCCTCAAGAAGGACCCGCTCAAGTCGACACTCCGACTTCACCCTCTCCGGCTCAAGTACACCGACATCGAACACTCTACGCCGTGCTGCGCGCAACGATCGTCAAGCAAGCCTCAATCCTATACGCGACACCAACTCTCAAGAGCACTGACAATGTAAAACCCAAGAGGCTTTTGCGCTAGCATGAGAATGGCAACAACAATGCCAACATGAAGAGGAAGAGCGAGCGCATCTACACCAAGTTGCACAAGATGACGAGGCACAACGCCAAGAACAACAACTCCGTGAAGCTCAAGCACTTGCGGCGCAACAAGCCCTCCAAGATTCAAGTCGAGCCGTAGCCAACCGAGGTCGACAAGCTCGTGAACAAGAAGAAGCACTTCGCCAAGAAATTGAAGAACGAAGGTTTCAAGCTCGCGTGCATCGTCAAGTTCCTCAAGTTCCTCCTCGAGCTCGACAAGCTCCTCGACAAGCTCGCCAAGAACATCAAGTTCATCAAGAGCATGACGATAATGGAAATCCTCCACGAAAAGAGCAACATGAGGTTGACAACCCTCCTCACCAAGAGCGACATGAGCTTGACAATCATGAACAACATGGGCGTCACCATCCCCGACCCCAACACAATGAAGAGCAACGCTACTGTCGGTGTCAAAACCGGCGGATCTCGGGTAGGGGGTCCTGAACTGTGCGTCTAAGGCGAATGGTAACAGGAGGCAGGGGACACGATGTTTACCCAGGTTCGGGCCCTCTTGATGGAGGTAATACCCTATGTCCTGCTTGATTGTTCTTGATGATGTGAGTATTACAAGAGTTGATATACCATGAGATCGAAGAGGCTAAACCCTAGAAGCTAGCCTATGGTATGATTGTATGTGTCCTACGGACTAAAACCCTCCGGTTTATATAGACACCGGAGGGGGCTAGGGTTACACAAGGTCGGTTACAAAGGAGGAGATATACATATCCATATTGCCTAGCTTGCCTTCCATGCCAAGTAGAGTCCCATCCGGACACGAGACGAAGTCTTCAATCTTGTATCTTCATAGTCCAACAGTCCGACCAAAGGATATAGTCCGGCTGTCCGGAGACCCCCTAATCCAGGACTCTCTCAGTTGCCCCTGAACCAGGCTTCAATGATGATGAGTCCGGCGCGCAGTATTGTGTTCGGCATTGCAAGGCGGGTTCCTACTCCGAATACACCATGGAAGAGTTTGAAATACAAGGATAGTGTCCGACCCTGCAAAATAAGTTCCACGTACCACTGTAGAGAGAATAATATTTCCACAAATCTAATCTCCTGACACTTTTTGACAGAATGACATCACACCACGGCCCGAGCATTATTCGAACCGTTTTTCTTAACCAGCTCCGCACATAATGCGAGGCGGTTTCCTTGACAGGTCTTGTCAAAGCAGAGATTGTGTCCCCCTTATCACGGGATTCTCATCAATACAAACGTGGGTAACCCAACCGTGCCTATTGGTATGACTCCTAGATCTTAGGTAAGTCTCAAACGGCCACGAGGAGGATGCCTGATATTCACCCTCTTTATAAAGGGGACAAGGCTTTTTCTTTTTCCCTCCCGCGCTCAATAGAATCCTTCCCCCGCCTCGAGTTCTAACACCCAAAGCTCAGGTCAGGTGCTTCAGACCTTTAACTATGTCCGGATCCAACCTTCAAGGTCAATGGATGCCTTCCTCCGTCACAGAGGAGGACATCAAGAAGTTGAGAGAGGCTAGATATCTGACCACCAAAATTTCGCATAGGCTGCCCGCCCAAGGGTAGGTCGTCCCTACTCCCGAACCCAACGAGAGTGTTGTGTTCATCTCCCACTTCCTCCGAGGACTAGGCCTCGCTCTGGATCCGTTTGTTAGGGGTCTTATGTTCTATTATGGGCTAGATTTTCACGATCTGGCCCCGGATTCCCTTCTTCACATCTCTTCATTTATTTTCGTATGTGAGGCCTTCCTCCACATTACCCCTCACTTTGGCCTGTGGCTCAAGACCTTTGATGTGAAGCCCAAGATGATTGATGGGAAGCACGCAGCATGCGGAGGTGCTTTAATAAGCAAAATCGCTGACGCTCCATGGCCAGAGGGTTCCTTCCCAAAGTTGTCCGGATTGTGGCAGCGGGAGTGGTTTTACGTCACAGCTCCCTGAAGTGCCAAGTGGGTAGCTGCCCCCACCTTTCGCTCGGGCCCCCCACCACAACTGATGTCATGGATCAGCAGGGGGCTGAGCTGGGGTCCAGCCAAGGACGTGCCAATACTGCAAAGCCGTATCCGAGATCTCCTTGAGAGAGATTTCAGTCTGGTTATGGTAATGCAAGTTATTCTAGTTCGTTGAGTCCAGCCTTGCAAACGCCGACCCCTCCGCATGTGGGAATTCAACCCGGAAGGACCGCGAGCTATTCAGCATTTCCTCGGTATGACGCACAAAGAGATGTACAAATCGTTCTTTGGACCCCTAATAGAGTGTCCGGACACCACCGAGGACGTGGGCCTGAGCTACAACCGCCCTGCTGCCCAAGTAAGTAATCCTATGCCGAACCTGCTGTCCTTTTATTTATCTTGGCATCATTCTAAAGAGCCGCTCTTTGACCAGGACTGGATAACAAAGGCAATGATGATCAGGTGTTCGGCCCCCCTTCCTGAGGGCTTGGACAATCCGGTACTGGACAAGATGCTTGAGCCGGCGCCTTATCCAGTTCCCTCAAAGGATGATGATGGGGGAATAGAGAGGGCGAAAGCGGGCCTCACTCGCTACTCATTCCAACCGGGGGAATGAGCGCCTCCGCGAGGAAGGACAACCAAAGGGAAGAATCTGACATTCTTGCTCCCCGGGGAAGGAAGAGGACTACCTCTGAAGATCCGGAAACTAAGGTTTCCAAACGGGAGAAGAAATCTTCATCAGAGGGTCCTTCCTCAGAGGGTATTCTTGCCGCACAATGTCCGCGCGGGGATCAGCCCTCTACCGAGATGTAAGTAATCGAAAATTACTTAATAGTGAAAACATCCTACCTTACTTCCGAAGACAATAACCGATGGTTATAAATTGTAGTCCGGATCGTAGCCCTTCTCGACATAGTTCATCTTCGGGGGATCTTCTTCCAGAGATGATGGAGAGCGAAACGCCTCCCCCGGACACCCCGCCTCAAGAAGCGGGCGACCTTGAAGTGTCGTTGCGAAGGGTATCTCCGGATCCACTAGGGCCAGAGGATAACCCTTTGGCTACCCAGAATCCCCAGTATCCGGCTCCTGAGGAGAGCGACAACAAGGGTCCGTACAGTGTGTTGGATGCGCTGAAGGATCTTCTGGGGCAAGTGGCCATCTCGGAAGCGCATCGTACGCTAATGGGTACGGTAATTGAAAGGATTTCTCAGTTGAAAGAGGTTTGCATGAAGCCTTTATGAGTCTGCTGAAAGGCTTCAAGGTACGTGAAATAATGTATGTTTTTAACAGTGCCGCATACATTAGGTATGCCCTATGCAGATAGTAGCCCCTGAGACTCTGGTTGTCGTCGAAAATGGCGGCAAACAGAGGATCATAGTCCCAGGTAATAACCAGACCGCCTTTATGTGCAGGTGGCTGAAGCTCCGGTGGCTAGCCGGACTGATGGGTTTGCCGAGCTAAAGCGGCAACTTGATGCGATAGATGTCAACATCGTGCTTGTCAACTAGCGGCTTGACGAGGCACAGGGTGAGTGATTTCTCTAGTGATCGTCACATAATAAGAGTAGCATGATGCCAGTATCTTTAATATGTTGTGACTGTTGATGGAGCTGCCACCGTGGAGACCCTTCGGGCGGAGCTTGCCCAAGCCAAGGAGCAAGCAAGGAGTAGCAATGCGGCCTCTCTAAAGGCGGCTGAAGAGTTAAGGGCCGAATAGGCCGCGCATTGCGAGAGCAAGGAAAAAATAGCCAAGATGGCTGTAGAGTTAAAAGATGCCGCTGACCATTACCAGCTTCTTGAAGAAGAAAACTGGGCTAAGGCGACGGACCTGGAGAAGGCCCTGGTGGCTGCCAAGGAAGCCCGCTCAAACATTAGAGCGACGAAGGAGGAGCTGAATCAAGCTGCAGATATTGTGTCTGGGAAGCCCTTCTTGTTGCGGACTAAGTTCGGAGATCCGAAGTATGCTCCTCTAGACCGGCTATGGAGTTCTACGGATGCCTACATGGATTTGGCTGCAAGTACTGCTGATGCGGCCGAGTACTTCAAGGATCAGAAAGGTCCCGAAGTGGAAAAGCTGTTCTGGTCACAGTTTCACGCTCCAGTCCATCCGCTGCTGTTGAATGAGCGATTGGCCGAGTCGGCCGAGCTCCATAGGTTGTCCGGACTTGCCATGAGTTCCGTTGTGGATCACCTGTGGCCGGGAGGGCCAAAGCCAAATAGCTACTTTAGTTTAGTGCAACAATTCCTTGGTGTTGTGCCACACATCGATGCTGTAAAGAGATCGGCGTGCATAGAGGGTGCGCGGATGGCCTTTGCCGGTGTCAAGACATACTGGGCGGAGATGGAGGCCACCACTGTTGCGACACAGGGTTCGGCCGTAGGCCGAGTGGCTGCCGAGCACTACTTTGAAGAAGTTCTTGAAGGCGCTCGTTCGATAGAGGCTCAGTGCTCGAAGAATATTAAGTTCTAGTGACATGTATTCCCGTTGTAAAAACAATGTCTCATTGAATTATCAAGGCTATATTTATATTTTTACGCGAAAGTACTATGATGCCTCCTATGCGGCCGTTTATGTATATATGTATATAACCAGAAAGTTTGCAGTCGTCGGCTTCCGCCCCCACGCATATAATGCGGGGGTGTTCGCAAAAAATGCATATCCACACTTGATCCAACGTCTTGGTCCGTTAAGGAGGTGATAGCGCAGCGAACGAGGCAGTCATACTATATTGCTTTAACACTTTCACTTAGCCATAGGAGTTTGACAGTGGGGCTACTATATAGCCCATGGTACTTATGCGCTTGTCCGAATACGGGGCGCGTACGTACATGACCGAGAAACGGCCCTTCGTTAATGAGGAGGAATCCCGAAGATTCTGATGAGTCATCGAGTGGTTGACCAGTCTCTCGCTATATCATGACAGGCTGTTTTCGGCTTTATCTACTAAGGTGCTCATCCGGATGAACCAGGGCACAATCACAGTAGTTCTCCCAGTGCTACCTTAGCCGATATAACGGAACGTAAGGTACCAAAACGTGGGAGCCGGGCAAACCCAACATTTGACCAAAGACATGATTCGGAGCTGATGCATATGGGGCCAAACTCGCGACGTCGAACACTCCCTAAGGTGTTCAGTCTTTATAACATATACCGGGCTAAACAATGCCCTTAATAAGGAATCCCATGTGTCCGGGTACAGCAAAATCCTTTGGGTGAGACAGTAAAAAAAGGTTTACGCAGGGTCTTAATCTAAAAAGAAACCTTTGGGTGGATCCCTGCTGCAAATCTGCGCATGTGTCTCCGTTGTGCCGTGTCCTGGACGGGTGTAGCACGACTATCATCTGCAAAAGGAAAGAACTTAGGTGAAAGTTGCCGTGCCAAAAAGAAGAGTTGGTTATTATCAATGAACTATCAAAATTCAAGAGAAGCCAAGTTGAGCCGGGCTGGCCCTGATTACACGCGGGAAGCCCCTGTTATCGTTTATGAGGGTTTGATCATCAAACCAATCTGATGTATATATGATGGAACGCCGGATTCGTTTGACCGTGTCCGTGGTCTTGACGACCTTCCATTTTTCTGGTTGGTGAGGCCGTCTAGTTTGCGGCTGCTAGTGCCGCCGCATCCTCTTCCGTACGTGGGAAACATTCGGTATTTCCGCTAACTGAGATGATGCCACGTGGACCGGGCATCTTAAGCTTGAGAAAAGCATAATGCGGTATTGCGTTAAAATGAGCGAAAGCCGTTCTTCCGAGTAGTGCTTGATAGCCACTTCGGAATGGGGCGATGTGAAAAGTTAACCTTTCACTTCCGAAGTTATCAGGAGAACCGAATACCACCTCTAGTAATAGAGAGCCCGTACAGCAGGCCTCTTGGCCTGGTATTACTCCCTTGAAGGTAGTATTATTGTGGCTTATTTGTGTCGGATCAATCCCCATTTTGCGGACTGTGTCCTAATATATCAGATTTAGATCACTACCGCCGTCCATGAGGACTCGTGTGAAATGGTACCCATTTATTATTGGGTTTAACACCAAGGCCGTCAGTCCTTCGTGCCAGATATTTCTCTCATGATCCCTACGATCAAAAGTGATCGGGCAGGCCAAGCAGGGGTTGAACCTAGGGGTGACGGGCTCTATGGCGCGTGTGCCTCGGAGTGCATGCTTGCTTCTCCTCTTTGTCACATGGATCACGTTTACTATTTTAACCTCTGGTGGGAAATTTTTTTGTCCTCCGGCGCTTTGCTGGCGAGGCTCATCCTCGTCTTTGCTTGGTGTCTCTTCCCCTTTGTGTTCGGCGTTTAGCTTACCGGCCTGCTTGAAGACCCAACATTCTCTGTGGGTATGATTTGCAGGTTTGTCTGGGGTGCCGTGAATCTGACAGAGTTTGTCAAGAATTTTGTTTAGGCCAGATTGTCCTTCTCTGCTGCCTTTGAAAGGCTTTTTCCGCTGACCTGGTCGGGAGCCCCTGAATCTGGTGTTTACCGCCATGTAATCTAGGCTACCTTCTTTATTTCGATGCTTGTTTTGTTGCTCATGGTTTACCATTGCCATCCCTAACTTCGGATGTGCTTTGGTCGCTGGTGCTGCTACGAGCCAACCAACTGTCCTCGCCCGCACAAAAGCGGGTCATGAGGCTTGTTAGGGCTGCGATTGTTCTCGGTTTTTCTTGAACGAGGTGTCTGGCGAGCCATTCGTCTCGGACGCTGTGTTTAAAAGCTACTAAGGCTTCGGCGTCCGGACAGTCGATGATTTGGTTCTTCTTGGTGAGGAACCTATTCCAAAGCTTTCGGGCGGACTCTCCGGACTGTTGGGTTATATGACTTAAGTCGTCTGCATCCGGAGGTCGGACACAAGTCCCTTGAAAATTGGCCCGAAAGGATCCTCGAGCTCCTCCCAACTTCGAATTGAGTTTTCGGGGAGGCTTTTCAGCCAGTGCCGAGCTGGCCCTTTAAGCTTGAGGGGCAAGTATTTAATGGCATGGAGATCGTCTCCACGAGCCATATGAATATGGAGGATGAAGTCCTCTATCCATACTCTAGGGTCTGTGGTTCCGTCGTACGCCTCTATGTTCACCGGTTTGAATCCATCTGGGAATTCGTGATCCAACACCTCATCAGTGAAACATAAGGGGTGTGCGACACCCCTGTATTGGGATGCGCCATGGTGTTCCGATGGTTGTAGTATTCGGTGTTGGTTTTGTACCGTAGCGCGCTTCCTAGATCCATAGATAGATCTGCTCGCGCCGGATTTTTGACGCAAGTTCTCACATAGATCGTGTGTTGACTTATGCGTGACTTTGTTAGCCGCTCTATCGCGTTCACAAGGTGGTGGATCCGGCCGGTTGGCCGCATCACTCTTTGGCTGTATCGGCTCTAAGGCCTCATCGTCGAATTCCGGTAATAGCTTGCGCTTTGGATAGCTATTTTTATGGTAACTTGCACCATACTATGTTACTTTGTTCCACTTGCTGTTAAGCGTATCTTGTGCGACCTTGAGCCTTTGATTCTATTGCTTCAGGCTCCTCGCTATGGCAATAAGCCTTCTGCGGAGGTTTTCTTGCTCCAAGTGCGTTTCCGGGATGATGTGTGCATCTTCATCCGGACTGTTTTCTTCCCCAGACGGGGTTTGATGAGGCTTATCCTTGGCATCGTCGTGGTCGGACGTCGGATCCGTATTATGTTTGCAGTTTGCATCTTGATCGTGCTCTGCCACCGGGGTGGTGCAGTCGTCGTTTCTTCTTGAGTCAACTGGACTGTTATTTCCTCTTGCGTTGTTATCGTTGTTTTTGCTATGGCAGGACTTAGAGCGGCGCCGGTGACGTCGGCGCCGGGGTTGCTTGTAGGGGGCATCCTCCGCTGTCTCTTTGCCATTGCCCTGTCTGGGTGTATCCACCATGTATACGTCATGTGATGAAGTGGAGGTCCAGCACCCTATGGGCGGTGGTTCCTGTTCGTCTCCTACATCGTCGTCCATGCCGTTGATGTCTTCGGAGTCAAAGTCGAGCATGTCGGTTAAGTCGTTGACAGTGGCTACTAAGTGGGTGGTGGGTGGGCAGCGAATTTCTTCGTCGTCCGCATCCCATTCTAGCCGGACATAATTCGGCCAAGGTTCTCCTGACAGGGAGAGAGACCTTAATGAATTTAGCACATCTCCGAAAGGTGAGTGCTGAAAGATATCCGCGGAGGTGAACTCCATGATCGGCGCCCCATCGGATTCGAGAGGCACGGATGTAGGCGGCTCGGAGTCCGTGGCCGGGGATAAATCCAGTAGTTCGGCGAGGCAGCTCTTGAAAGGGGTGAAGTCAGTATCTGGCTCTATCACCACTGAGAGTGCGGCCTCCATGGCGAGGTCTATCGCTCCGCTCTCGGATGGCGCAATTTGCTCCGGATTAACGGCTGGAGTAGCTGCGAATGCGATCTCCCGAACACTGTTTGATGGCAGAGTTACGTCTTGCTCGTCGCGACTGTGCGGCGCGTCCGGCATGGGCTCAAATCCGTCGAAGATCAAGTCTCCGCGGATGTCGGCCATCTAGTTCAAGTTTCCAAATCTGACCTGATGGCCAGGGGCGTAGCATTCGATCTGCTCCAGATGGCCAAGCGAATTGGCCCGCAGTGCGAAGCCGCCGAATACGAAGATCTGTCCGGGAAGGAAAGCCTGACCCTGGACCGCATCGCTAGCAATGATCGAAGGAGCCATCAAGCCTTATGGTGATGACACAGTGGAACTCTCAATGAAAGCACCAATGTCGGTGTCAAAACTGGTAGATCTCAGGTAGGGGGTCCCGAACTATGCGTCTAAGGCGGATGGTAACAGGAGGCAGGGGACACGATGTTTACCCAGGTTCGGGCCCTCTTGATGGAGGTAATACCCTACGTCCTGCTTGATTGTTCTTGATGATATGAGTATTACAAGAGTTGATCTACCACGAGATCGAAGAGGCTAAACCCTAAAAGCTAGTCTATGGTATGATTGTATGTGTCCTACGGACTAAAACCCTCCGGTTTATATAGACACCGGAGGGGGCTAGGGTTACACAAGGTCGGTTACAAAGGAGGAGATATACATATCCGTATTGCCTAGCTTGCCTTCCACGCCAAGTAGAGTCCCATCCGGACACGAGAAGAAGTCTTCAATCTTGTATCTTCATAGTCCAACAGTCCGGCCAAAGGATATAGTCCGACTGTTCGGAGACCCCCTAATCCAGGACTCCCTAAGCTACAACAAGCTCAAGTTCACCATGCCCAAGTTCAACAGAAGCAATGATCCCGAAGAGTATCTTTCATGGGCATCGAAGGTCGACAAAATATTCCATTTGCATTACTATGAAGAAGAGAAGAAGATCGCAATGGCATCCCTTGAGTTCCAAGACTATGTCCTCATTTGGTGGGAAAAAATTATTGAGCGCCGAGAGGCAACAGGTGAACCACCCATCACTACTTGGGCGCAAATGAAGGATGTCATGAGAGCATGCTTTATGCCTACCTACTACAACCGCGACCTCTTCAAGGAACTCCAACTACTCAAGCAAGGAACCAAGAGCGTTGAAGAGTACTACAAGGAGATGGAGATTGCCATGATACAAGCCAATGTGACGGAAGATGATGAGCAAACTATGGCACGTTTCTTGAATGGACTCAACCATCCTATCAAGAAGATCGCCGACTTCCAACCATACTCGAACCTCATCGAGCTAATGCATCAAGCTACAAAGGCGGAACGTCAAGTGCAAGACGATTTCAAGTATGACAAGTTCTCATCCAAGTCCTCGGCTTCTCCAACAACCAAGCTTCAACGACTCCAACACCGCCTATGAAGCCTTCTACAATAAATGTCGACAAGTCGAGTTCCAAGAAAGATTTGTTAACTCCAAGTCATCCTCCTACTACGGGAAACTTCAAGCCGAGAGCTTCATCAACCTCAACCCCCACCGGTGAGATCGTCAAGACGAGTTCCTTCAAATGCTTCACATGCGGAGGCCGAGGACACAAGCCCTATGAGTGCACCAGCAAGCAGACCATGATCCTCAACGACGACGGCACCAACGACTCGATGAGTGAAGGAGAAATGGACAGTTTGAGTAAGTCGCCATGAACCGACAAGTGAACGATGAAGAGGAACAAGTCTTTTGCGATGAAGATTCAAGTCCCGCTCTTGTTGTCTCCAAGATCTTGACTCTCCAACAACACCAAGAAGAAGACCAAAGATGCCACATTTTCCACACCAAGGCCGACATCAATGGACGATCCATCAAGGTCATCATCGATGGAGGGAGTTGTCATAACCTCGCAAGTGAAGAACTTTGCTCCAAGCTCCAATTGCCCAAGATGAAGCATCCACATCCATACAAAGTGCAATGGCTTAGCGACACCGACACTATCCAAGTCGACCATCAAGTACAAGTCTCCTTCAAAATTGGCACCTACGAAGACACCTTGGAGTGCGACGTCGTTCCAATGACCGTTTGCCACCTTCTCCTTGGACGCCCATGGCAATTTCATAGAGGAGTCATCCACAATGGCCGAACGAACCACTACATCTTCAAGATGAAGGATAAGGAGTACGTCCTTCGTCCAATGTCTCGAAGACAAGTGATCGCCGACAAGCAAGCCACCCATCATGGGGACCATAGTGAGAGAGCGAGCCACCAAAAAGAGAGTGAGCGCCACAAGCCCAAATTGAACACCTCCACGATGAGCGAAAAGAAGAAATTTTTCCTATTTGCCACCAAAAGTGAGATAAGAGGAGTGTGTGAGAACACATCTAGTGTCCTACACTACGTCCTTTTGTGCAAGGACAATGAACCACAAGCTAACACCTCTCACACTCTTCCTCTAGTGTTGTCTTCTCTTTTGCAGTAATTTCATGATGTTTTCCCCGACGAGCTACCTCCGGGACTACCTCCACTACGAGGCATCGAGCACTGCATCGACCTCAGCCCCAGAGCACCGCTACCGAACAAAGCTCCCTGCCGCGTCAACACCGAACAAGCTACCTCATGATGTGCGTGAAAGTTTGAGCCCTTGTGCCGTCCCGGTCATTCTTGTGCCAAAATGAGACGGTAGCTTTCGCACATGCTCCAATTGTAGACCTATCAATGCTATCACCGTTCGTTATAGGTATCCCATTCCACGACTTGATGATATGCTTGGTGAACTTAGTGGTGCCACTATATTTTCAAAAATCGATCTTAAGAGTGGTTACTATCAAATTCGCATACAAGAGGGTGATGAATTGAAAACCGCTTTCAAAACCAAGTTTGGGTTGTATGAGTGGTTAGTCATGCCTATGGGTCTATCGGAAGCAACGGGTACTTTTATGCTTCTTATGAATCATGTTTTTCGCCCTTATATTGGTGTGTTTGTTGTGGTCTACTTCAATGATATCCTTGTTTTTAGCAAGTCTCTCAAAGAGCATGTCACCCATGTCTGGACCGTTTTACAAACTCTTCGAAAAGAGCATCTCTATGCTAATATGGAGAAATGCTTTTTGGCATTGACAAGCTCGTTTTCTTGGGTTTTGTTGTCTCTTCCAAGGGTGTTCATGTTGATGAGTCCAAGATAAATGCTATGAAGGCTTAGCCACAACCAACCAATTTGCAACAAGTGCGTAGCTTTCTTGGCCTTGCGGGTTTCTATCGTCGTTTTGTGAAAGATTTTAGAACCATTGCTTCTCCTTCGAATTCTTTGAGCAAGAAGAATGCGCCTTTTGTTTGGGGACCATCCCAAGATACCGCTTTCAATGAGCTTAAGAATTTGCTTACTCATGCTCCCATGCTTGCTTTACCCAACTTTGACAAACCTTTTGAGATTCATTGCGATGCTAGTGGTAATGGAATAGGAGGTGTGTTAACACAAGAGAAGCGCCCCATAGCTTACTTTAGTGAGAAACTTTCCGGAGTGCAACTCAATTACCCCATATATGACAAAGAGCTATATGCTTTAGTCCGCATTTTGCACGAATGGGAACACTATCTTCGCCCTCATGAGTTTATCATTCATACTGATCATGAAACGATCAAGTATCTTAAGGGCCAAACCAAGTTGAACAAGCATCATGCTAAATGGAGTGAATTTATTGAGTCTTTTCCTTATGTCATCAAGTACATCAAAGGTAAAGAAAACATTGTGGCAGATGCCCTTTCGCGCATATGCATGCTTGTTACTCAACTTGAATTAGATGTCATTGGCTTTGAGCATATAAAAGACTGGTATGAGCATGATCCTACTTTTGCCACTCCTTATGCAAAGTGTTTGACGCACACCTCTTGGGAACGCTACTACATCAAAGATGGATATCTTATGAGAGCTAACAAGATTTGCATCCCCGAGTCTTCTCTTCGTTTGTGGCTTTTGCAGGAATCTCATGGAGGAGGCTTAATGGGACATGTTGGATGCGACAAGACTTCCGCCACACTCTCGAAGAACTACTTTTGGCCCAGGATGTTTCGCGACGTCAACCGCTTCACCAACCGATGCTCTACATGTCGCAAAGCTAAGTCCAAAGCTCCATCCCATGGCCTTTACATGCCTCTACCAATTCCATACCAACCATGGGAAGATGTTAGCATGGATTTGTACTTGGATTGCCTAGGACTCGTAATGGAAAGGATTCGGTATTTGTCGTTGTGGACTGTTTCTCCAAGATGGCACATTTCATTCCTTGCAACAAGATAGACGATGCTTCACATGTTGCTAATCTCTTTTGTAGGGAAATATTACGTCTACATGGAGTGCCAAAGACTATCGTCTCGGACCACGACGTCAAGTTCCTTAGCTACTTTGGAAGACCCTATGTGCCTAGCTCGGAATCAAGCTACTTTTCTCCATGGTGTATCATCTACAAACTGATGGCCAAACGGAAGTTACCAAACACACACTCTCAGCTCTACTTCGAGTACTCATCAAGAACAACATCAAGGAGTTGGAGGAGTGCCTACCTATCACCGAGTTTTCCTACAACCGAGCAAGACACTCAAGAACCGGCAAGTCCCCCTTCGAGGTCGTCTACGGATTCAACCCTTTGTCCCCATTGGACATTCTCCCTATACCACTCCAAGAGCGCATCAAATTGGATGCAAGTGCATGTGTGACACATCTCAAGAAGGTGCATGAAGATACAAGAAACACCATCGAGCGCCAAGTTCAACGCCTTGCGACCAAGCTCAACTTCAACAAGCAACCTATGGTATTCAACACCGGAGATCTCGTGTGGCTACACCTTTGTAAGGACCGCTTTCCCCAAGAACGCAAGTCCAAACTTCGACCACGAGTGGATGGACCCTTCAAGGTGCTTGCATGCTACAACAACAACGCATACAAGATCGACATTCCACAAGAAAAGTACACCGTGAGCGACATCTTAAACGTTAAAGATCTCTCTCCCTACCATGGTGATGAAGAATTTGATCCGAGGACGGATCTTCCCCAAGGGAGGGGAGATGATGTGGAGCATCCCAAGGTCATCCCCATGGACCTGCCATCGCCTCACCAAGTGCCTATCGGACCCATGACCTGAGCATGCGCAAGAGCTCTCGAAACCGAGGAGACATCACTCCTCTGACGTTTCCACTTTGATGCACATGGGACATGGCTACTACCTCATACGGACACATTGTGCATACTTAGGTACCATGGAGAAGCTAAGGAGCAAGGAGAAGAAGAAGAGGAAGATGGACGTGAAGAAGGAGAAGAAGAAGTGATGAAGAAGAAGCTACAGGCTCTGGACGACCAGCCATGACCGGACGTCCGACGATCTCCAGGCTTCGGACGACCGACCCCCTCCGAACGACCGATGCCACCGCACCCGAGCCAAATCTACGGATTTCCCGAGTCCAATGGACGACCGACGCCCAGACATCCGACCCCGACCGGACGTCTGACCGAAGCACCCCCGAGCCGAAATTACGGATGTCCGACAGGCACGGGACGTCCGGACCCTCACGAGCCTCCGGACGACCGGTGACTCCCGGAAGTCCAATGGAGGAACTCGATGTGGTCTTCATGAACTTCGGAGCCGTCCCAGGTGCCGGAGCGCACCGGGGGAGGCGCGGCGGCGGAGGAAGAACTCATCGCGAGCTGTCACCGCGGCGTTCGCCGGAGCTTGGGCGCGCGGCGGAGCAAAGTAGAAGAAGGAGGAGATCGAAGAAGAAGAAGGAGGAGCGCGAGCAGCAGTGAGAAGGAAGAGAGAGAGGAGTAGTGGGAAGGAGGGGCGCGTGTGCCCCCCTCTTCCCCCTACTTATAGCCTCTTGGGCTGCGAAGCCGAGGGGGCGGACGTGGGGATTTACTGCGCCCACGGCCCCACGACCCCCACGTTCCACGATAAAGTAACTATGCGCAGTAACTCCACGGGAATCCCAACAGTCCGCCGGGGCCGCAGCGGATCCGCTCGAGCGCTGAGGCGCGGTAGTGGCGGGCCCTGCCTATGGGCCTGTCCCGTCGTGCGCGTAGGCTGGCAGGACGGCCCAGCCACGTGCCATCGCGTGACAGGCGTAGAACGGGCGGCGGCCTGGAGGCTTAGCTAGCACGCTACTTGGATCCCACCGCGACGTTCGAAATATTGTGCGAGTCGGAATCGAGTGAGTCCGAGTTGAGCAAGTCCGACTCCTTCTAGTCGGCCCGGCAGAAGTCAATCAAAGACCATGTGTTGAGCACCCGGAAAGAGAAACTGCTGAGGCTTCCCGGCCGATCGACCGCAGCGCCTCACCAGCTTCGGGGACTACTGTCAGAGTAATGGACCACGGATAGGCCAACCCGATCCCCAGAACCTTTCAAGACATCGGGGCAGGCTGCGCCCCTCAAGACCCCAGGACGGGGAGCCGCCTTCAAGAAGTCAATGGCAAGATGGCCAACTGACCACTCACGATCGAGTCCCATGGACGGCTTCAGGTAAAGCCGACTCTTGATTGGCGACTTCTAGAGAAGCCGGCTTTGGGGAGTCAGCCTGCGACTCCTACACCCCTCATGACCTCATCAAGTGGGACATGGCAGGGGAGTGGCAACAATGAAGCCTGCTCCTGCCCCTTACCAAGGGCAGGCATGGCTACAACACGCCGTACCCCGGAAGATCTCCATGCGGCGTGGCACTGTTGCCATGCCAGCCCTAACATCAGCACCGTAGGACCAGATCCTGCCCCACGACGGCTTGCCTGTACGGCCCAGGGGCAGCGGGTCCCACCAGTCAGTGAGACTCCAGGAGACGGCAAGAGGACAACCAGTCGAACCCGTCGGGAGTCGGCCCCTGGAAGTCGGCCGAGCCCTCCCCTAGGGCCCACGCGCCATTAATCAAGATGTGATGGGGAGTGGCAATAGTGATCGCCCGCCAGGCGGCGGGGCTGTTGCCACGACCTCATGATCAAGCCCACGTCATCAGAAGCACGGCTACAGTAATCAGCAGCCGGCAAGACCCGACCGTGGCAGACGCGGCCTGTCGGCTCCGTACCAGGCCAGTCAGCGGGGCCCGCCAGCCGGCGGGCCCCAGCAGTCGGCGGAGAAGACGGAGGCCAGAGGCACTGACGGCTGGGCCCGCGTCCAGACGGATTACCATTGAACCCCTGGGGGGTAGGCCTATATAAACCCCCAGGGCACCCATGCAAAGGGTTGGAACCCATTAGCTCTAGACCAGATCATATAGAAGGGAGAGACCTAGCCTTGCCCTCTCCTACCTCCTAGAAACAGCTCAAGGAGCAACCGTGTAAACACTTGGCCATAGTGATCATGCGGAGACCCGTAGAGCAGTAGTAGGGGTGTTATCTCCTCGGAGAGCCCTGAAGCTAGGTAAGATTCGCCGGTGTGCATGTCTTTGCCTCATCCCGTTTCCAGGCACCGGTGACGTTCTACTCACCCCCACCATGATAAGCCATCCTTTGGCATATGTCGCACCAAAACCCCGACATTTGGCGCCCACCGTGGGTCCTGGTGCACCGCCGTCCGAAGACCTGTTCTGGACAGGAACCCTTTTTCTCCCTGGCGAGCGCAGCCAGCTAGGCACGCCAGACTGAGTTTGCGCCGACGCGCTAAGCGGTGTTGAGATCGCCTGCGCAGCCAGCTGCCTGGCCGAACTTGTCGGCAAGGTCCGCCTCTCTGACAAACCTGCATCCAACGCAGGCATGGGCGGCCCCGAGAGCCTCCTCGCGGGCCTCCTCGATCAACTCCATGTTTCTGGCGAGCCTGCCGTAGACTTGGAGTCCATGGGCTCCACCGACCCGATGCTGGTCGACTCTGACACTGCGTCACTCGACGCGTTCCCCACCAACGTGGTGGTCTACGACGAACCCCTCCCTCGCGCGGAGAGCGACGGAAGCACCGTCACCGAGGTGCTAGTCATCAGTCATGACGAACTCCCCGGCGGAGGACCGCACGACTCACTTGGCACGGTGCTGCAAGACCTAACTGCGCCCATTCCGGAAGACGCTGACGCGGAGACGTTGGAGGCGCGCCGCCTTCAGCTCGTTGAATGCGTGAAGAAGCTAGCCAGCATGAGGCGCTTGTCAGAAGCCTACCAGCGGGGAGATGGATCGCACCGTCGGCGGCTCGCCGGCCCTGGTGGGGCCCAGCCGCTTTGGCGCGGTCCTGCAGCGCGGCGTAGCCATCGCCAACCTGTTTGGGGCAAGCCGCCCTATGTACGCTACACCATCGGAGAACATCCGAGCCGCTCAGGCAGCGACGGATGAGCTGGACAATTTCGAGGGCGAAGAACGCCGCCTCATGATGGAGCGAGTCCAGCGGCTCCTCGACACGGCCACCGCGCAGAACGAGGCCAGCTGCCGCAGGGAGGCGCCGTAGCAGCCAAACGACGGCCTTCACCAGGATCAAGGCGCGACGTCTCGAACGCCGACTGGCGGCGCCCGAGGAAGAAGAGACAAGGAGCCGACTGTCATCCACAGTCGGACTCGCATTACCATAGAGCACGACCGAGACGGCCGCCCGAGGGCAGTGGAACGACGGGATGACTGTCCGCCTCCCCCTCCTCGCAAGGAGAGGCGAGTCTCCCCGCCGCCCGTTGATCATCCGACTCTCAGCGACCGCCTTGGCTGCCGAGAGGGAGTTGGAGAGAATGACGCCCGCCACCGGATCGACCGGCTTCACTGATCCCTGGCGCTGGAAGAAGAAGACGAGCTGGGTCCGCCCTGTTTCGGGCCCCGCATTCGAGACAAGCCCTTTCCTAGAGGGTTCACGCTCCCAAGAGACACGCCCAAGTATACCGGCTCCGTGAAGCCGGAAGACTGGCTAGTCAACTACTCCACGGTTGTCAGCATAGCAAACGGCAACAAGCGTGTCGCCGTAAAGTACGTTCCGCTCATGCTCCAGGGCACGGCCCGGACATGGCTAAACAGCCTAAAACCCCGCAACATCAATAACTGGGTCGACTTCACCGAAGCGTTCGTCCGCAACTTCACTAGCACATACAAGCGTCCTCCCAAGCCCCGTCAGCTCTCCTTATGCATGCAAGGCCCCGACGAGTCGACTCACGATTACCTCACGCGTTGGGCCGAGCTTCGGAACTCCTGTGAGGGCGTGCATGAGGTGCAGGCCATCGAGTACTTCACAGCCGGGTGCAGAGAAGGCACCCTCCTCAAGCACAAGATCCTCTGCGATGAGCCAGAAACCCTCGACGAGCTGCTGATCATAGCGGACAAGTACACCACGGCCCACTCCTCCATGAAGGCAGAGATTCAAATCAGCACAACTGGCAAAGTGGCCCCGCAAGCTCCAAGAACTCCAGCGGGAGACGCCAGCCGGCGACAACAGCAGGGCGACCACAAGCGCAAGGCCCCGCAGCCGGCTACCAGCAGCCGGCAAGTCGCGACCGTTGAAGCCCAGCAGCCAGATGAGTAGCCTCCGCCCAAGCGACAGAAAGGCGGCAAGCCAAACTGGTTGTCGGCCTTCTCCTACGAACAGGCCCTGGATGGAGCTTGCAAGTTCCATAGCGGCGCGAAGCCATCGAATCACACCACCCGGAAGTGCCACCGGCTCACCAGGATCGCCAAGGGAGACATCCTCCTGCCTCCCCCGCCTGCTGGGCAGCCGCCTCCGCCGCTGCTCCAGCAGCCGACTGTCAGGCCAGTCGGCGCAGTACAAGACGAATACCCTGAAGAGCACGGAGCCTACATGGTGTTTACCAGTGTGGCTGATGATCGACGCAGCAGGCGGCTGCAGCGACAAGAGGTGAATGCAGTAGCATCAGAGACGCCAGAGTTCATGCACTGGTCCGAGAAGCCCATCAGCTGGAGCAGGGTCGACCACCCAGAAGTGATGCCGAGTCCGTGCTCCTATGCCTTGGTCCTGGACGCCACCTTTGCTACGGACAGACGAGCCACGCGTTTCTCGCGAGTTCTGATAGACAGAGGCAGCAGCATCAATATCCTATACAAGGACACCATGGAGAAGTTAGGAATCAAGCAAAGACATCTTCAGAGCAGCCGAACTGTGTTCCATGGCATTGTTCCCGGGCTTTCCTGCTCACCAATCGGCAAGATCCTGATGGACGTCCTCTTCGGAGACAAAGATCACTTCCGCCGAGAATCTGTTTGGTTTGAGGTGGTGGACCTCGAGAGCCCATACCATGCGCTGCTCGGCCGACCCGCCTTGGCCAAGTTCATGGCGGTCCCCCACTACGCCTACCTCAAGATGAAGATGCCCAGTTCCAAGGGAATTTTGACTGTGGCTGGCGACTATCGGAAATCGTCCGCTTGCACGGCTGAGAGCAGTCGGCTGGCCGAGTCCCAGGTAATCGCGGATGAGAAGCGGCTCCTTGAGCGAGTTGTGGCGATAGCCGGCAAGCAGCCTGAGGTATCGCCCAACCCAAAAGAGTCGGAGCCTGAGGGTTCGTTAAGGCCAGCTAAAGAGACAAAGAAGATACCCTTGGATCCGGAGCACCCAGAGAGGTACACCGTCGTAGGTGCAAACCTTGACAGCAAATAGGAAGGCGAGCTCGTCAATTTCCTCCGTGAGAATCGGGACATCTTCGCATGGTCCCCCAAAGACTTGCCAGGTGTACCGACGGAATTCGCCGAGCACAAGTTACATGTACGATCTGATGCAAAGCCAGTCAGGCAGCCCCTGTGCCGCCTATCAGAAGAGAAGAGAAGAGTTGTCGGAGAAGAGATAGCCCGACTCCTAGCAGCCGGCTTCATTATGGAAGTGTTCTTTCCATAATGGCTGGCAAATCCGGTCCTGGTATTGAAGAAGAACAAGCAGTGGCGAATGTGTATCGACTACATGAGCCTCAACAAGGCCTGCCCCAAGGACCCATTTGCTCTACCAAGAATCGATCAGGTGATAGACTCCACAGCCGGATGCGAGCTGTTGAGTTTTTTGGATGCATATTCAGGATATCACCAGATCAAGCTGAACCCGGCTGACAGACTGAAGACCGCCTTCATCACGCCGTTTGGAGCCTTCTGCTACCTCACCATGACGTTCGGCTTAAGGAATGCCGGCGCCACCTTCAGCGTTGCATGCAGAAGTGCCTCCTCAAGTAGCTCGGCAGGAACGCCCACGTCTACATGGACGATGTGGTGGTGAAGACGGAAAAGCGTGGAACACCGCTGGAAGACCTCAAGAAGACTTTTGAAAACCTGCGCCGATTCCAGATTAAGCTCAACCACGAGAAGTGTGTCTTCGGAGTACCAGCTGGCCAGCTCCTTGGTTTCCTGGTCTCTGAACGCAGCATAGAATGCAACCCAGTGAAAATCAAGGACATTGAGAGAATGGAGGTACCCAGCCGACTGTTGTATGTGCAAAAGTTCACCTACTGTTTGGCGTCCATCAGTCGATTCATCAGTCGGCTGGGCGAGAAAGCTCTCCCCTTATACCAACTCATGAAGAAGACCACTTTTTTCGAGTGGAACCATAAGGCGGACGAAGCTTTTTTCCAGTTGAAGAAGATGCTGACTACTCCACCGGTCCTGGCGGCTCCGACTCCAAAGGAACCTATGCTCCTGTACACCGCCGCCACCTGGCGAGTAGTCAGCACGGTCATTGTAGTGGAACGCAAGGAGGAAGGCAAGGCGCTACCTATCCAGAGACTGGTGTATTACCTGAACGAGGTACTGTCGACCTCCAAGCAGAACTACCCCACTACCAGAAGATGTGCTACGGTGTGCACTTTACTGCCAATTGAAGCCTTACTTTCAAGAGCATCCAATCACGGTGGTCTGCACGGCCCCAATCGCCAAGATCATTGGTAGCCGAGATGCTTCTGGCGGAGTGGCCAAGTGGGCCATAGAGCTGGCTCCCTACACCATCCACTACCAGCCCCGCACCGCTATTAAGTCACAAGCACTGGCCGACTTCCTCGTCGACTGGGCCGGGAACCAGTACCTACCTCCAGCGCCGGACTCCACCCATTGGTGGATGCATTTCGACTGCTCCAAGATGCGCACCGACTTGGGAGCCAGCGTCGTCCTCACCTCTCCTAAAGGCGACAAGCTCAAATATGCACTGCAAATCCATTTTGCCGCCTCCAACAATGTCGCCAAGTATGAGGCACTCATTCACGGGCTCTGGCTTGCCAAAGAACTTGGCATTCGCCGGATCTTGTGTTATGGCGACTCGGACTTAGTGGTCCAGCAATCATCTGGTGACTAGGATGCGAAAGATGCAAACATGGCGAGTTACCGTTTCCTTGTGCAGCAACTCAGCGGGTATTTCGAAGGGTGTGAGTTTCTCCATGTGCCAAGAAACGACAACGACCAAGCAGATGCCTTGGCATGAATCAGCTCCACCCGCCAAGCAATACCATCTGGCGTCGCCCTTCAACGCCTCCTCAAGCCGTCTGTCAAGCCTTCACCAGAATCAGACTCCATTTTGTGCCGGATCCTCCCGAAGATGTCGGATCCGACTCCAGAGCTCCGGCAGTCAGTACGGGGATTTTGGCGGATGACTCCAAAGCACTCGCAGTCGAACCCGGCCTGGGGACTGCGGCAGCGGACTTGAAGACTCCAGAACTCGACCCAAGGGCCGCGCCAGTCAGCCTGGGGACTTCATTAACCCAGCAAGCGGTTGTTGACTCCAACCCGCCGCCTCCCAGCCCAACCGCCCTCATCCAAGTCGCAGTTCTGGCAGTCGAAGAAATAGCAGCACCCTCATGGGCCCAGCCCATCCTCAAATTCCTGGTGAACAAAGAGCTGCCGACTGATGAGACCTTAGCTCGGCAAATACAACGCCGGGCGGCATCCTACACCATAGTCAACAGAGAGCTGGTCAGGCGCAGCGTCACTGGTGTCTACCAGCACTGCGTAGAGCTAGAGCAATGCCAAGCGATTCTCAAAGACATCCATCAAGGCGAGTGCGGCCACCATGCGGCTTCAAGAGCACTCGTCGCCAAAGCCTTTCGACACGGTTTCTTCTGGCCAATCGCCTTGGAAGAGGCCAAGGAGTTGGTCCAAAAAAGCAAAGGGTGCCAGAAGTTCAGCTCCAAGCCGCACCAGCCGGCTTCTGCACTCAAGACCATCCCCATTGCCTGGCCTTTCGCAGTTTGGGGTCTAGACATGGTGGGACCATTCAAGACAACACGAGGTGGCTTAACTCACCTACTTGTTGCGGTGGACAAGTTCACCAAGTGGATAGAAGAAAAGCCAATCAAGAAGTTGAATGGTCCAACTACCGTGACTTTCGTCACCGATATCACAATTCGGTACGGCATACCACACAACATCATCACCGACAACGGCACAAATTTCGCCAAAGGCGCCTTGGCCCATTTCTGCGCAACACAGGGCATCCGACCGGACCTAGCGTCCGTCGCCCATCCACAGTCAAACGGCCAAGTGGAGCAAGCAAACGGCCTCATCCTGTGCGGCATCAAGCCTCGGCTGATCGAGCCTCTCGAGCGCTCGGCTGGCTCCTGGATCGACGAGCTGCCAGCCGTCCTCTGGAGTCTGCGCACGACTCCAAACAAGTCAACCGGCTTCACGCCCTTCTTCCTCGTCTACGGTGCCGTAGCCGTCATCCCAACGGACATAGAGTTCGACTCCCCACGAGTCACCATGTACACCGAGGAGAAGCAGAAGAAGCACGACAAGACGGCGTCGATCTGCTGGAAAAGGGCCAGCTGTTGGCACTTAGACGGTCCAACATCTACCAGCAGAGCCTGCGCCGATACCACAACAGGAAGGTCAGGCCAAGATCTTTCCAAGAAGGTGACCTTGTACTCTGGCTGATCCAGCGAACAGCCTGCCAGCACAAGCTGGCGGCGCCTTGGGAAGGCCCTTTCATCATCAGCAAAGTACTGGGCAACGACTCCTACTACCTGATTGACGCTCATAAGCCCCGAGCACGCAAGAGGGATGACTCCGGCAAGGAGACAGAGCGGCCATGGAATGCAAATCTCCTCCAAAGATTTTACAGTTCATGCAGTATGTACCACGCTACCTTTTGTATTAAAGTACCAAGACTTCGGGCCCCCCGAGACGACCTCGGGGACTGCCCTCTTTTGTCTGTATGATAGAAATTATGCCTACAAGTATGTTACTCTCTGTCATGCCGCTTGGCACCGGGCTCGACGAGTCGGCCCGGGGACTTGCCGCCTTGCACTTTGAAATGCTTCCTGCAGCCGGACAAGTAGTGTGTAACACCTAAACCGTCTTCTGTCAGAAGCCGCAGCTCGCAGAGCGACTGTACGGTGGGTAGAGGTAAGGTAGAATGGGCGTTCGCATGAAAAATGGTTAAAGACTCAAAGCATAAAACATAGCTCAAGACGACTTCCATCCTTTTTCGCAAACCGACTCTCGAATAGTCGGATTGCCGCCTTCTATTCAACTTACTCAGAAACTCTTAAAAACGGCTAAGTACTTGCTTTCCCAAAGTAGCCAAGCACTTGATCCAGCGACAGTCTGCAGAGCGGCTATCCGATTGGCAGGGCAGGCAACTAAGAGAAAGAGGCAAAGGAAAAAAAGCCAAAAGAGCAATGAGCAAGAAAAAATAGAACTCGGATAAACATATTTACATAACATAGGCCCTTGGCCGAATTTTCGAGCAGAGGTTCAAAATACAACCCACTGGTGGAATTGTGCGAATTAACAAGTTCTTCAAAGACTACTGAAGCAGATAAAATAAAGATAAAGCGGCAGCTTAGGAAGTAGCAGACGGATTCGGAGGGTCGGAGGAGGCGGCAGCGTCAGGCGTCGGGGCGGCCGGCTGGCTAGTCTCGGCTTGATCGCCTCCGGAGGCAGTCGGGTCGGTCACACGTGGCTCGTTGCTGGAGGCGCAGTCGAGTTGAGGCTAGCCGTCTGCTACGTCTTCTGGTGCCTCCGCCTCCGCCTCGCCTCCGTCCTCCGCCTCGCCTTCCTCCTCGACGCTGGACCAATCACCTCCGCCGAGTCCTCGCCGTAGTTTGGGTTCATCCCAAACCACTCTGGCGATACCTCCTCGCCGTCTTCAGACCGCTCGGGGACGAAGACGCTGGTGTTAGTGTACTAGGAGATCGCTGCAACACGCTTGACGAGGGCGTCTTCCATAGCCGCCAGCTCCGGCTGGGCCTCAGACCGAAGTGTGGCCAGCCGGTCTAGATCCAGCCCCGGATACCATGCCTTGACGAACTCCAAGGCCCGGCGCGCTCCATCTCGGGCCGAAGAGCCCTTCCAGGCCTCAAGATGACCAGCCGCGACCTCTAGCCAGTCATCCGTCAGGCTGGGGGTGCGTGAAGCCTGCATATCCGGCCAGAAGGCGGCAATCGCCTGGGCACCGACACGCTGAAGCCGGCGCAGCATCCGGTGAGCCGGCCGAAGGCAAGCCTCGATGGTCAGGATGTGCTCGTCAAGAGTTCGGGGGGCGTCGGCGGCAATCTCTACACCCTCCGCCCTCCGACCTTCACGGTCAACCTCGATGGCTTGGATGGCGGCCTGTGACTGCCCAGGAAAGAAGTCTACAAAGACAGGAAGAAACAAAGAAGCAAGTCAAAAACCAGGAGTCGGCATGACTTAAATCGGCAGCTCGAAGAAAGAAAATAAAGAAACTCACCATCAATGATGTCTTCAATCTCGTGGAAGCCGGAGGACAGCAGCGCCTCCTTGTCAGACCAGCAGGAGCGCTCACTCGCGAACTCGGCCAGGAGGGCGGTTTCCGTCTCCTCCGCCTCCCTCTGCGTCTTCACAAGCAGCTCCTTCTGCTCTGCCAATTGAGTGGCCAGCAGATCGCGCTCCATGGCGAGCTTGCTACACTCCTCCTCTTTGGCGCGCAAAGGGGAGTTGGCGTCGCTCAGCTGCTGTTGAAGAGCAGCGTTGGCCCCTGAGAAGAAGAAAGAAAGAAGGTGTTAAGTCATCAGGAAAAGAAGGGCACCAGGGAGATCCGGCCTGACTGCTCAACAGTCGCCCCGAATCTCGGGGACTACAGCCCGCGGGTGCGCCAGCGCGCCCCCGCAAAGAAGGAAAAGGACTTACTCCGGCTCTCCGACAGATCGGCGGTCCGCTTGCCCAGCTCTTCAACATTACGGTCGAAGGCAGTGACGCGGAGGTTGTGGTAATCCTGTGTCAAGCATTTGAGACAAAAAGTCAATACCCAGAGTTCATCAATTGGTGTTCCGGGCCGCCTGCTCAGCAGCCAGCCCGAAACTCGGGGACTACACCCAGTGGGTGCGCTGGCGCGCCCCCATAGAGAGGAACAAGAAAACAAAGACCAAAGGAAAAACATACCCGGATGGCTGCCCGTGATGCCAGGTACTCCTTGGTGCAATTCTGGAGAGCGTCGCCCTCAGCACGAAGCTTCGCCTGGACGTCCAGAAGCTCCTGGTTCAGCGGCCTTGTGCCGCCTCCTCGCACCCACCCAATGGGCGCAGCACTCGTCGCTTTGGCGTCTGGGATCGCCGAGCTAGCAGTGCCGGCTTCCAGGGGCGGGGTGCCGAAGTCGCCTTCTCCAGACGGCGGCGCGTTGGCGAGCCGACTTGGAGGAGTAGCCTCGCCACGGCCTCGTCTTCGGTCGGTGGCACCGGAGGGTCTGCTGGCTGCTTGCCTTGCGCACCTTCAGACGGCGGCGGAGGCGGCGGCGGAACGTTCACGTCCGGCGTAGAGGGGTCGCCGCCTTCCCTCTCCACGATGTTGTTCTCCCTGCCGGTTCCCCAGTCTGCTCCATGAACTCCGGAGGCGGCGGCGCAGAGTTCAACGGGGTGACGAACACCGCCGATTGGCAGCGTGCGGCTTCCTCAGCCTACCGCTTCGTTGCGGCAGCGGCTTTGGCCTCCGCCAGTTTCTTCTTGGCTGAGGCCTCCGCCCTGTCGGCCTCCGCCTTCTCCAGGCGGAGGGCCTCTTCTTCGTTGCGCTTCTCCTGCGCATTCCGCTCCGTCGCCTCCCGGAGGTCAGCAGCGGGGTCAATCCACCGAGTGGTGGCGGACGTCTCCGCTGACCCCATGACGGAGGCGGCGGTGACCCTCTCAAGAGTGAGGGGAGCCCTGAAGCAAGAGGAGCAAGCAAAGACTCAGACAAAGTCACAAAGAAAGAATAAAGCTTTGAAGACAGAATACTCACGCGGAGACCAATGGCGGCTTCTTCACTTCCTTACGGAAGCGGATGGCCTTCGCAGCCACCTCGTCCCGCCGGGTCACTGCAGCCGAGCCCTTGGGCTTCTTTGGCCGACTGCCGAACAAGGTCGGCACGGCCCTGCGCTTCTTCCCGCCGCCTGGAGCTCCCGACGCGGTAGAAGAGCCTGCGCCAGGCTGGCTGGCTCTTGGCCGATGGCGAGGGGCGACTTCTCCCTCGAAGTCGTCGTCAGGCCAGTCGGCGAAAGTGGCTGAAGGCCTGAAGTCGCCTACTGTCCTCCTCCTCCCTCGGCGTTGTCTTCCAGAGCTGCCGCCCCCAGATCAGGGTCGTCGACGTCGCTCTCCGCCCGGTCGGCGAGGAACTCGCGGCCCGGCCCCGAGGTGCCGGCTGGCGGATGGAGGAGGGGATTCTAACCAAAGCTGACTGGTCAAAACAAACTCGGCAAGAAAGAAGACGGTTCAAAGAAAGAAAGGAAAGGAAACTCACCATGGGCGGGGGGTTGGCGCGGGAGTACGGCTCCTTGCCGAACCGCCAATCCTCCAGGAGCTTGCTGTCCGAGAGGTAGTTCACCATGAAGGCCACCTCTTCGTGAGGCATGTCCTTGGTGCACATCCGACTCGGGTCACGGTGCCCGCTCATCTGGCATATCATGCGGGGGCGGCCTTGGAGTGGGAGAACTCGGCGCGCCACGAAGGCGGCCAGCAGGTCTGGACCAGTCAAACCCTTCGACTACGTCAGCACTCGGAGTCGCATGATGCCGCCGGCTCCCGCAGGCGTTAGCGACTTGGCCCGGTACGACCAGTTGGGCAGTCGCCCAGCCGGCGGGCCAGCTTCGAAAGCTGGCAGGTTGACCCAGTCCCCCCTCGCGGAGGCGTTCCTGACGTAGAAGTAGGATCTCTGCCACATCTTCACTGACTTTATTAGTGAGATGGAGGGGAAGGGATTGTCGACCCCCGACCTTCGCACGACAATGAAAGCTCCGCACTGAGCCGGCACGCCCGCAGCCTAGGTGCCGAGCTTGGAGAAGAAGAACTCCCCCCAGAGCTCGAAGGTGGGAAGGACTTCGACGAAGCCTTCGCACAAGGCCACAAAGGCGGACAACAGCACCACTGCGTTGGGGGTGAGGTGGTGCGGCTGGAGGCCATAGAACTCCAAGAAGGATCGGAAGAAACTGCTCGCCGGCAGCCCCAACCCGCGCAGGCAGTGCGAGCGGAAGATAACCCGCTCGCCCTCCTGCGGCACGGGGGAAATCTCCCCCTTCGGCACAAGATGCACCTGCACGCGATCCCCGCCAGGGAGCCGACGAGTCCGGCTGAGGAACTCGATGTGGTCTTCATGAACTTTGGAGCCGTCCCAGGTGCCGCAGCGCACCGGGGGAGGCGCGGCGGCGGAGGAAGAACTCATCGCGAGCTGTCGCCGCGGCGTTCGCCGGAGCTTGGGCTCGCGTCGGAGCAAGTAGAAGAAGGAGGAGAGAGAAGAAGAAGAAGGAGGAGAGCGAAGAAGAAGGAGGAGCGCGAGGAGCTGTGAGAAGGAAGAGAGCGAGGAGTAGTGGGGAGGAGGGGCGCGCGTGCCCCCCTCTTCCCCCTACTTATAGCCTCGTGGGCTGGGAAGTCGAGGGGGCGGACGTGGGGATTTACTGCGCCCACGGCCCCACGACCCCCACGTTCCACGATAAAGTTACTGCGTGCAGTAACTCCACAGGAATCCCAACCGTCCGCTGGGGCCGCAGCGGATCCGCTCGGGCGCCGAGGCGCGGTAGTGGCTGGTCCCGCCTATGGGCATGTCCCGTCACGCGTGTAGGCTGGCAGGACGGCCCAACCACGTGCCATCGCGTGATAGGCCTAGAACGGGCGGCGGCCTGCAGGCTTAGCTAGCACGCTACTTAGATCCCGCCGCGACGTTCGAAATATTGTGCGAGTCGGAATTGAGTGAGTCTGAGTTGAGCAAGTCCGACTCCTTCTAGTCGGCCTGGCAGAAGTCAATCAAAGACCATGTGTTGATCACCCGGAAAGAGAAACTGTTGAGGCTTCTCGGCCGATCGACCGCAGCGCCTCACCAGCTTCGGGGACTACTATCGGAGTAATGGGCCACGGATAGCCCAACCCGAGCCCCAGAACCTTTCAAGATATCGGGGCAGGCTGCGCCCCTCAAGACCCCAGGACGGGGAGCCGCCTTCAAGAAGTCAACGGCAAGATGGCCGACTAACCACTCACGGCCGAATCCCAGGGACGGCTTCAGGGAAAGCCGACTCCTGATTGGCGACTTCCAGAGAAGCCGGCTTTGGGGAGTCAGCCTACGACTCCTACACCCCTCATGACCTCATCAAGTGGGACAGGGCAGGGGAGTGGCAACAATGAAGCCCGCTCCTGCCCCTTACCAAGGGCAGGCATGGCTACAGCATGCCGTACCCCAAAAGATCTCCGTGCGGCGTGGCACTGTTGCCATGCCAGCCCTGACATCAGCATCGCAGGACCGGATCCTGCCCCATGACGGCTTGCCTGTACAGCCCAGGGGCAGCGGGTCCCACCAGTCAGTGAGACTCCAGGAGACGGCAAGAGGACCACCAGTCGAACCCATCGGGAGTCGGCCCCTGGAAGTCGGCCGAGCCCTCCCCCGGGGCCCACGCGCCATTAATCAAGATGTGATGGGGAGTGGCAATAGTGATTGCCCGCCAGGCGGCGGGGCTATTGCCACGACCTCATGATCAAGCCCACGTCATCAGAAGCATGGCTACAGTAATCAGCAGCCGGCAAGACCTGCCCATGACGGACGCGGCCTGTCGGCTCCATACCAGGCCAGTCAGCGGGGCCCACCAGCCGGCAGGCCCCAGCAATCGGCGGAGAAGACGGAGGCCAGAGGCACTGACGGCTGGGCCCGCGTCCAAACGGACTACCATTGTACCCCTGGGGGGTAGGCCTATATAAACCCCCCAGGGCACCCATGCAAAGGGTTGGAACCCATTAGCTCTAGACCAGATCATATAAAAGGGAGAGAGCTAGCCTTGCCCTCTCCTACCTCCTAGAAACAGCTCAAGGAGCAACCGTGTATACACTTTGCCATAGTGATCATGCGGAGACCCTGCAGAGCAGCAGTAGGGGTGTTATCTCCTCGGAGAGCCCTGAAGCTGGGTAAGATTCGCCAGCGTGCATGTCTCTGCCTCATCCCGTTTCCAGGCACCGGCGACGTTCTACTCGCCCCCACCATGATAAGCCATCCTTTGGCATATGTCGCACCAAACCCCCGACATACGGCACCTCCGTGTTTAGCACACGTTCAACATGATGATGTCCCTCGAGCTCTAGATCCAGTTGAGGACGAGGGAGAGTTCCGTTGGCACGACGGCGTGGCAAAGGTGATGATGAATTTACCGGCGCAGGGATTCGCCTAAGCACTACGACAATATGACCGAGGTGGTAAGCTGTGGAGGGGGCACCGCACACGGCTAAGAGATGTTTGTTGTACCTTTGGGGTGTCCCCCCGCCTCCATATATAAAGGGGTGGAGGAGGTGGCCGGCCTAGGGGGAGCACCATTAGGGGGTGTCCTACTTGGACTCCTAGTCCAAGTAGGATTCGCCCCCTCCTTCCTTCCACCGGAGAGGGAAAAGGGGAACGGAGAGAGAGGGAGAAGGAAAGAGGGGGGCCGGCCCCCTCCCCTAGTCCAATTCGGTTTGGGCAAGGGGGGCGCCCCCCCATGTGGCATTTCTCCTCTCCTCCAATAAGGCCCAATAGGCCCAATACTTCTCCCGGGGGTTCCACTAACCTCCCGGTGCTCTGGAAAAATGCCCGAAACACTCGGAACTATTCTGATGTTCAAATGCAACCTTCCAATATATGAATCTTTACCTCTCGACCATTTCGAGACACCTCATCATGTCTGTGATCTCATCCGGGACTATGAACAAACTTCGGTCATCAAATGACATAACTCATAATACAAATCGGCATCGAACGTTAAGCGTGCGGACCCTACGGGTTCGAGAACTATGTAGACATGACCGAGACACATCTACAGTCAATAACCAATAGCTGAACCTGGATGCTCATATTGGCTCCTACATACTATACGAAAATCTTTATCGGTGAAACCGCATAACAACATACGTTATTCCCTTTGTCATTGGTATGTTACTTGCCCGAGATTCGATCGTCGGTATCATCATACCTAGTTCAGTCTCATTACTGGAAAGTCTCTTTACTCGTTCTGTAATGTATCATCCCACAACTAACTCATTAGTCACATTGCTTGCAAGGCTCGTAGTGATGTACATTACCGAGAGGTCCCAGAGATACCTCTTCGATACATGGAGTGACAAATCCTAATCTCGATCTATGCCAACACAACAAACACCATCGGAGACACCTGTAGAGAATCTTTATAATCACCTAGTTACGTTGTGACGTTTCATAGCACACATGGTGTTCCTCCGGTATTCGGGAGTTGCATAATCTCATAGTCATAGGAACATGTATAAGTCATGAAGAAAGCAATAGCAATAAAACTAAACGATCATTATGCTAAGCTAACGGATGGGTCTTGTCCATGACATCATTCTCTAATGATGTGATCCCATTGATTAAATGACAACACATATCTATGGTCAGGAAACTTAACCATCTTTGATTAACGAGCTAGTCTAGTAGAGGCATACTAGGGACACTCTGTTTGTCTATGTATTCACACATGTACTAAGTTTCCGGTTTATACAATTCTAGCTTGAATAATAAAAATTTATCATGATATAAGGAAATATAAATAACAAATTTATAATTGTCTCTAGGGCATATTTCCTTCACTACTATATATATATATATATTCTATCCATTTTTATCGACAACAATAGTTGTTGTTGAGAATATAGCCCCGAGCTGCGACCCGCCCAGGAGGGGCCGGTTTACTCCATTGGTGGCTTAATATGAAGAAGTTCCAAGGAGGCCCAAAGAGAAGTGGGAAGACGATGGCTCATGGAGGCAGGCTCGGTGAAAGCCTAAGACCCGGGCCTATGACCCGCGATATGATGAGTTGCCTTATAAGGCTTGATTAGTTAGAAACCGAGCCGGTCATGTTGTGTGAGCTGGCCGGGACTCTGTAAGCCTCCGGGTCTTGACATGTGTATATAAAGGTGAGACCCGGCGGCGGGTTAACTCAAGAAACAACCAATTGAGAACTAGGTCAAGCGTATTCGCTCCCTTGTAATTGAAACTCAAGCAATACAACTAGAAGCAAGACGTAGACTTTTACCTCGTTGAGAGGGGCCGAACCTGGGTAAACTCCTTGTGTCCTTTGTCCCGTTTAAACCATTCATGCTAACTTACGTGTGATGGCTCGACACCTAAGTCCTTTCACAAGGGCACCTGCCGTGCTAAATCCATGATAGTTGGTGCCCACCATGGGGCCCGAGCACGGTGGTTTCGAGTTCTTGAAGGGCAGCTTCTCAGGGATCAAGGGATGTGCCTTGTTTGGTCGGGGCTTATGCCAAGTTCATGGCACGTCCTTGATATGTGTATGTGCAACTCAAGATGCCAGGATGTAAAGGTACCATTACAGATGCGGAGCATCCCAAGGTCATCCACATGGACCTGCCATCGCCTCACCAAGTGCCTAGCGGACCCATGACATGAGCACGCGCAAGAGCTCTCGAAATCGAGGTCACATCAGCCCTCTCACGTTTTCACTTTGATGCACATGAGACATGGCTACGACCTCATACGGACACATTGTGCATACTCAGGTACCATGGAGAAGCTAAGGAGCAAGGAGAAGAAGAAGAGGAAGATGGACGTGAAGACGGAGAAGAAGAAGTGATGAAGAAGAAGCTACAGGCTCCGGACGACCAACCAGGACCGGACATCCAACGATCTCCAGGCTCCGGACGTCTAGCCCCCTCCGGACAACCGACGCCACAGCACCCGAGCCAAATCTACAGATTTGCAGAGTCCAATGGATGAACGATTCCCGGACGTCCGACCCCGACCGGACGTCCGACCGAAGCACCCCCGAGCCGAAATTACGGACGTCCGACAGGCACCGGACGTCCGGACACTCACGAGCCTCCGGACGACCGGTGACTCCCGGACGTTCGGCACCTGTGCGCTGCCATGTGTTGGGCCGCAACCCATGTACCCCCGTTTTCACCCCTTTTTACACTAATACTATATATAGACCTCTCCCTCCTCCTTTCTAGGGTTAACAAAGGATTAGATCATATTTTGTGTGAGAGCTTTGCTCATCCACTTGGACACCTTCTCCTCGGATATTCGAGCCTCCACCGGAGAAGATCCCCCAAGCAGATTCAAGACCCCTTTTAGGGAAGAACTCAAGACCTCCTCACGGAGAAGACCGGCTACCCTTGTATTGTCCTTATTTGTCCATGGATCGTGTATCTTTCCTTATGTACTCGAGGATCTAGCACATGTGTGACTTATTCGTGTTGGTTTAGTGTTTCCTCTTGTGTTTCCCTTGTGTTTTCCCTCGTTTCCCTCCTCGTGTTCACCGTGTTCATCGCAGGATCCGCTCCTTTCATGAAAGATCGGCCGATTAGGGTTCCACCCTACATCATCTTGGTAACAAGAGCCATGTTTATCACGATTTCGGAGCCTCCGCGTTGTGTTGCTAGCCTAGTTTTTGTTGTTTTTGTCCCAAATTCAAAAATTCCCCACAAAAATAGCCCCAATTTTTTTGTGATTTGTTGATGTGTTGAAATTTTGTTGGTTTGGATCCTTGGATTTGCTTTGTTTTGAGCGGATCTAGCTTTTCCCCCTTGTCTCCACACTTTCCATCCACAAAAGCCTACGGATTGGACGTATTTCCACCTCTCCACCACGAACCCTAGCTGTTCATCCCGTGCCCAAATTTTCGGCCAGGCACCGGACGTCCGACGACCGGACGACCGGCCCAGCCCGGATGTCTGACGAACCTTGACGAAACTGATTTTTTTTAGTTTTGCACCACCACTGCCCCACATTTCCGCATACGGACTCCTACCACCTATACACCATCACCACTCGCTCCGACACGTGTTGCCACTTCAAGCTTTGAGAATTTGAGTTGCGGTTCCGTATCCTTTCGTGTTTCGGCTATCTAGGTACGGTTCGACATCAACATCACCGCCGCTCATCTTCGCCACGGACGCGTCATCAACCACGACCACCTCGACTACATCTTGGTATTCGGTCCACCATTTTGATACCATACCGTAAGCAAGAACGGTAACCTCGTCTTGGTATCGTGATACATCATTCTTGCCTTTACATTGATAGCCATCATAGCCTTACTCCTTTGCGTTGCTTACCCATCGAGACTAGCCATTGAGTATTGTCGGTAATGAGACTTGTGCACATTAGTGATCATACTTCTGATAGCATACATACATCATTGTTGCATATATTGGTATCATCTCTTGTGTCACAAAGTTGTCATCACATAAACAATTGCTATCTTGGTTCGTGAAGCATTGCATGAGGAAAGAGATCCAACATTAAAGAGCCAAACAAGCTTTTAAGCAAAAAAGGAAAGATAAGCGAAGAGCTTTTAAGCAAGAACCATAGCATCATACAACATTAAGATTGTCATACTAGATCATCTTGGATCATATCATAGAAACACCTTGCATAGAGCATACTGGGGATAGAAGTCATTGCATTTTTGCTAAGTAGGTTGTGCACAAGTTCTTATATCCTCCTATTGTGCAATTGTGCTAGCGTCTCTCTAGTGTTGTGCAACATGAGCATTTTTGTGCATCCCACATTTTGGCTCATCCTTGGTTGCATGACCCCACTTTTCATTTTGCGTGTGTGTTTCCGTGTACCTTATATGCTTGATCTACTTGTTACATTGCATCTTGCGAATCTTTTCCAACATTATTGAAGCTCGCTTACAATTGCATCAAATTTTGTGCCACCATCCTAACCAAGCTCCACCATAAGCTTTTACTTGTGTAGGTGTGAGAAACTGACAAGAACTAGTACCAATTGTGATATTTCCTTGTCCTACATTTGGTATTCGTTCTTCTCTTTCTACCACTCACATTTGTGTTGGAATGATGGATAGGACAAGTACTACTACCAACCCACTCTTCATTGAGAATGACGACGACATGAACTCCTACATCACCAAGAGCCACCTCTTTGGTGCACAATGTGCTTTGCATCAAGAGCAACAAGCAATGAGTGAACACCTCGACAACCTCGCCGCCGACTTGCAACTCTCTGAGCAACGTACAAGGGACTACTTCGACCACAAGCTCGACAATCACAAGCAAGAGAATGACGCAAGGATGGACGAGATTCACGCTTTGTTGCTCAACTGCTCTTCTTCCACTTCGTCCTCCTCAAGAAGGACCTGCTCAAGTCGACACTCCGACTTCACCCTCTCCGGCTCAAGTACACCGACATCGAACACTCTACGCCGTGCCGTGCGCAACGATCGTCAAGCAAGCCTCAATCCTATATGCGACACAAACTCTCAAGAGCACCGACAATGTAAAACCCAAGAGGCTTTTGAGCTAGCATGAGAATGGCAACGACAATGCCAACATGAAGAGGAAGAGCGAGTGCATCTACACCAAGTTGCACAAGATGCCGAGGCACAGCGCCAAGAACAACAACTCCATGAAGCTCAAGCACTTGCGGCGCAACAAGCCCTCCAAGATTCTAGTCGAGCCGTAGCCAACCGAGGTCAACAAGCTCATGAACAAGAAGAAGCACTTCGCCAAGAAATTGAAGAACGAAGATTTCAAGCTCGCGTGCATCGTCAAGTTCCTCAAGTTCCTCCTCGAGCTCGACAAGCTCCTCGACAAGCTTGCCAAGAACATCAAGTTCATCAAGAGCATGACGATAATGGAAATCCTCCATGAAAAGAGCAACATGGGGTTGACAACCCTCCTCACCAAGAGCGACATGAGCTTGACAATCATGAACAACATGGGAGTCACCATCCCCGACCCCAACACAATGAAGAGCAACGCTACTGTCGGTGTCAAAACCGGCGGATCTCGGGTAGGGGTCCCGAACTGTGCGTCTAAGGTGGATGGTAACAGGAGGCAGGGGACACGATGTTTACCCAGGTTCGAGCCCTCTTGATGGAGGTAATACCCTATGTCCTGCTTGATTGTTCTTGATTATATGAGTATTACAAGAGTTGATCTACCATGAGATCGAAGAGGCTAAACCCTAGAAGCTAGCCTGTGGTATGATTGTATGTGTCCTACGGACTAAAACCCTCCGATTTATATAGACACCGGAGGGGGCTAGGGTTACACAAGTTCGGTTACAAAGGAGGAGTTATACATATCCGTATTGCCTAGCTTGCCTTCCATGCCAAGTAGAGTCCCATCCGGACACGAGACGAAGTCCTCAATCTTCTATCTTCATAGTCCAACAGTCCGGCCAAAGGATATAGTCCGGCTGTCCGGAGACCCCCTAATCCAGGACTCTCTCAGTTGCCCCTGAACCAGGCTTCAATGACGATGAGTCCGGCGCGCAGTATTGTGTTCGGCATTGCAAGGCGGGTTCCTACTCCGAATACACCATGGAAGAGTTTGAAATACAAGGATAGTGTCCGACCCTGCAAAATAAGTTCCACGTACCACTGTAGAGAGAATAATATTTCCACAAATCTAATCTGCTGACACTTTTTGACAGAATGACATCACACCACGGCCCGGTCATTATTCGAACCGTTTTTCTTAACCAGCTCCGCACATAACGCGAGGCGGTTTCCTTGACACGTCTTGTCAAAGCAGAGATCGTTTCCCCCTTATCACGGGATTCTCATCAATACAAATGTGGGTCACCCAACCATGCCTGTTGGTATGACTCCTAGATCTTAGGTAAGTCTCAAACGGCCACGAGGAGGATGCCCGATATTCACCCTCTTCATAAAGGGGACAAGGCTTTTCCTTTTTTCCCTCCCGCGCTCAATCGAATCCTTCCCCCGACTCGAGTTCTAACACCCAAAGCTCAGGTCAGGTGCTTCAGACCTTTAACTATGTCCGGATCCAACCTTCAAGGTTGGTGGATGCCTTCCTCCATCACAGAGGAGGACATCAAGAAGTTGAGTGAGGCCAGATATCTGACCACCGAAATTTCGCATAGGCTGCCCACCCGAGGGCAGGTCGTCCCTACTCCCGAACCCAACGAGAGTGTTGGGTTCATCTCCCACTTCCTCCGAGGACTAGGCCTTGCTCTGGATCCCTTTGTTAGGGGTCTTATGTTCTATTACGGGCTAGATTTTCACGATCTGGCCCCGGATTCCCTTCTTCACATCTCTTCATTTATTGTCGTATGTGAGGCCTTCCTCTGCATTACCCCTCACTTCGGCCTGTGGCTCAAGACCTTCGATGTGAAGCCGAAGATGATCGATGGGCAGCACGTAGCGTGCGGAGGTGCTTTAATAAGCAAAATCGCTGACGCTCCATGGACAGAGGGTTCCTTCCCAGAGGTGTACGGATTGTGGCAGCGAGAGTCGTTTTACGTCAAAGCTCCCTGAAGTGCCAAGTGGGCAGCTGCCCCCACCTTTCGCTCGGGCCCCCACCACAACTGATGTCATGGATCAGCAGGGGGCTGAGCTGGGGTCCAGCCAAGGACGTGCCAATACTGCAAAGCCGTATCCGAGATCTCCTTGGGAGAGATTTCAGTCAGGTTATGGTAATGCAAGTTATGCTAGTTCGTCGAGTCCAGCCTTGCAAACGCTGGCCCCTCCGCATGTGGGAATTCAACCCGGAAGGACCGCGAGCTATTCAGCATTTCCTCGGTATGACGCACGAAGAGATGTACAAATCGTTCTTCGGAACCCTAATAGAGTGTCCGGACACCACCGAGGACGTGGGCCTGAGCTACAACCGCCCCGCAGCCCAAGTAAGTAATACCATGCCGAACCTGCTGTCCTTTTATTTATCATGGCATCATTCTAAAGAGCCGCTCTTTGACCAGGACTGGATAACAAAGGCGATGATGATCAGGTGTTCGACCCCCCTTCCTGAGGGCTTGGACAATCCGGTACTGGAAAAGATGCTTGAGCCGGCGCCTTATCCAGTTCCTTCAAAGGAAGATGATGGGGGAATAGAGAGGGCGAAAGCGGGCCTCACTCGCTACTCATTCCAACCGGGGGAATGAGCGCCTCCGCGAGGGAGGACAACCAAAGGGAAGAATCTGACATTATCGCTCCCCGGGGAAGGAAGAGGACTACCTCTGAAGATCCGGAAACTAAGTTTTCCAAACGGGAGAAGAAATCTTGATCAGAGGGTCCTGCCTCGAAGGGTATTCTTGCCGCACAATGTCCGCACGGGGATCAGCCCTCTACCGAGCTGTAAGTAACCGAAAAGTACTTAATAGTGAAAACATCCTACCTTACTTCCGAAGACAATAACTGATGGTTATAAATTGTAGTCCGGATCGTAGCCCTTCTCGACAGAGTTCATCCTCGGGGGATCTTCTTCCGGAGATGATGGAGAGCGAAACGCCTCCCCCGGACACCCCGCCTCAAGAAGCGGGCGACCTTGATGTGTCGTCGCGAAGGGTATCTCCGGATCCACTAGGGCCAGAGGATAACCCTTTGGCTACCCGGAATCCCCAGTATCCGGCTCCTAAGGAGAGCGACAACAAGGGTCCTTACAGTGTGTGGTCGGACGCGCTGAAGGATCTTCTGGGGCAAGTGGCCGTCTCGGAAGCGCATCATACGCTAATGGGTACGGTAATTGAAAGGATTTCATCAGCTGAAAGCGGTTTGCATGAAGCCTTTATGAGTCTGCTGAAAGGCTTCGAGGTACGTGAAATAATGTATGTTTTTAACAGTACCGCATACATTAGGTATGCCCTATGCAGATAGTAGCCCCTGAGACTCTGGTTGTCGTCGAAAATGGCGGCAAACAGAGGATCATAGTCCCAGGTAATAACCAGACCGCCTTTATGTGCAGGTGGCTGAAGCTCCAGTGGCTAGCCAGACTGATGGGTTTGCCGAGCTAAAGTGGCAACTTGATGCGACAGATGTCAACATCGTGCTTGTCAACAAGCGGCTTGATGAGGCACAGGGTGAGTGATTTCTCTAGTGATCGTCACATAATAAGAGTAGCATGATGCCAGTATCTTCAATATGTTGTGACTGTAGATGGAGCTGCCACCGTGGAGACCCTTCGAGCGGAGTTTGCCCGAGCCAAGGAGCAAGCAAGGAGTAGCAATGCGGCCGCTCTAAAGGCGGCCGACGAGTTAAGGGCCGAACAGGCCGCGCATTGCGAGAGCAAGGAAAAAATAGCCAAGATGGATGTAGAGTTAAAAGATGCCGCTGACCGTTACCAGCTTCTTGAAGAAGAAAACCGGGCGAAGGCGACGGGCGTGGAGAAGGCCCTGGTGGCTGCCAAGGAAGCCCGCTCCAACATTAGAGCGACGAAGGAGGAGCTGAATCAAGCTGCAGATATTGTGTCTGGGAAGCCCTTCTTGTTGTGGACTAAGTTCAGAGATCCGAAGTATGCTCCTCTGGACCGGCTATGGAGTTCTGCGGACGCCTACATGGATTTGGCTGCAAGTACTGCTGATGCGGCCGAGTACTTCAAGGATCAGAAAGGTCCCGAAGTGGAAAAGCTGTTCTGGTCATAGTTTCACGCTCCAGTCCGTCCACTGCTGTTGAATGAGCGATTGGCTGAGTCGGCCGAGCTCTATAGGTTGTCCGGACTTGCCATGAGTTCCGTTGTGGATCACCTGTGGCCGGGAGGGCCAAAGCCGAATAGCTACTTTAGTTTAGTGCAACAATTCCTTGGTGTTGTGCCACGCATCAATGCTGTAAAGAGATCGGCGTGCATAGTGGGTGCGCGGATGGCCTTTGTCGGTGTCAAGACATACTGGGCGGAGATGGAGGCCACCACTGTTGCGACACAGGGTTCGGCCGCAGGCCGAGTGGCTGCCGAGCACTACTTTGAAGAAGTTCTTGATGGTGCTCGTTCGATAGAGGCTCAATGCTCGAAGAATATTATGTTCTAGTGACATGTATTCCCGTTGTAAAAACAATGTTTCATTGAATTATCAAGGCTATATTTATACTTTTGCCCGAAAGTACTATGATGCCTCCTATGCGGCCGTTTATGTATATATGTATATAACCAGAAAGTTTGCAGTCGTCGGCTTCCACCCCCACGCATATAATGCGGGGATGTTTGCAAAAAATGCATATCCACACTTGATCGAACGTCTTGGTCCGTTAAGGAGGTGATAGCACAGCAAACGAGGCAATCATACTATATTGCTTTAACACTTTCACTTAGCCATAGGAGTTTGACAGTGGGGCTACTATATAACCCCTGGTACTTCTGCGCTTGTCCGAATACGGGGCGCGTACGTACATGACTGGGAAACGGTCCTTCGTTAATGAGGAGGAATCCCGAAGATTCCGATGAGTCATCGAGTGGTTGACCAGTCTCTCGCTATATCATGATAGTCAGTTTTCGGCTTTATCTACTGAGGTGCTCATTCGGATGAACCAGGGCACAATCACAGTAGTTCTCCCAGTGCTACCTTAGCCGATATAACGGAATGTAAGGTACCAAAACGTGGGAGCCGGGCAAACCCAACATATGATTCGGAGCTGATGCATATAGGGCCAAACTCGCGACGTCGAACACTCCCTAAGGTGTTCGGTCTTTATAACATATACCGGGCTAAACAATGCCCTTAATAAGGAACCCCATGTGTCACATGCAAAATCCTGGCGTGGCCACATGCCAATAACGCCAGCATCCTTCTCGGTTGTGTGGAGTATCCGGAGGATATGAGCAACAAGAGACAGTAAAAAAGGTTTACGCAGGGTCTTAATCTAAAAAGAAACCTTTGGGCGGATCCCTGCTGCACGTCTGCGCCTGTGTCTCCGTTGTGCCGTGTCCTGGACGGGTGTAGCAGGACTGTCATCTACAAAAGGAAAGAACTTAGGTGAAAGTTGCCATGCCAAAAAGAAGAGTTGGTTATTATCAATGAACTATCAAAATTCAAGAGAAGCCAAGTTGAGCCGGGCTGGCCCTGATTACACGCGGGAAGCCCCTGTTATCATTTATGAGGGTTTGATCATCAAACCAATCTCATGTATATATGATGGAACGCCGGATTCGTTTGACCATGTCCGTGGTCTTGACGACCTTCCATTTTTCTGGTTGGTGAGGCCGTCTAGTTTGCGGCTGCTAGTGCCGCCGCATCCTCTTCCGTACGTGGGAAACGTTCGGTATTTCCGCTAACTGAGATGATGCCACATGGACCGGGCATCTTAAGCTTGATAAAAGCAAAATGCGGTATTGCGTTAAAACGAGCGAAAGCCGTTTTTCCGATTAGTGCTTGATAGCCACTTCGGAATGGGGCGATGTGAAAAGTTAACCTTTCGCTTCCGAAGTTATCGGGAGAACTGAATACCACCTCTAGTAGTAGAGAGCCCGTACAGCGGGCCTCTTGGCATGGTATTACTCCCTTCAAGGTAGTATTATTGTGGCTTATTTGTGTCGGGTCTATCCCCATTTTGCGGACTGTGTCCTAATATATCAGATTTAGATCACTGCCGCCGTCCATGAGGACTTGTGTGAAATAGTACCCATTTATTATTGGGTCTAACACCAAGGCAGTCAGTCCTTCGTGCCGTATATTTCTCTCGTGATCCCTACGATCAAAAGTGATCAAGCAGGCCAACCAGGGGTTGAACCTAGGGGTGATGGGCTCTATGGCGCGTGTGCCTCGGAGTGCATGCTTGCTTCTCTTCTTTGTCACATGGATCACGTTTACTATTTTAACCTTTGGTGGGAACTTTTTTTGTCCTCCGGCGCTTTGCTGGTGAGGCTCATCCTCGTCTTCGCTTGGTGTCTCTTCCCCTTTGTGTTCGGTGTTTAGCTTACCGGCCTGCTTGAAGACCCAACATTCTCTGTGCGTATGATTTGCAGGTTTGTCTGGGGTGCCGTGAATCTGATAGGGTTTGTCAAGAATTTTGTTTAGGCCAGATTGTCCTTCTCTGCTGCCTTTGAAAGGCTTTTTCCGCTGACCTGGTCGGGAGCCCCTAAATCCGGTGTTTACTGCCATGTAGTCTAGGCTACCTTCTTTATTTCGATGCTTGTTTTGTTGCGTCATGGTTTACCATTGCCATCCCTGACTTCGGATGTGCTTTGGTCGCTGGTGCTGCTACGGGCCAACCAACTGTCCTCGCCCGCACAAAAGCGGGTCATGAGGCTTGTTAGGGCTGCGATTCTTCTCGGTTTTTCTTGACCGAGGTGTCTAGCGAGCCATTCGTCTCGGACGCTGTGTTTAAAAGCTGCTAAGGCTTCGGCGGCCGGACAGTCGATGATTTGGTTCTTCTTGGTGAGGAACCTGTTCCAAAACTTTCGGGAGGACTCTCCGGACTGTTGGATTATATGACTTAAATCGTCTGCATCCGGAGGTCGGACACAAGTCCCTTGAAAATTGGCCCGAAAAGCGTCCTCGAGCTCCTCCCAACTTCTAATTGAGTTTTCGGGGAGGCTTTTCAGCCAGTGCCGAGCTGGCCCTTTAAGCTTGAGGGCCAAGTATTTAATGGCATGGAGATCATCTCCACGAGCCATATGAATATGGAGGATGAAGTCCTCTATCCAGACTCTAGGGTCTGTGGTTCCGTCGTACGCCTCTATGTTCACCGGTTTGAATCCATCTGGGAATTCGTGATCCAGCACCTCATCAGTGAAACATAAGGGGTGTGCGGCACCCCTGTATTGGGATGCGCCATGGTGTTCGGATGGTTGTAGTATTCGGTGTTGGTTTTGTACTGTAGCGCGCTTCCTAGATCCATATATAGATCTGCTCGCGCCGGATTTTTGACGCAAGTTCTCACATAGATCGTGTGTTGACTTATGCGTGACTTTGTTAGCCGCTCTATCGTGTTCACAAGGTGGTGGATCCGGCCAGTTGGCCGCATCACTCTTCGGCTGTATCGGCTCTAAGGCCTCATCGTCAAATTCCGGTAATAGCTTGCGCTTTGGATAGCTATTTTTATGGTAACTTGCACCATACTTTGTTACTTTGTTCCACTTGCTGTTAAGCGTATCTTGTGCGACCTTGAGCCTTTGCTTCTATTTCTTCAGGCTCCTCGTTGTGGCAATAAGCCTTTTGCGGAGGTTTTCTTGCTCGAAGTGCGTTTCCGGGATTTGATGTGTGCATCTTTGTCCGGACTGTTTTCTTCTCCAGAGGGGGTTTGATGAGGCTTATCCTTGGCGTCGTCGTGGTCGGACGTCGGATCCGTACTATGTTTGCAGTTTGCATCTTGATCGTGCTCTGCCACCGGGGTGGTGCAGTCGTCGTTTCTTCTTGAGCCGACTGGACTGTTATTTCCTCTTGCGCTGTTATTGTTATTTTTGCTATGGCAGGACTTAGAGCGGCGGCGCTGATGTCGGCGTCGGGGTTGCTTGGAGGGGGCATCCTCCGCTGTCTCTTTGCCATTGCCCTGTCTGGGTGTATCCACCATGTATACGTCATGTGATGAAGTGGCGGTCCAGTGCCCTATGGGCGGTGGTTCCTGTTCGTCTCCTACATCGTCGTCCATGCCGTTGATGTCTTCGGAGTCAAAGTCGAGCATGTCAGTTAAGTCGTCGACAGTGGCTACTAAGTGGGTGGTGGGTGGGCAGCGAATTTCTTCATCGTCCGCATCCCATTCTAGCCGGACATAATTCGACCAAGGTTCTCCTGACATGGAGAGAGACCTTAATGAATTTAGCACATCTCCGAAAGGTGAGTGCTGAAAGATATCCGCGGAGGTGAACTCCATGATCGGCGCCCCATTGGATTCGACAGGGACGGATGTAGGCATCTCGGAGTCCGTGGCTGGGGATAAATCCAGTAGTTCGGCGAGGCGGCTCTCGAAAGGGGTGAAGTCAGTATCTGGCTCTATCGCCACTGAGAGTGCAGCCTCCATGGCGGGGTCTATCCCTCCGTTCTCGAATGGCACGATTTGCTCCGGATTAACGGCCGGAGTAGCTATGAATGCGATCTCCCGAACACTGTCCGATGGCAGAGTTACGTCTTGCTCGTCGCGACTGTGCGGCGCGTCCGGCATGGGCTCGAATCCGTCGAAAATCAAGTCTCCGCGGATGTTGGCCATGTAGTTCAAGTTACCAAATCTGACCTGATGGCCAGGGGTGTAGCTTTCGATTTGCTCCAGATGGCCAAGCGAATTGGCCTGCAGTGCGAAGCCGCCGAATACGAAGATCTGTTCGGGGAGGAAAGCCTGACCGTGGACCGCATCACTAGCGATGATCGAAGGAGCCATCAAGCCTTATGGTGACAACACAGTGGAACTCTCAATGAAAGCACCAATGTCGGTGTCAAAACCGGTGGATCTCAGGTAGGGGGTCCCGAACTGTGCGTCTAAGGCGGATGGTAACAGGAGGCAGGGGACACGATGTTTACCCAGGTTCGGGCCCTCTTGATGGAGGTAATACCCTACGTCCTGCTTGATTGTTCTTGATGATATGAGTATTACAAGAGTTGATCTACCACAAGATCGAAGAGGCTAAACCCTAGAAGCTAGTCTATGGTATGATTGTATGTGTCCTACGGACTAAAACCCTCCAGTTTATATAGACACCGGAGGGGGCTAGGGTTACACAAGGTTGGTTACAAAGGAGGAGATATACATATCCGTATTGCCTAGCTTGCCTTCCACGCTAAGTAGAGTCCCATCCGGACACGAGAAGAAGTCTTCAATCTTATATCTTCATAGTCCAACAGTCCGACCAAAGGATATAGTCTGGCTGTCCGGAGACCCCCCTAATCCAGGACTCCCTAAGCTACGGCAAGCTCAAGTTCACCATGCCCAAGTTCAACAGAAGCAATGATCCCGAAGACTATCTTTCATGGGCATTGAAGGTCGACAAAATATTCCATTTGCATTACTATGAAGAAGAGAAGAAGATCGCAATGGCATCCCTTGAGTTCCAAGACTATGTCCTCATTTGGTGGGATCAAGTTATCGAGCGCCGAGAGGCAAGAGGTGAACCACCCATCACTACTTCGGCGCAAATGAAGGATGTCATGAGAGCATGCTTTGTGCCTACCTACTACAACCGCGACCTCTTCAAGGAACTCCAACTACTCAAGCAAGGAACCAAGAGCATTGAAGAGTACTACAAGGAGATGGAGATTGCCATGATACAAGCCAATGTGACGGAAGACGATGAGCAAACTATGGAATGTTTCTTGAATGGACTCAACCATGCTATCAAGAAGATCGCCGACTTCCAACCATACCCGAACCTCATCGAGCTAATGCATCAAGCTACAAAGGCGGAACGTCAAGTGCAAGACGATTTCAAGTATGACAAGTTCTCATCCAAGTCCTACGGCTTCTCCAACAACCAAGCTTCAACGACTCCAACACCGCCTATGAAGCCTTCTACAATCAACATCGACAAGTCGAGTTCCAAGAAAGATTTGTTAACTCCAAGTCATCCTCGTACTACGGGCAACTTCAAGCCGAGAGCTTCATCAACCTCAACCCCCACCGATGAGACCGCCAAGACGAGTTCCTTCAAATGCTTCACATGCGGAGGCCGAGGACACAAGCCCTATGAGTGCACCAGCAAGCAGACCATGATCCTCAACGACGACGACACCTACGACTCGATGAGTGAAGGAGAAATGGACGCTCTTGAGTAAGTCACCATGAACCGACAAGTGAACAATGAAGAGGAACAAGTCTTTTGCGATGAAGATTCAAGTCCTGCTCTTGTTGTCTCCAAGATCTTGACTCTCCAACAACACCAAGAAGAAGACCAAAGATGCCACATTTTCCACACTAAGGCCGGCATCAATGGACGATCCATCAAGGTCATCATCGATGGAGGGAGTTGTCATAACCTTGCAAGTGAAGAACTTTGCTCCAAGCTCCAATTGCCCAAGACGAAGCATCCACATCCATACAAAGTGCAATGGCTTAGCGACACCGGCACTATCCAAGTCGACCATCAAAGTACAAGTCTCTTTCAAAATTGGCGCCTACGAAGACACCTTGGAGTGCGACGTCATTCCAATGACCGTTTGCCACCTTCTCCTTGGACGCCCATGGCAATTTGATAGAGGAGTCATCCACAACGGCCGAATGAACCACTACATCTTCAAGATGAAGGGCAAGGAGTACGTCTTTCGTCCAATGTCGCCAAGCCAAGTGATCACCGACAAGCAAGCCACCCATCGTGGGGACCATAGTGAGAGAGCGAGCCACCAAAAAGAGAGTGAGCGCCACAAGCCCAAATCGAACACCTCCACGATGAGCGAAAAGAAGAAATTAGTCCTATTTGCCACCAAAAGTGAGATAAGAGGAGTGTGTGAGAACCCATCTAGTGTCCTACACTACGTCCTTTTGTGCAAGGACAATGAACCACAAGCTAACACCTCTCACACTCTTCCTCTAGTGTTGTCTTCTCTTTTGCAGTAATTTCATGATGTTTTCCCCGACGAGCTACCTCCGGGACTACCTCCACTACGAGGCATCAAGCACCGCATCGACCTCATCCCTAGAGCACCGCTACCGAACAAAGCCCCCTGCCGCGTCAACACCGAAGAAACCAAAGAAATACAAAGGCAAGTAAAGCATCTCATAGACCATGAACATGTGTGTGAAAGTTTGAGCCCTTGTGCCATCCCGGTCATTCTTGTGCCAAAACGAGACGGTAGCTTTCGCACATGCTCTGATTGTAGACCTATCAATGCTATCACTGTTTGTTATAGGTATCCCATTCCACGACTTGATGATATGCTTGATGAACTTAGTGGTGCCACTATATTTTCAAAAATCAATCTTAAGAGTGGTTACTATCAAATCTTAAGAGGGTGATGAATGGAAAACCGCTTTCGAAACCAAGTTTGGGTTGTATGAGTGGTTAGTCATGCCTATGGGTCTATCGGAAGCACCGGGTACTTTTATGCTTCTTATGAATCATGTTTTTCGCCCTTATATTGGTGTGTTTGTTGTGGTATACTTCGATGATATCCTTGTTTTTAGCAAGTCTCTCAAAGAGCATGTCACCCGTGTCTGGACCGTTTTACAAACTCTTCGAAAAGAGCATCTCTATGCTAATATGGATAAATGCTTTTTGGCGTTGACAAGCTTGTTTTCTTGGGTTTTGTTGTCTCTTCCAAGGGTGTTCATGTTGATGAGTCCAAGATAAATGCTATGAAGGCTTAGCCACAACCAACCAATTTGCAACAAGTGCGTAGCTTTCTTGGCCTTGCGGGTTTCTATCGTCGTTTTGTGAAAGATTTTAGAACCATTGCTTCTCCTTCGAATTCTTTGAGCAAGAAGAATGCGCCTTTTGTTTGGGGACCATCCCAAGATACCGCTTTCAATGAGCTTAAGAATTTGCTTACTCATGCTCCCATGCTTGCTTTACCCAACTTTGACAAACCTTTTGAGATTCATTGCGATGCTAGTGGTAATGGAATAGGAGGTGTGTTAACACAAGAGAAGCGCCCCATAGCTTACTTTAGTGAGAAACTTTCCGGAGTGCAACTCAATTACCCCATATATGACAAAGAGCTATATGCTTTAGTCCGCATTTTGCACGAATGGGAACACTATCTTCGCCCTCATGAGTTTATCATTCATACTGATCATGAAACGATCAAGTATCTTAAGGGCCAAACCAAGTTGAACAAGCATCATGCTAAATGGAGTGAATTTATTGAGTCTTTTCCTTATGTCATCAAGTACATCAAAGGTAAATAAAACATTATGGCGGATGCCCTTCCGCACATATGCATGCTTGTTACTCAACTTGAATTAGATGTCATTGGCTTTGAGCATATAAAATACTTGTATGAGCATGATCCTACTTTTGCCACTCCTTATGCCAAGTGTTTGACGCACACCTCTTGGGAACGCTACTACATCAAAGATGGATATCTTATGAGAGCTAACAAGATTTGCATCCCCGAGTCTTCTCTTCGTTTGTGGCTTTTGCAGGAATCTCATGGAGGAGGCTTAATGGGACATTTTGGATGCGACAAGACTTCCGCCACACTCTCGAAGAACTACTTTTGGCCCAAGATGTTTCGCGACGTCAACCGCTTCACCAACCGATGCTCTACATGTCGCAAAGCTAAGTCCAAAGCTCCATCCCATGGCCTTTACATGCCTCTACCAATTCCATACCAACCATGGGAAGATATTAGGATGGATTTTGTACTTGGATTGCCTAGGACTCGTAATGGAAAGGATTCGGTATTTGTCGTTGTGGACTGTTTCTCCAAGATGGCACATTTCATTCCTTGCAACAAGATAGACGATGCTTCACATGTTGCTAATCTCTTTTATAGGGAAATATTACGTCTACATGGAGTGCCAAAGACTATCGTCTCGGACCACGACGTCAAGTTCCTTAGCTACTTTTGGAAGACCCTATGCGCCTAGCTCGGAATCAAGCTACTCTTCTCCATGGCGTGTCATCCACAAACTGACGGCCAAACGGAAGTTACCAACCGCACACTCTCAGCTATACTTTGAGTACTCATCAAGAAGAACATCAAGGAGTGGGAGGAGTGCCTACCTATCACCGAGTTTGCCTACAACCGAGCAAGACACTCAAGAACCGGCAAGTCCCCCTTCGAGGTCGTCTACGGATTCAACCCTTTGTCCCCATTGGACATTCTCCCTATACCACTCCAAGAGCGCATCAATTTGGACGCAAGTGCATGTGTGACACATCTCAAGAAGGTGCATGAAGATACAAGAAAAACCATCGAGCGCCAAGTTCAACGCCTTGCGACCAAGCTCAACTTCAACAAGCAACCTATGGTATTCAACACCGGAGATCTCGTGTGGCTACACCTTCGCAAGGACCGCTTTCCCCAAGAACGCAAGTCCAAACTTCGACCACGAGTGGATGGACCCTTCAAGGTGCTTGCACGCTACAACAACAACGCATACAAGATCGACATTCCACGAGACAAGTACTCCGTGAGCGACATCTTAAACATTAAAGATCTCTCTCCCTACCATGGTGATGAAGAATTTGATCTGAGGACGGATCTTCCCCAAGGGAGGGGAGATGATGCGGAGAATCCCAAGGTCATCCCCATGGACCTACCATCGCCTCACCAAGTACCTAGCGGACCCATGACACGAGCATGCGCAAGAGCTCTCGAAACCGAGGTGACATCACTCCTCTGACGTTTCCACTTTGATGCACATGAGACATGGCTACTACCTCATAGGGACACATTGTGCATACTCAGGTACCATGGAGAAGCTAAGGAGCAAGGAGAAGAAGAAGAGGAAGATGGACGTGAAGAAGGAGAAGAAGAAGCTACAGGCTCTGGACGACCGGCCAGGACCGGACGTCCGACGATCTCTAGGCTCCGGACGACCGACCCCCTCCGAACGACCGATGCCACCACACCCAAGCCAAATCTCCGGATTTCTCAAGTCCAATGGACGAGCGACGCCCGGACGCCCGACCCCGACCGGAAGTCCGACTGAAGCACCCCCGAGCCGAAATTACGGACGTCCGACAGGCACCGGACGTCCGGACCCTCACGAGCCTCCGGACGACCGGTGACTCCCGGAAGTCCGGCGCCTGTGCGCTGCCATGTGTTGGGCCGCAGGCCATGTACCCCCCTTTTCGCCCCTTTTTACACTAAGACTATATATAGACCTCTCCCTCCTCCTTTCTAGGGTTAGCAAAGGATTAGCTCATATTTTGCGTGAGAGCTTCGCTCATCCACTTGGACACCTTTTCCTCGGAGATTCGAGCCTCCACCGGAGAAGATCCCCCATGCTGATTCAAGACCCCTTTTAGGGAAGAACTCAAGACCTCCTGATGGAGAAGACCATCTACGCTTGTATCGTCCTTAGTTGTCTGTGGATCGTGTATCTTTCCTTATGTACTCGAGGATCTAGCACATGTGTGAATTATTCGTGTTGGTTTAGTGTTTCCTCTTGTGTTTTCCCTCGTTTCCCTCCTCGTGTTCTTCGTGTTCATCACGGGATCCGCTCCTTTCGTGAAAGATCGGCCGATTAGGGTTCCACCATACATCAATTAGGGTCCATGGTAATAGAAAACTTGCTTTGGAGTGTGAAGAAGGTGATGCCGCTTTTGCTGAATCTGCTTGTGTGTAACACCCCGGATGTAACTTTCCATATTTGTAACTCCGACTCTTGCCATTTTCGGCTACGTGATATCATATTCACTTCGTGGTTGGGTTTTGTCTTTCGTTTTGCTTTTTGTTCATGTCATGCATTTCATATCATGTCATCATGTGCCTATCATTGCTCGTCTCATGCATCCGAGCATTTTCCCCCGTTGTCCGTTTCGCAATCCGACACTCCCACATGCACACGGCACACCCCTCTTGTCTCTTTCGTGAGAGGGATAAAAACGTTCTCGGAATGGATCAAGATTTGTCAAGTGGACTTGGTACACCACCAGTAGACCGCCTGTCAAGTTTCGTTCCATTTGGAGGTCGTTTGATGCCCCAACGGTTAACTGGGTAACCGCAAAAGCCTCTTTTGTGTTGCAGCCCAATACCCCTCCAAAACAGCCCAATAACCCATCTAAACTCCCTTCATGCTCTTCGTCATTGGATCACGATCGTGTGGGCGAAAACCGCACCTCATTTGGACACTCCTAGCTCCCTCTACCTATATATACACCTTCCCCTCCGAAATTCGCGGTCTAACCCTAGTCATCTTCCTCCTCGCGCCGTTGGACATGTCCAACAGCCACGTCGCCCCGGCCAATCAGTGTCCGCCATGTCATCAAGCTGCCGCCCCGATCCACTCACAGCCCACCACCTGTCACCGCCGCCTCCCTCCACCACGCGGCCCGCGGGACCAGATCCGGCCCGCGCTCGCCCGTGCGTCGCCGCCACCGCCACTCGCCCGTCGAGGCCCTAAGCTGTGACGCTGCCCCCTCCACCTAGCGCCTCCCCGCCGGCGACCAGCGTCGCCCGCGCATCGCCGGAGCACGCCGCCCTGCGCTGCGCCATCCCCGCAGCCTAGCGCCACCACCACCGTGAACCGCCACCGCCACAGATCTCCGTCGTCCTCGTCCCGCCGCCTTCCTCCATCGGCGGCTGGCGCGCCTCCTGGCTGGACCGCCACACCGCCACTACGCCCGCGCCTCCATCAGCGCCACCTCCGGCTGTCGCCTCGTCATCAACTCTGGCGGATCCGGCGGATCGAGACCAGATCCACCGGTTCACGAACCAAACGCCTCCGCTGCATCTCTCCATCCCGGATCCGGCTCGTCCCGCTCCACCCGATCCCGCGTTGACTTTTCGGAGTGGTAAAATTCGTCTAAGTTCTGAAATTCCAACATTTTGTGCCCATGTTCATCATGCCATATCTCCCCGCTCATTGATCCAAATCATGCATATGATATGTAGAAATGTTCGTCTTGTTAACCTCTTCATGTTAGTAGTATTTGCATGCATGTTACTATCTTTATGATTCCATTTTCTTCATTGCAAGAGTGCTATAAAATGTTAACTGTTGGTTCTTAACAAAACATGGTGATTTGTCATTTTTGTTGCATTTGGTGTGTGCATCCTATGAGCATGAGGTCTACATGTGTTTTGAACTGCTACATGCCATATTTACATTGGTGCAAGTCTTGTATTTTTGTGATCTATGTGGTGACTATAACAAGCATGCAAAGTTGGCTCCATAATGTTGCTGTTTTCATGCACTTATGATTTTGCCAAGTCCTTTTCCTGTTGTTATTTTGATGCCATGCAAACTTGATGCTACCATGAGATCCATGCTTATTTTTAGATACTTCAGTAAGTATGTTTTGAACATGTGGTTATGCTCTATCCATTCATGCCTCTGGTTGCAATTATGGAGTGCTCTAGATTGTCATTTTCTTGCCCTACTCTTGCTAAATAATGTTCCTGGCAGAATGTTAACATGTTAATCAATATTGCCATGTGTTTTGCTAGTGATCCATGCATCCTATGAACTTTCTCTTGCCATGGTTAGCTTCATCAACATGTCTTCTTACTGTTGATATGCTTATGTTGTCATTTAATGCTTTGTGATGAGTGGCATGAGCTTGCAAAGTTGCTATCATGAATCTGTTTCTGCCATGTCCTTAAATTTCACCATGTCTGAATCTGTTTATAAAACTTGCTATGTTTACATGGGTTCCATCATATTTCTGTTCCTTTTTGGCTCATGTTCAGTAAGGGAGTTTTGTTCTATGGTTTTAGTAGAAACATGCCATGCCTTTGTTTGCTATGATACGTTCCTGTAGCATGTTGTTTGCTTGCTCTAAACATTGCTTCCTGATGTTGTTTTTGACATGTTAGTATTTTTGCACCTTTTGCCCTTTTGCCATGCTTGTTTGAACCTGTTAAGCTGATATCTTTTGCACTTTTTGCCATGCTTGTTTGAACCTGTTCTAGTCTGATTTAACCGTAGCTTAGTGTTCATGCTTTGTCAAGCATCTCTTGTGCATCATTGCCATATGCTTTGTGGCTATGTTGGAGTGCAGTAGCTTAGTTTCTTGTTGCATTCTAAGTAGCATCATGCTGTTAATCGCAGATTCGCATCATCCTTATATTGCTTGCCTTTTGCAAACCGTGCATCCATTTCCGGTGATCCTTATATCAATTTCGACCGAAATCACCTCATCTTTCCAGTGGCATACTTGGTTTGCCAAGTTGATGCCTTGATCATTCTTTCCCTACCAGCGCATGCATATGCATTGCATATCTTATCTTGCATATCATGCCATGCATTGCATCATGTTGCTTCTGCATTGCACCGTGTTTGATTGTTGTTCCTTTGCTTGTGTTCTTGCCTTGGGTAGATCTGGGAGACGAATACGTGAACGAGAAACCTGTTGAGTACTCTAACGAGGATCAAGCTTTCGACAACTCTGAGAACATTGCAGGCAAGATGACCATACCCTCGAAATCACTTCTATCTTTGCTTGCTAGTGGTTCGCTCTATCGCTACGTTGCGCTACCTACCACTTGTTTATCATGCCTCCCATATTGCCATGTCAAGCCTCTAACCCACCTTCGAAGCAAATCGTTGTTTGGCTATGTTACCGCTTTTGCTCAGCCCCTCTTATAGCATTGTTAGTTGCAGGTGAAGATGAAGTTTGTTCCATGTTAGAACATGGATATTGTTGGGATATGATATTATCTCTTATTTAATTGATGCATCTATATACTTGGTAAAGGGTGGAAGGCTTGGCCTTTTGCCTAGTGTTTTGTTCCACTCTTGCTGCCCTAGTTTCCGTCATACCAGTGTTATGTTCCTTGATTTTGCTTTCCTTACGCGGTTGGGGTTATGGGATCCCCTTGACAGTTCGCTTTGAATAAAACTCCTCCAGCAAGGCCCAACCTTGGTTTTACCATTTGCCTACCTACCACCTATACCTTTCCCTTGGGTTCTGCAGACTCAAGGGTTCAACTTTATTTTAACCCCCCCCCCGGGCCAGTGCTCCTCTGAGTGTTGGTCCAAACCGGGCAGCCTGAGGGGCCACCTCGGGGAAACATGAGGGCTGGTTTTACTCCTAGCTTGACCTATCCGGTGTGCCCTGAGAACGAGATATGTGCAGCTCCTATTGGGATTTGTTAGCACATTTGGGCGGGTTTGTTGGTCTTGTTTTACCATTGTCGAAATTTCTTGTAACCGGGATTCCGAGACTGATCGGGTCTTTCCGAGAGAAGGAATATCCTTTGTTGACCGTCAGAGCTTGTGATGGGCTAAGTTGGGACACCCCTGCAGGGTATAAAATTTTGAGAGCCGTGCCCGCGGTTATGTGGCAGATGCGAATTTGTTAATATCTCGTTGTAGAGAACTTGACACTTAACTTAATTAAAATGAATCAACCGTATGTGTAGCCGTGATGGTCTCTTTTCGGCGGAGTCCGGGAAGTGAACACGGCCTTGCATTATGCTTGAACGTAAGTTGTTTCAGGATCACTTCTTGATCACTTCTAGCTTCTCGACCATTGCGTTGCTTCTCTTCTCGGTCTTATTTGTGTATGTTAGCCACCATATATGCTTAGTGCTTGCTGCAACTCCACCTCATTACCTTACCCTACCCATAAGCTTAAATAGTCTTGATCTCGCGGGTGTGAAATTGCTGAGTCCTCGTGACTCATGGATACTTCCAAACAGTTGAAGGTGCCAATGATACCAGTGCAGGTGACGCAACTGAGCCCAAGTGGGAGCTTGATGAAGATCTTGATCGTTATTTTGTGTCTATTCCGGATGATCAGTAGTGGTGCCCAGTTGGGACGATTGGGGATCTAGCATTTGGGGTTGTCTTCCTTTATTTTTGTTCCGTAGTCGGACCTTTGATTGTACTCTGGATGATGTATGTTTAACTTGTTATCTGTGTGAAGTGGAGAATGTAAGCCAACTCTTTATCCCTTCCTTATTCAGTACATGGGATTCTGTGAAGATTACCCCACTTGCGACTAAACCACCATGCGGTTATGCCTCTAAGTTGTGCCTCGACACGTGGGAGATATAGCCACATCGTGGGTGTTACATTGTGCCACGGAGGAGCTTAAATTTTTTAAACATAATGTTGACTCGGCTGATATGACCTTGTTAAAGAAGCCAACCATGGAACAAGACCCTTTGTTGAAGTTAAAGTCGGAGGATGATACCAAACAGGTTGATTTTGTCCATTGCGACTGATAGAGGCAACGGTGTCCCGTCTTTCGATGAGATGATGGATATCGCTTTGGTGGAAGTCGACTTTGACGATCCGAGTACAAAGGTGCGAGGACGTCGCACCTTAGCAATCGCTAAACCAACTTCGAGAGGTTACTGATCACGCCGGAGCATGATCAACCTGACCACGAAGGTCTGTTTCCTGCAGGCAAATGAAGAACAAGCAAGAAACTAAGATTGCAATCTGGATATTGCGAATATAAGAGGAAAGCTTTATTGATCAAGGTGGGGTTCTGTGACGCCTTTCTTTGGATGTTAAACACAAACGAAGTACGCGAAGTTGCAGCTATGGCGAACTTTTAATCTGAACAAAACCTAAAGTCTAAATGACGCCCTAAGGGCTGTATATATGGAGGAAGAGGGGGGAATTTCGTGGCCCTTGGAGGAGGGGTCCGAAACCAACCCTAACTCTTGTTTCCCCACACATACAGACTTTAGAACAGCCTATACTTAAGTATTTCGAAATTACATAGGCCTGGCCCAATAATAAGGTGTCGCACCACCTAGAGTAGCCTCTGGACGAAATTTATGAAGTGGCATCTTGTATATTTCGTCCAAGGCTTCATGCACTCCTCATGGTGGCATCAAAGTCCTAAAATCATCACTTGCAACTCTGTTCTTGTTCCCCTTGCGCATGCCATCATCTCCATGCTTGGTCTTGCTCTAGTGTTCATCCCTCTTATCCATGCCAGGCCCTTCATTTGTAAGCAAAACAAATGTATCCAATTTAGGCAGAATCATATTCTCATGAACATTAGAATCATTACCAAGAAAATAAAGTACCTGATACTTTAATTGGCGTGCGCGAGCTCTAGTAATTGGTCCAGTATGTATAGCAACAAGGGATGTGGGTGTAACAATGGTATTGATGTCCTCATCATGCTCCCCTTCTTGAAAGTAAGTCGTCCTCGACGAAATCTCATCTTCCTCGCCCAAATAAGGCTTCAAATCTGCAATGTTAAAAGTGGGACTAACCCCAAAATCTGCAGGCAGCTCAAGTTTATATGTGTGATCATTTATTTTATCTAACACCTTAAAAGGACCATCAGCACATGGCATTAGCTTTGATTTGCGCAAATTAGGAAATCTATCCTTCCGCAAATGTAACCAAACAAGATCTCCAGGTGCAAACACAACATGTTTTCTACCCTTATCTCCAGCAAGTTTATATTTAGCACTCGTACGCTCAATGTTTTCCTTAGTTAACTCATGCATTTTTAAAATCAATTGAGCATGTTGTTTAGCATCAAAATTAACCTTCTCCGAAGATGGAAGAGGCAACAATTCAATAGGTGCACGAGGTAGGAAACCATACACAATCTCAAAAGTGCACATCTTAGTAGCAGAATGCAAAGAACGATTATAAGCAAATTCAGTATAAGGCAAGCATTGTTCCCAGATTTTCTTATTATTCTTCAAAACAGCCCTAAGCATACTAGAAAATGTTCTGTTGAGTACTTCAGTTTGTCCATCAGTTTGGGGGTGACAAGTAGTACTAAAGAGCAGTTTAGTCCCCAACTTAGCCCCTAAACATCTCCAAAAGTGGCTAAGAAATTTAGTATCATGATCTAAAACAATAGTATTTGGCACACCATGCAAGCAAATAATTTCACGAAAGAACAAATCAGCAACATTAACAACAACATTGCTTTTTTGACATGGTATAAATTGTGCCATTTTCGAGAACCTATCCACGATAACAAATATGCTATCCCTCCCCTTCTTTGTTCGAGGTAAACCTAAAACAAAGTCCATAGATATAACCTCCCAAGGAACACTAGGTACAGACAAAGGCATATATAAACCATGAGGATTGATTCGTGACTTAGCTTTTTGACATGTAGTGTAGGGAGCAACAAAACGCACAACATCCTGTCTCATCTTTGGACAAAAGAAATGTGTAGCAAGTATATCCTCCGTCTTCTTCACGCCAAAGTGTCCCATTAACCCTCCTCCATGCGCCTCCTGCAACAACAAAAGACGAACGGAGCTAGCTGGAATGCATAGCTTGTTAGCATGAAACACAAATCCATCGTTCAAAATGAACTTGTTCCAAGTTCTCCCTTCCTTACAATTCTACAATACATCTTTAAATTCAGTATCATGCACATATTGATATTTGATGGTCTCCAAACCAAATATTTTTAAGTCAAGTTGTGAAAGCATAGTATAACGACGAGACAATGCATCAACAATAACATTTTCTTTACCCTTCTTGTGTTTAATGACATAAGGGAAAGCCTCAATGAATTCAACCCATTTAGCATGTCTACGGTTCAGGTTTGCTTGACTTCCAATGTGTTTCAAAGATTCATGATCAGAATGTATACCATGTTTCTAAGGTCCGAACAAGAGCATATAATTCTTTGTCATAAGTAGAATAGTTCAGACTAGGCCCACTCAATTTTTCAGAAAAGTATGCAACAGGTTTGCCATCTTGTAATAACACACCTCCTAATCCAATTCCACTAGCATCACATTCAAGCTCAAAAGTCTTATTTAAATCAGGAAGTTGGAGTAAAGGAGCATGTGTCAACTGATCTTTTAATATCGTGAAGGCTTCTTCCTATGCGGTACCCCAAACTAAAGGAAAATCCTTCTTTGTAAGCTCGTTGAGAGGTGCAGCAATGGTACTGAAATCTCTCACAAAACGCCTATAGAAACCAGCAAGGCCAAGGAAACTGAACCGTAGCTTCAATCTTGGGCTGCGACCAACTCTCAATAGCTTCAATCTTGGCTTTATCAACTTCAGTTCCCTGTGGAGTAACAACATAGCCAAGAAACGATACTCGTTCGGTGCAGAAGGTGCACTTCCTAAGGTTGCCAAACAAACATGCATCACGTAGAGTAATAAAAACAACACGTAAATGTTCCAAATGTTCCTCCAAAGATATGCTATAAATTAGTATATCATCAAAATAGACTACCACAAATCATACAATGAAAGCACGTAAAACTTCATTCATTAATCTCATGAAAGTACTAGGTGCATTAGTTAACCCAAAAGGCATGACTAACCACTCATATAATCCATACTTAGTTTTAAATGTTGTTTTCCATTCATCTCCCAATTTCATACGAATTTGATGGCATCCACTACGCAAATCAACTTTGGACAATATTGTAGAGCCACTCAATTCATCAAGCATGTCATCTAGCCTAGGAATAGGATGATGATAACGAATAGTAATATTATTAATGCCTCTACAATCAACACACATACGCGACGTACCATCCTTTTTGGCACTAGTATAATAAGAATAGCACAAGGACTAAGAGATTCGCGTATATAACCTTTGTCGAGCAGCTCCTGTACTTGATGCATAATCTCCTTTGTCTCCTCTGGACTGGTACTGTATGGTGCACGGTTAGGCAGCGAAGCACCAGGAATTAAGTCAATATGATTCTCAATCCCTCGAATAGGTGGTAATCCCGGTGGCACGTCTTGGGGAAAGACGTCAGCAAACTTCTGCAAAATGTTAGTGACAGCAGGAAGCAAAGAGGAAGGTACATCCTTGAAAGAAAATAACTCCTCTTTGCACACAAAAGCGTAGCAAACAGATTTGCTGAAATCTAGATCATCAATATCAGATTTGGTGGCAAGTAAACATGCACTTTTCAATTTAAGTTCACAAGCAACACTAGATGGTTTATTATTAGGCTTCACCTGTTGCTCAAATTCTTTTGCTACAATCTGATTTTCACTCTTATGTTTCTCCTGTTTTGCTTTATTAGCTCTATTAATATCATCTTTCAAAATGGAATCAGGAGTCATAGGAAGCAAAATAATATTTTTGTCCTTATGAACAAGGGTATACTGATTATTTCTACCATGGTGTACATAATTTTTTATCAAATTTCCATGGTCTACCAAGTTATAAGGAACATGCTTGCATAGGTACCACATCACAATCAACATGATCATCATACGTAGAGATACTAAAATGCACACGAGCAGTATGTGTTACCTTAACCTTGATGTTGTTGTTGAACCATTGGATGTAGTAAGGATGTGGATGTGGCCTTGTGGTGAGAGATAGCATCTCCACCATCTCCATGCTAGCCAAGTTGTTGCAGCTCCCTCCATCTATGATGACGCGAACAGAACGTTCCTTCACAACTCCCTTTGTATGGAACAAATTATGCCTCTGTTTTTGCTCAGCTTGTGTAACCTGCACACTCAAAACACGTTGAGCAACTAAACATTCATACCTGTCAGCATCTTCAGCAGGCATGTATTGTGTCTCATGATCAGAATCATCTCCACCATGTTCTTCACTTGTAATGAGTGCCAAATTCTCCTCATCATAGTCACTAGCGGACTCATACCCACCATCCTCCGTAACAATTATCACATGCTTAGATGGGCATTGTCTCGCATAATTACCTCCACCCTTGCAACGACGACAAATAATATCATGTTTTTGCCCTGTTGATGCCATGGATGAAGAAGAACTCTATGCAGGCCCAGAAGGTGTGCTCTTTGCAGATAGTGGTGGTTGTGCCTGCTTTCTTGTATCATGGTTGGCGTTGGCAGCTAACGGAGGCATTGGTGCAGCAGAATGTGTGGAAGTAGAGGATGCACACGGTGTCCATGATGAAGGTCGACCTGCAGAAAAGTTAGTTCGCGCCAATGCCTGTTGATCATCCACTTCACGTTCAGCTTTGCAAGCAAGATGGAATAAACGAGTGATATTGTTATATTCCTTATACTCTAGAATGGTCTGAATCTCTCTATTTAATCCACCCATAAAATGTGCAAGTATAGCTTCATTCTCCTCAACAATACCGCATCGAATCATGCCGGTTTGTAATTCCTGATAATATTCTTCTACTGAATTTTTTCCTTGTCTTAAGCGTTGCAATTTTTGATGTAATTCACGTTGATAATATGGTGGAACCCAACGAGTACGCATAGCAGTTTTCAAAGTAGCCCAAGTAGCTGGACTAGGATATAATCTACAATCTTCGGACTACCAAACACATGCAAAACTAGTGAAAGCACAAACAACAGCAGCAACACGTCTCTCCTCGGGATATTGTAAACATGTAAAACGTTGTTTAGTTTCTAACTCCCAAGTAAGATATATATCAGGAACATACCTAGCCTCAAATGGTGAAATATTCAATTTCAGTTTAGGAAGATGGTCAATATCTCGTACCTGAGCTAGTAATGCAGCCCTACCAGTGCGATTCTTTGCATGTGTACGACCTGGCGCTGGAGGTTGCACGTAGTTCGGATTTTGATCAACCGCATCCTCGTAATCGCCCGCATAATCATCCTCGTCAGCAGCAGCAGCAGGAGCCACAGAAGCATCAACATGAGGTGCAGTGGCACCAGAAGTTTGACCAGGGTCAATGGGAACGCGTAGTGCTCGTCCCACTTGATTTGGAAGGCGACGTTGTTGTTGATGATGTTGTTGTAGAGGTGCGATAGTTGCAGCCGTTGGTGGTTGTGGAAGACATGCGAGCAATTCATTAAACTTGTTATCGAGCTTTGTTTAGAACGTCTTCTCAATTCCATCTATCTTCTCTATGGCCTCTTCAAATCTGTTTAGCACATCTTGCACCTGTCCACTCATCATTTGCTGAAATTTATCATGTAGCTCTTTGTTCGTCATGTTCTCCCTATCAGTCTCATCGGCTTGTGATCCTGCCATGGTTAGCAGCAATAGAAAGACACAAGAATATGATCCTACAGACTACTAGGAAGTGGCGGTGGTGGTGGTGTATCACAAATCCGGCAAGCGAATCTCAAATTCTTACCAGTTTTTACACAGCCGCAGGCGGTGCTCAACAACCATTGTAGTCAAAACTCTCAAAGATTGGACAGAGCGATTGCCATGTGGTGTCAAACGCACAATGTAGATGTATGTGGAGCTAGGAAGGCTTATGATATGGTAGCACAAAAGTCAGCAATAATCAATCCAGAGATGCAAAGTTGAATAAACGCTCAACGACGGTACTGTGCTGGTCCTTGGCTAGACCGTACTAGAGACGCGAGCCTAGAACACGAACAAAATCACAACGTGGCACGTAAACAAGGGAGGAGCACTGTCTGATTTTTTTTTCATTTTTTTCTTTTTTTTGCACGTTTTTCCTCTCTTTTTCGCTACGTAACAATTTTTTTCAAAAAAGTCTACAGATGGTCTAGAAACTACCAAGTTAGAATTTTCTAGACTTCGTTTTTTTTAGTTTGGAAATATTTTTCTACTGTGTGTAGCACGGAAGTTGGGGAGTCTGACTTGGTCACGACTCGTAGTATCGCGTGATCGGGAACTCGAAAGTAAAGGAACAAATACTGGACTTGGACTAGGATTGGTGGCGGAGATGAATCTGGTGGAACTCGGACTGGTTGTTCTATATGGCGATGGTATATCTGGACTCGGAATGGTGGTGGTATATGGCAATGGTATATGTGGACTCGGATTGGTGGTTGTATATGGCGATGGTATATGTGGACTCGGATTGGTGGTTGTATATGGCAGCGGCGATGTATATGTTGGGGTGGTGGTATATGGCAATGATGATGATGATGGTGCGGTGGTGGCGTGACAACCTGTGAAGAGAAATCGAAACTCTACGGGACTAAACGCTAAGACCAGCAACTTGACACGACGATGCAACTGCAAATTCAACAAAGAAAAACTCTAAAAAGACTATGCAAAGGCTCGGATTGGTTCGGATATGATGAACTAACCCTAATTTTTTTTTGGCTTTTTCATGGACTATAGGTATGAAGAACAGACTCGACCTAAACTACGAAAAATTGTAAAATCTCACCGAGCAACCTGGAAATCTGATACCACTTGATAGAGGCAAAGGTGTTCCGTCTTTCGATGAGATGATGGATATCGCTTTGGTGGAAGTCGACTTTGACGATCCGACTATGAACGTGCGAGGACGTCGCGCCTTAGCAATCGCTAAACCAACTCTGAGAGGTTATTGACCACGCCGGAGCATGATCAACCTGACCATGAAGGTGTGTTTCCTGCAGGCAAACGAAGAACAAGCAAGAAACTAAGATTCCAATCTGGATAGTGCGAATATAAGAGGAAAGCTTCATTGATCAAGGTGGGGTTCTGTGACGCCTTTGTCTGGTCGTTGAACACAAACGAAGTACGCGAAGTTGCAGCTATGGTGAAATTTTAATCTAAACAAAATCCAAAGTCTAAACGACGCCCTAAGGGATGTATATATGGCGGAAGAGGGGGCAATTTAGTGGCCCTTGGAGGAGGGGTCCGAAACCAACCCTAACTCTTGTTTCCCCACACATACGGACTCTAAAAATAGCCTATACTTAAGTATTTCGAAATTAAATGGTCCTAGCCCAATAATAAGGTGACGCAGCACCTAGAATAGCCTCTGGACGAAATTTATGAAGTGCCATCTTGTATATTTCGTCCAAGGCTTCATGCACTCCTTATGGTGGCTTCGAAGTCCTGAAATCATCACTTGAAACTCCGTTCTTGTTCCCCTTGCGCATGCCATCATGTCCATGCTTGGTGTTGCTCCAGTGTTCATCCCTCTTATCCATGTCAGGCTCTTCTTTTGTAAGCAAAAAAATGTATCCAATTTAGGCAGCATCATATTCTCATGAAGATTAGAATCATTACCAAGAAACGAAAGTACCTGATAATTTAATTGGCGTGTGCGAGCTCTAGTAATTTGTCCAGTATGTATAGCAGTAGGGGTTGTGGGTGTAATAATGGTATTGATGTCCTCATCAGCGACTCATCTCAATAGTTCACTATCGGTGCTAATATGGATCCAAAATAGGAAAGTGCGCTCATCGAGTTCATCCCTGAGAATCGGGACATCTTTGCATGGAAGCCTTCAGACATGCCAGGTGTACCGAGAGAACTCCCTGAGCACACTCTTAATATTGATCCTAAGTTTAAGCCGGTCAAGCAGTTCATTCGTTGTTTTAATGAAGAGCGACGCAAGGCCATTGGAGAAGAGGTGGACCGGCTCTTAGCGGCCGGGTTCATCTTGGAGGTTTTTCACCCGAAGTGGTTTGCTAACACGGTGCTAGTAGTTAAGAAGAACGGCACCTAGCGTATGTGTGTGGAGTACACAGACCTCAATGAAGCCTGCCTGTCCAGCTGATCTTTTTGTTGTTCCCCGTGTTGATTAGATCATAGATGCCATGGCGTTTGTGAGCGTTTGAGTTTTCTTGATGCTTATTCAGGTTATCATCAGATTAAGATGGCAGCTAGAGACCAAGAGAAGACGGCCTTTATCACACCTTTTGGAGCTTTCTGCCATGTGTCTATGCCTTTCGGGCTTAAGAGTGCACAAGTGACTTATCAACATTATGTCCAGCATTGTCTGGATGATTAGATTCCAGGCAATGTTCATGCTTATGTGGACGATATTGTTGTGAAATCCAGGAAAAAGGAGACTCTGTTGGATGATTTAGAGGAAACCTTTGACAATCTCCAGGTCTACAAGATGATGCTTAACCAGGCCAAATGTGTTTTTGGTGTACCTGTAGGCAAGCTTTTGGGTTTTCTGGTCTGTGAGAGAGGCATCGAAGCTATTACCTCATTGGCTACGCCGGCGTGTATAAATGATGATCAACGTTTGGTGGGTCATCTCGCCGCTTTGAGCCGGTTCATAAGCCATCTTGGAGAAAAGGCGGTTCCTTTATACCAGATGATGAAGAAAATAGACCACTTTGTTCGGAGTGATGCAGCTAATGAGGCATTTGAGGCGCTCAAGAAACAGCTTTTTGAGACGCCCGTCTTAGCGGCTCACATTGAGGAAGAACCTTTGCTTTTATACATGGCGGCTAACAATAGAGCAGTCAGCGTGGAAAGAAAGGAAGCGAGTAAGGATATCCAGTCCAGAGGCTGGCCTATTATGTCAGTGAGGTGTTAACTGAGTCTAAGCAGCGATACCCACATTGGCAGAAGCTAGTATATGGGGTATTCATGGCCAGTCGCAAACTGAAGCATTATTTTCTTGCTCATCCCATTACTGTGGTCAGCTCTGCTCCTTTGGGAGATATTATTCAGAACATAGAGGCAACAGGCCGAGTGCCCAAGTGGGCCATTGAGCTTGGACCCCATGGTCTAAAAAATATGCCAAGGACAACTATCATGTCTCAAGCTCTTGCGGATTTTATCAATGACGGGACAAAATTGAAGATGCCTGAGGAGAAGCCAGATAACACATACTAGACATTCACTTTGATGGGTCTCGACTGGAGCTGGAGGGCTTGGGGCTGTAGTTATTTTGACTTCCCCACGAGGTGACAAATTTTGCTATGTTTTAAGGCTAATGTTTTCCTTGCACTAATAACATAGCTGAGTATAAGGCCCTACTCCATGGCCTTCAGATGGCTAAAGAGATGAATTTAAGCCAGGTTAGGTGTTCTGGCGACTTAGATTCGGTGGCTCGGCAAGTTTCAGGCACATGGGATTCTAAAGACCCGCTCATGGCTGCTTATCGCCGGGCGGTTGATAATATTGCTGGTCATTTCAAAGGTTATTAGGTGGAGCATGTTGATCACGGAAAAAATGAGCCGTGTGATGCTTTAAGCCGGCTGGGGTCTCAATGTAAGCCGGTGCCCCCGATGTTTTTTTTGATGTATTGACTAATCCTTCGGTCAAGTTGCCGACAGAGGAGGATCTTGCTATTCCTGAACTGGACGCACAGTTGGTGGCGGCTCTCCATGTTATTCCTGATTGGACAGTTCCATACATGGCTTATATGACCCGCGGCGAGTTGCGTGAGGATGAAACTTTGGCCAGGCAGATAACCCGGCGGTCTAAGTCTATGACCATTGTCAATGGCGTGTTACACAAATGAAATGTTACAGGCGTATTCTAGTGTTGTGTTTCTCCTGAAAAGGGCCGTGAGATTTTAATGGAAATCCATGATGATGTAGGGTGGAACCCTAATCGGCCGATCTTTCACGAAAGGAGCGGATCCCGCGATGAACACGAAGAACACGAGGAGGGAAACGAGGGAAAACACAAGGGAAACACAAGAGGAAACACTAAACCAACATGAATAAGTGACACATGTGCTAGATCCTCGAGTACACAAGGAAAGATACACGATCCACGGACAACTAATGACGATACAAGGGTAGCCGGTCTTCTCCGTGAGGAGGTCTTGAGTTCTTCCCAAAAAGGGGTCTTGAATCCGCTTGGGGGATCTTCTCCGGTGGAGGCTCGAATCTCTGAGGAGAAGGTGTCCATGTGGATGAGCAAAGCTCTCACACAAAATATGAGCTAATCCTTTGCTAACCCTAGAAAGGAGGAGGGAGAGGTCTATATATAGTCTTAGTGTAAAAAGGGGCAAAAAAGGAGGTACATGGGCTGCGACCCAACACATGGCAGCGCATAGGCGCCGAACGTCTGGGAGTCGTTGAAGCTTGGGTGTTGGAGAAGCCGTATGACTTGGATGATAACTTGGCATACTTGTAATCATCTTGCACTTGATGTTCCGCTTTGGTAGCTTGATGTACTAGCTCGATGAGGTTTGAGTATGGTTGGAAGTCGGCGATCTTCTTGATAGGATGGTTGAGTCCATTCAAGAAACGTGCCATTGTTTTCTCATCATCTTTCGTGATGTTGGCTCTTATCATGGCAATCTCCATCTCCTTGTAGTACTCTTCAATGCTCTTGGTTCCTAGATTGAGTAGTTGGAGTTTCTTGAAGAGGTCGCGGTTGTAGTAGGTAGGCACGAAGCGTGCTCTCATGACATCCTTCATTTGCGCCCAAGTAGTGATGGGTGGTTTACCTCTTGTCTCTCGGCGCTCGATGACTTGTTGCCACCAAATGAGGACATAGTCTTGGAACTCAAGGGATGCCATCGCGATCTTATTCTCTTCGTCGTAGTCGTGCAAGCGGAAGATTTTCCAACCTTCAATGCCCATGAAAGGTACTCCTCGGGATCATTGCTTCCATTGAACTTGGGCATGGTGAACTTGAGCTTGCCGTAGCGTTGCTCTTCATTGTGTTGGGCTCAGGGATGATGACGTCCATGTTGTTGATGATTGTCAAGCTCGCGTCGCTCTTGGTGAGGAGGTTTGTCAACCTCATGTTGCTCTTGTCGTGGAGGATTTCCATTGTCATCATGCTCTTGATGAACTTGATGTTCTTGGCGAGCTTGTGGAGGAGCTTGTCGAGCTCGAGGAGGAACTTGAGGAAACTGATGATGCATGCGAGCTTGAAATCTTCGTTCATGAATTTGTTCGCGAAGTGCTTCTTCTTGTTCACGAGCTTGTCGGCCTCGGTTGGCTACGGCTCGACTGGAATCTCGGAGGGCTTGTTGCGCCGCAAGTGCTTGAGCTTCACGGAGTTGTTGTTCTTGGTGTTGTGCCTCGGCATCTTGTGCTTCTTGGTGTAAACACGCTCGCTCTTCCACTTCATGTTGGCGTTGTCGTTGCCATTCTCTTGCTAGTCCAAAAGCCTCTTGGGTTTGACATTGTTGGTGCTCTTGAGAGTCGGTGTCGCGTAGAGGATTCAGGGTTGCTTGATGATCATTGCGTGCGGCATGGCGAAGAGTGTTTGATGTCGGTGTACTTGAGCCGGAGAGGGTGAAGTCGGAGTGTCAACTTGAGCGGGTCCTTCTTGAAGAGGAAGAAGTGGAAGAAGAGCGGTTGAGCAACAAAGCACGAATCTCATCCGTCCTTGCGTCATCCTCTTGCTTGTGATCGTCGAGCTTGTGGTCGAAGTAGTCCCTTGTACGTTTCTCGGAGAGGCGCAAGTCGGCGGCGAGGTTGTCGATGCATTCACTCATTGCTTGTTGCTCTTGATGCAAAGCACGTTGTGCTCCAAAGAGGTGGCTCTTGGTGACGTAGGCGTTCATGTCGTCGTCGTGCTCAATGAAGAGTGGGTTGGTAGAAGTACTTGGCCTATCCATCATTCCAAGAGAAATGTGAGTGGTAGAAAGAGAAGAATGAATACCAAATGTACCTTGACCGAAGTTGAAAGTGGATCGATGATCACTCCAGTGTAGGACAAGGAAATAGCACAATTGGTACTAGTTCTTGTCGGTTTCTCACACATACACAAGTAAAAGCTTATGGTGGAGCTTGGTTAGGATGGTGGCCCAAAATTTGATGCAATTGTAAGTGAGCTTCAATAATGTTGGAAAAGATACGCAAGATGCAATGTAACAAGTAGACCAAGCATATAAGGTACATGGAAACACACACGCAAAACGAAAAGTGGGGTCGTGCAACCAAGGATGAGCCAAAATGTGGGATCAACAAAAATACTCATGTTGCACAACACTAGAGAGACGCTAGCATGATTGCACAATAGGCAGATACAAGAACTTGTGCACAACCTACTTAGCAAAAATGCAACAACTTCTATCCCAAGTATGCTCTATGCAAGGTGTTTCTATGATAAGATCCAGGATGATCTAGTATGACAATCTTAATGTTGTATAATGCTATGGTTCTTTCTTAAAATCTCTTTGCTTATCTTTCCTTTTTGCTTAAAAGCTTGTTTGGCTCTTTAATGTTGGAGCTCTTTTCTCATGCAATGCTCCACGAACCAAGATAGCAATTGTGTATGCGATGATAACTTTGTGACACAAGAGATGATACCAATATATGCAACAGTGATGTATGTATGCTATGGGAAGTATGATTACTAATGTGCACAAGTCTTGTTGCCGGCAATACTCAATGGCTAGTCTCGATGGGTAAGAAACGCAAAGGAGTAAGGATATGATGGCTATCAATGTAAAGGAAAGAATGATGTATCACCATACCAAGACGAGGTTACCGTTCGTGCTTACCGTATGGTGTCAAAATGGTGGACTGAATACCAAGATATAGTCGAGGTGGTCGTTGCTGATGACGCATCTGTGGCGAAGATGTGCAGCGGTGATGTTGATTTTGAACCATACCTAGTTAGCCGAAACACAAAAGGATACGGAACCGCAACTCAGACTCTCAAAGCTCGAAGTGGAAACACGTGTCAGAGCGAGTGGTGATGGTGTATAGGTGGTAGGAGTGCGTATGCGGGAATGTGGTGCGGTGGTGGTCCGAAACTGAAAAAAATTCAGTTTCGTCAGGGTTCGTCGGACGTCCGGGCTGGGCCGGTCGTCCGGTCGTCTGACGTCTGGTAGGGGTCGGACGTCCGGTGCCTGGGCGAAAATTAGGGCACGAGATGAACAACTAGGGTTCGTGGTGGAGAGGTGGAAATACGTTGAATCCGGAGGATTTTGTGGACGGAAAGTGTGGAGACAAGGGGGAAAAGCTAGATCCTCTCAAAACAAAGCAAATCCACGGATCCAAACCAACAAAATTTCAACACACCAAAAAATCACAAAAAAATTGGGGCTATTTTTGTGGGGAATTTTCGAATTTGGGACAAAAACAACAAAAACTAGGCTAGCAACACAACGGGTAGGCTCCGAAATCGTGATAAACGTGGCTCTTGATACCAAGATGATGTAGGTTGGAACCCTAATTGGCTGATCTTTCACAAAAGGAGCGGATCCCGCGATGAACACGAAGAACACGAGGAGGGAAACGAGGGAAAACACAAGGGAACCACAAGAGGAAACACTAAACCAACACGAATAAGTCACAAATGTGCTAGATCCTCGAGTACATAAGGAAAGATACACGATCCACGGACAACTAAGGACGATACAAGGGTAGCCGGTCTTCTCCGTGAGGATGTTTTGAGTTCTTCCCAAAAAGGGGTCTTGAATACTCTTGGGGGATCTTCTCCGGTGGAGGCTCGAATCTCCGAGGAGAAGGTGTCCAAGTGGATGAGCAAAGCTCTCACACAAAATATGAGCTAATCATTTGCTAACCCTAGAAAGGAGGAGGGAGAGGTCTATATATAGTCTTAGTGTAAAAAGGGGCGAAAAGGGGGTACATGGGCTGCGGCCCAACACATGGCAGTGCATAGGCGCCGAACGTCCGGGAGTCACCGGTCAGCCGGAGGCTCCCAAGGGTCCGGACGACCGGTGCCTGTCGGACGTCCGTAATTTCGGCTCGGGGGTGCTTCGGTCGGACGTCCGGTCGTAGTCGGACGTTCGGGCGTCGGTCGTCCGTTGGACTCCGGAAATCCATAGATTTGGCTCGGGTGCGGTGGCGTTAGTCGTCCGGAGGGGCCCGGACGTCCGGAGCCTGGAGATCGTCGGACGTCCGGTCCTGGCCGGTCGTCCGGAGCCTGTAGCTTCTTCTTCATCACTTCTTCTTCCCCGTATTCAAGTCCATCTTCCTCTTCTTCTTGTCCTTGCTCCTTAGCTTCTCCATGGTACCTAAGTATGCACAATGTGTCTGTATGAGGTAGTAGCCATGTCTCATGTGCATCAAAGTGGAAACATGAGAGGAGTGATGTCACCTTGGTTTCGAGAGCTCTTGCGCATGCTCGTGTCATGGGTCCGCTAGGCACTTGGGGAGGCGATGGCAGGTCCATGGGGATGACCTTGGCATGCTCCGCATCACATGATGGTGATTGTGGTCATCACGCCGACTCTATGTCTCTGGTGGGTAAAGCTTTCGTCACGGATTTTATTGGTTAACGGCTCATGCTGATGCAGATGATCTTGTTAGTAAGTGCGATGGCTGTCAGCAATTTTCTCGACGGGCTCACGTGCTGGCTCAAGAATTGAGGATGATTTGAATTACTTGGCTGTTTTGCTGTCTGGGTGATAGAGGCTATGGTGTCCCGTCTTTCGATGAGATGGTGATTATCGTTTCGGAGGAGTAGACTTTCACTATACGATAATGAACGTGCAAGGACGTCGCACCTTAGCAGTCGCTAACCAACTCCGAGAGGTTATTGACCATGCCAGAGCACGATCAACCTGACCATGAAGGTCTATTTCCTACAAGCAAACGAAGAACAAGCAAGAAAGTAAGATTGCAATCAGGATATTGTGAATATAAGATGAAAGCTTCATTGATCAAGGTGGGGTTCTGTGACGCCTTGGTCTAGTCGTTGAACACAAATGAAGTACGCTAAGTTGCAGCTATGGTGAACTTTTAATCTAAACAAACCCCAAAGTCTAAATGACGCCCTAAGGGCTATATATATGGAGGAAGAGGGGGGAATTTCGTGGCCCTTGGAGGAGGGGTCCAAAATCAACCCTATCTCTTGTTCCCCACACATACCGACTCTAAAAACAGCCTATACTTATGTATTTCGAAATTACTTGGGCCTGGCCCAATAATAAGGTGACGCGGCACCTATAATAGCCTCTCGACAAAATTTATGAAGTGGAATCTTGTATATTTTGTCCAAGACTTCGTGCACTCATTACGGTGGCTTCAAAGTCCTAAAATATCACTTGAAACTCCGTTCTTGTTCCAATGTTCATCCTTCTTCAAGCTAGGCCCTTCATTTGTAAGCAAAACAAATGTATCCAATTTAGGCAGCATCATATTCTCATGAACATTAGAATCATTACCAAGAAACGAAAGTACCTGGTAATTTAATTGGCGTGCACGAGCTCTAGTAATTGGTCCAGTATGTATGGTAGCAGGGGTTGTGGGTGTAACAATGGTATTGATGTCCTCATCATCCTCCCGTTCTTGAAATGAAGTCGTACTCGACGGAAGCTCATCTTCCTCACCCAAATAAGGCTTCAAATCTACAATGTTAAAAGTGCGACTAACCCCAAAATCTGCAGGCTGCTCAAGTTTATATGCATTATCATTTATTTTCTCTAACACCTTAAAAGGACCAAACAAGATCTCCAGGTGCAAACACAACATGTTTTCTACCCTTATCTCCAGCAGAGTTATACTTAGAATTCATACGCTCAATGTTTTCCTTTGTTAACTCATGCATTTTTAAAATCAATTTAGTAGGTTGTTTAACATCAAAATTAACCGTCTCCGAAGATGGAAGAGGCAACAAATCAATAGGTGCAAGAGGTAGGAAACCATACACAATTTCAAAAGGGCACATCTTAGTAGTAGAATGCAATGAACGATTATAAGCAAATTCAATATGAGGCAAGCATTCTTCCCACATTTTCTTATTATTCTTCAAAACAGCCCTCATCATAGTAGACAATGTTCTATTGACTACTTCAGTTTGTCCATCAGTTTGGGGGTGACAAGTAGTACTAAAAAGCAGTTTAGTCCCCAACCTAGCCCATAAACATCTCCAAAAGTGGCTAAGAAATTTAGTATCACGATCTAAAACAATAGTATTTGGCACACCATGCAAGCAAATAATTTCAGAAAGAACAAATCAGCAACATTAACAACAATATTGCTTTTATGACATGGTATAAAGTGTGCCATTTTCGAGAACCTATCCACGATAACAAATATGCTATCCCTCCCCTTGTTTGTTCGAGGTAAGCCTAAAACAAAGTCCATAGATATATCCTCCCAAGAAACACTAGGTACAGGCAAAGGCATATATAAACCATGAGGATTGAGTCGTGACTTAGCTTTTTGACATGTAGTGCAGCGAGCAACAAAACGCTCAACATACCGTCTCATCTTTGGACAAAAGAAATGTGTAGCAAGTATATATCCTTCGTCTTCTTCAATCCAAAGTGTCCCATTAATCCTCCTCCATATGCCTCCTGCAACAACAAAAGACGAACGGAGCTAGCTGGAAAGCATAGCTTGTTAGCGTGAAACACAAATCCATCATTAATGACGAACTTCTTCCGTGTTCCCCCTTCCTTACAATTCTGCAATACATCTTTAAATTTAGCATCATGCACATATTGATCTTTGATGGTCTCCAAAACAAAATTTTAAAGTCAAGTTGTGAAAGCATAGTATAACGACGAGACAATGCATCAGCAATAACATTTTCTTTACCCTTCTTGTGTTTAATGACATAAGAGAAAGTCTCAATGAATTCAACCCTTTAAGCATGTCTACGGTTCAATTTTGCTTATGTTTTAATGTGTTTCAAAGATTCATGATCAGAATGTATAACAAATTCTTTGGGACATAAATAATGTTGCCATGTTTCTAAGGTCCGAACAACAGCATATGATTCTTTATCATAAGTAGAATAGTTCAAACTAGGCCCACTCAATTTTTCAGAAAAGTATGCAACATGTTTGCCATCTTGTAATATAACAGCTCCTAATCCAATTCCACTTGCAGCACATTCAAGTGCAAAAGTCATATTAAAATCAGGAAGTTCGAGCAAAGGAGCATGTGTCAACTTATCTTTTAATACCGTGAAAGCTTCTTCCTATGCGGTACCCCAAACAAAAGGCACATCCTTGTTTGTAAGCTCATTAAGAGGTGTAGCAATGGTGCCGAAATCTCTCACAAAATGCATATAGAAACCAACGAGTCCAAGAAAAAACTCCTCACTTGTGTGACTATTTTGGGCTGCGGCCAACTCTTAGTAGCTTCAATCTTGGCTTTACCAACTTCATTTCCCTATGGAGTAACAACATTGCCAAGAAAAGATACTCAGACGGTGCAAAAGGTGCATTTCCCAAGGTTACCAAACAAACGCGCATCACGTAAAGCAATAAAAACAACACGTAAATGTTCCAAGTGTTCCTCCAAAGATATGCTATAAATTAGTATATCATCAATATAGACTACCACAAATCGTCCAACGAAAGCATGTAAAACTCCGTTCATTAATCTCAAGAAAGTACTAGGTGCATTAGTTAACCCAAAAGGCATGACTAACCACTCATATAATCCAAAGTTAGTTTTAAACATTGTTTTCCATTCATCCCCAAATTTCATATGAATTTGATGGTATCCACTATGCAAATCAACTTCAGAGAATATTGTAGAGCCACTCAATTTATCAAGCATATCATCTAGCCTAGGAATAGGATGACGAAAACGAATAGTAATATTATTAATGCCTCTGCAATCAACACACATACGCGATGCACCATCCTTTTTGGGCACTAGAATAATAGGAACATCACAAGGACTAAGGGATTCACATATATGACCTTTGTCGAGCAGCTCCTCGACTTGATGCATAATCTACTTCGTCTCTTCTGGATTGGTACAGAATGGTGCATGGTTGTGTAGCGATGCACCAGGAATTAAGTCAATTTGATGCTCAATCCCTCTAATAGGTGGTAATCCCGGTGGCACGTCTTGTGGAAAGACATCAGCGAACTCCTGCAAAATGTTAGTAACATCAGGAGGCAAAGAGGAAGGCACGTCCTCGAATGAAAATAATGCCTCTTTGCACACAAAAGCATAGCAAACAGATTTGCTAAAATCTAGCTCATCAATATCAGATTTGGTGGCAAGTAAACATGCACTTATCAGTTTAATTTCGGAAGCAACACTAGATGGTTTATTATTAGGCTTCATTTGTTGCTCAAATTCTTTTACCACAATCTGATTTTCACTCTTATTTTTATCCTATTTTGCTTTATTAGCTCTATTAATATCATCTTTCAAAATGGAATCAGGAGTCATAGGAAGCAAAGTAATATTTTTGTCCTTATGAACAGGAGTATACTGATTGTTTCTACCATGGTGTACGGAATTTTTATCAAATTGCCATGGTCTACCAAGTAATAAGGAACACACTTGCATGGTACCACATCACAATCAACATAATCATCATATGTAGAGATAGTAAAATGCGCACGAACAGTATGTGTTACCTTAACCTTGCCGATGTTGTTGAACCATTGGATGTAGTAAGGATGTGGATGTGGCCTTGTGGTGAGAGATAGCTTCTCCACCATCTCCATGCTAGCCAAGTTGTTGCAGCTTCCTCCATCTATGATGACTCGAATAGAACGTTCCTTCACAACTCCCTTTGTATGGAACCAATTATGCCTCTGATTTTGCTCAGCTTCTGTAACCTGCACACTCAAAACACATTGAGCAACTAAACATTCATACCCGTCAGCATCTTCAGCAGCCATGTACTGCGTCTCATGATCAGAATCATCTCCACCGTGTTCTTCATGTGTAATAAGAGCCAAACTCTCCTCATCATAGTCACTAGCGGACTCATACCCACCATCCTCAGTAGCAATCATCACACGTTGAGATTTGCATTCTCTCACAATATGTCCTCTTCCCTTACAACGACGACAAATAATATCACTTGTGTGCCCTGTTGATGCCTTGGAAGAAGAAGAGCTCTGCGCAGGCCCGGCAGGTGTGCTCTTGCCAGATAGTGGTGGTTGTGCTTGCTTTCTTGTATCACGGCTGGAGGTGGCACCTGATGGAGGTGCTGGTGTAGTGGAAGTTGAGGATGCACGTGGTGTCCATGATGAAGGTCAACCTGTAGAAAAGTTAGTTTATGCCAATGCCTGTTGATCCTACACTTCACGTTCAGCTTTACAAGCAAGATGGAATAAACGAGTGATATTAGTACACTCCTTATACTCTAGAATGGTCTGAATCTCTCTATTTAATCCAGACATAAAACGTGCAAGCATAGCTTCATTGTCCTCAACAATACCACATCTAGTCATGCCAGTTTGTAATTCCTAATAATAGTCTTCTACAGAATTTTTTCCTTCTCTTAAACGCTAATTTTTTTTGAAGTAATTCACATTGATAATATGGTGGAACCCAACGAGTACGCATAGCAGTTTTCAAAGCAGCCCAAGTAGTTGGAATAGGATATAATCTACAATGTTCAGACCACCAAACACATGCGAAGCTAGTGAAAGCGCAAATAGCAGCAGGAACACGTCTCTCCTCAGGATATTGTAAACATGTAAAACGTTGTTCAGTTTCTAACTCCCAAGTAAGATTTATATCAGGAACATATCTACCCTCAAATGGTGGAATATTCAATTTCAGTTTAGGAAGATGGTCATGATCTCGTACCTCATATGGTGGTGCAGCCCTACAGTTGCGATGATATACCTGAGGACGGCCTGGTGGTGGTGGTGCTGGTGGTTGCACATAGTTCTGATTTTGATCAACCTCATCCTCGTGATGGTCCTCCACCTCTCCAGTTGCAGCAGGAGCGACAGAAGCATCAACAGCGGCACTAGAATTTTGCCCAGGGTCAATAGGAATGCGCTGTGCTCATCCCACTTGATTTGGAAAGCGACGTTGTTGTTGTTGTAGAGGTGCGTTAGGGGCAGCCGGTGGTGGTGGTGGAAGACACACGAGCAATTCATTAAACTTGTTATCAAGCTTTGTTTCGACCGTCTTCTCCATGCCATCTATCTTCTCCATGGCCTCTTCAAATCTGTTTAGCACATCTTGCACCTGTCCACTCATCATTTGCTGAAATTTATCATGCAACTCCTTATTCGTCATGTTCTCCCAGACAGTCTCATTGGCTTGTGATCCTGCCATGGTTAGCAGCAATAGAAACACACAAGAATATGATCCTACAGACTACTAACAGGAGGTGGTGGTGGGTGTCAGAAATCCGTCAAGCAAATCTCAAATTCTTACCAGTTCTTACCCAGCAGCAAGCGGTGATCGGCAACCGTTGTATTTAAAACTCTCAAAGCTTGGATAGAGCGATTACCAAGGAAAATCAAACGCACGACGTAGATGTATGTGGAGCCGGGAAGGCTTATAATATGGTAGCAAAAAGGGTCAGCAATAATCAATTCAGAGATGCAAAGTTGAATAAATGCTCAACGACGGTACTGTGCTGGTCCTACGCTAGACCGTGCTAGAAACGCGAGCCTAGAACACTAACAAAATCACGGTTGCACGTAAACAAGGGAAAAGCACACTCTGGAACTTTTTTGTCGCTCTATTTTTTTGGCGCTCCTCTTTTTTTGGCGCTCCTCTATTTTTTGCGAAAAATCACTATAATGGCGAGTGTCTCAAAACTCTTCCCTCGTCAAACTGACAAGATGGGCACAAATTTTTTTTTGACTTTTTTTCGGAAATCAGGGCAGCGACGACGAAAAAGTGCGACAAAAAAATCACTATGATGGCACGTGCTCAAAAGACTTGGAAAATCCTAAAAATAGGATAGGTAAAAAAATTGCGTGTGAAAATTTTTTTGCCTATGAAAATTTTGGCCTAAAAATTTTGGCGCTCCTCTTTTTTTTCTTTTTTTTCCCGAAACCTACTCAGGCAAGGAAACACGAATCGGAAATTAGATGAACCTCGAAAACAAACCTAATACGAAAGGAACTTGGATTGCTGGTTGATACATGGTGGTAGGATATGGTAGCGGTGGTGGTATATGGATAGTATATGGATACGGATTAGTGGTGGTATATGGATACGAATTGGTGATGGTATATGGAGACAGATCGATGGCGGATAAGCGGTGGTGGTAGATGGCAGGGGCGATGATGATGGTGCGACGGCAGTGTGACAACTTATGACCAGAACTCGAAACTCTAAAAGACTAAACTCTAAGACTAGCAACTATACACGACGATGCAACCGCACATTCAACAAAGCAAAATACAGAAAAGACTATGTAAAGGCTCAGATTGGTTCGGATATGATGAACTAACCCTATTTTTTTGGCTTTTTCGTGGACTGTAGGTATGAAGAACAGACTCGATCTAAACTATGAAAAACTATAAAATCTCACCGAGCAACTTGGAAATCTGATACCACTTGATAGAGGCAAAGGTGTCCCGATGTTTCGATGAGATAGATATTGTTTTCTGTGGGAGTCGACTTTGACGATCTCACTACGAGCGTGCGAAGACGTCGCGCCTTAGCAATCGCTAAACCAACTTCTGAGGGTTATTGACCACGCCGGAGCACGATCAACCTGGTCACAAAGGTTTATTTCCTGCGAGCAAACGAAGAACAAGCAAGAAACTAAGGTTGCAATCTGGATATTGCGAATAAAAGAGGGAAGCTTTATTTATGAAGGTGGGGTTCTGTGACTTCTTGGTCTGGTTGTTGGACACAAACGAAGTACGTGAAGTTGCAGCTATGGCGAACTTTTAATCTAAACAAAACCCAAAGTCTAAACGACGCCCTAAGGGCTGTATATATGGAGGAAGAGGGGGGAATTTCGTGGCTCTTGGAGGAGGGGTCCGAAACCAACCCTAACTCTTGTTTCCCCACACATACAGACTCTAAAAACAGCCTATACTTAAGTATTTTGAAAATACATGGGCTTGGCCCAATAATAAGGTGACGCAGCACCTAGAATAGCCTCTGGACGAAATTTATGAAGTGGCATCTTGTATATTTCGTCCAAGGCTTCATGCACTCCTTATGGTGGCTTCAAAGTCCTGAAATCATCACATGTAACTCCGTTCTTGATCCCCTTGCGCATGCCATCATCTCTATGCTTGAACTTGCTCCAGGGTTCATCTTTCTTGTCCAAGCTAGGCCCTTCATTTGTAAGCAAAACAAATGTATCCAATTTAGGCAGCATCATATTCTCATGAACATTAGAATTGTTACCAAGAAACGAAAGTACCTGATAATTCAATTAGCATGCACGAGCTCTAGTAATTGGTCCAGTATGTATAGCAGCAGGGGCTGTGGGTGTAACAATGGTATTGATGTCCGGGCCATTTGCCGGGCGCCGGCCTCCACGTAGTCGGCCCAGGTGCGGGCTCTCTGGTCGCGACTCAGGGCGTCGGTGCGCTGCTGCTCCATGTTCCGCTGGCGGTGCAAATCGGTGATACGCTGCTCCTCCGCCAGGCGGTTGCGCTCCAACAACTCCAGCTCCTCCGCCAGGAAGTCGCGCTCCAACAAGTCCTCGATCTCCACATTGCCATCTAAGGACCGATAGAATGCCTCCTCCCTCCGTCTGCCTTCCAGTGAAAAACCGAACACTAGTTTCGGCGGTGACCGCCTTCGGCCTCGCCTATCGCGGACGGGCGGGGGCATGGCGGACATGGAGAGAGCGAGGTTAAGTGGCGAGCGACGTTGGGCCAGTGGGGGCTTATGAGGATAGCGCGAGTTGGGTCACGGTGCCACCATAGAAGGTCGGGAAACAGTACTTATAGGCGGAAGGTAGCGTGACAGTCATCGGAATTCAATGCATAATTAAGCAGGCATGGCTTAGCGCGCCAACTTGCCGTGGAAAACTAGAGAAACTGAAATTCTGACTGTGCCGTCCCGTCCCGTCCGCGCTGGGTCGCACGCCGGCATGACGATCAAAGGAATGCACTCGAATCATCTCCCTCCTTGTCAATAATGATTCCACGGATTTAAAAGGCCTGCAACAATTAAAGCACATCTTTTTTGCGTCAGTTAGCTTCCTTAAATACGGCCGGCTGCATGCAAGCACTCAAAATCGCTCGCAGCAAGTACGTGGAGCAGTATGTAACGAGTCGCAACCGAGGGCATTAGTTGATGAACTCTAGCTGGGAGATAAGGCATTTGCGAACGTTTTCGCTGGCAGTTTCTTCAGATTCGCATGGCATTTTCTTCAGAGTAGCTTGTCAGTTTCTTCAAAGGTAGGCATTTTTATTCAAAAAACTGCCACTTCGGATCTTGCATCGCAACTAAAACAGCCAGGAGCGCATTAGTAGGCTAGCCAGTGATCAATCGGTAACTTGTAAACACTGAGCGAACAGATATAAGGAACTGTTAATGCATCTCAATGATTCACAGATCATATACAAATATGTAGCTCCAAAAGCAAAGATCAACCACAACTAAAACCAACTAGTACGATTCCCATACATAAGATCAACATGTTAATGCATCTCAATGATTCACAGATCGTATACAAATATGTAGCTCCAAAAGCAAAGATCTAGAAAAAACATATGTTCTTCCTACTAACATGGATGCTTCTCTTGGCCAACATTCAGTACAGACTGAAAGACAAATTTGTTTGTGAAGTCTACAATTCCTCTTGCAAACGTAAGTGGTTTTGCCAACAGCTGGAACCATGAGAATGAACCACACATGATGGAGGAACATCCACTGCAATATGATTTGGTCTTCTCTTGATCACACAGCGAGACTATTTCCGGAATACAAACTTTAACTTAGGAAAAATGATGCCCATTGTATAATCAGACCAAAGCAATGAAGCACCTAGTGTTGGCCAATAAATAGTACAGTACTACTTTTCTGCAGTCCATGAAGTGACTATCCAATCTTTCTGTGTCTATTTTCAAATGGCACTGCATGTAGTGACTATACTATTCTCTTGTGCAGTTCAACCAAAATAGCGGTCACTTTGTGTGTTTGCCAAATAGCAACGGGCAGACATCTCTATCTGCACAAATATCAAGCAGCTAGTAAACATATACCCCACCTTGTATTTTCGGTTTAAACATGTCTCTTCCGCTTAGCATCTGTCATGTTTTGCACTGGACAATTTGATACAGTCATGTTTTGCCCTGGACAATTACATACAAAATTGATTTGCTTGTTCGGAGCAGAAATATAGCGCCTATTCTTCATCAGACCAAGGATATCCATGTTCGCAGTGATGGAAGAGGTGAAATCGATACAACCGAAATTGAGCATCCAGTCATTGAATCCCGTCCTGCACCTCCAATGAAGGTCCACCCTGCCAATAAATTCACATGCAAACCACTAGTATTACTATCTAATGATAGTACAAAAAGAGTAGCAAGATAGTAGCAAACCATTTACCTTCATAATGAACAGCTCATAGTGCCACCAATTGGATATAAAGGTTTGGAAGAAAACATGCTCCTAATGTTGAACCAGTTGGAATTTTTGTGCAGTTCCACTAAAATCGAGCATCCCTGTTTGCATAGATATTGAAAGTGTGATTACTATAAAAGTGGCACTAGTTGAAGCATAGACTCACAAATATAAGCATTCCAATTTCTTAATGGGAAAAGGTAGCAAGACTGTTTCTAACCACCTGTTTGAAGGAATAAATAAGGCAATAGAGGCTGATGTCAGAAAGGCATATATAGTTCTTTCTGAAAGAATGATCGATTCCTGACCTTTCCTTTTCTTTTAAGCATATTTTGTGCAGTTCAACTAAAATAAAATGCCATCACCGCCTTGACAATTCAGTGACACTGTACAAAAGGAAATGACTAAACATTACATCATGACGTTAGGTATGTAGTCGACAGGCATTAGAGACAAACTTACAGACCTCCTTCGATAACATAATGAACATTAATTTTAACAAACGTGTGACTAGCTTTACCGGGATAATTTGAGTGAACTCTACACCCTCTGTTCCTTAATATAAGACGTCTTCGCGGTTCAGTTTAAAGTACCCAAACATCTACTAGTATTTAGAAAAATAGGTAGTAGTTTTCTTGAGCACATATCTCGGAAAGCTTGCCACACTTTACTTATGTCCATACGCTAATGCAACACCATTCGAAATTTCGAATACTACAAATATACACTAATCCAGTGGCTAGTGCAATAGTAGAGTAGTTATTTTATTACAGGGTACAGTACAAATATTTTACTGAACAGATTTTAATGAACTCTGGCACTGGAAGATTTCTATAAGAATTAACAATACAAAATGTAAAGGTAACAAGTTTCAGCATTGGTATACTAGCTGTGCATGAGCATTAAACCAAATACAAAAGTCTGAAGGTAACTAGCATTATTAACTAATGACAGTATAAAAAAATTGCAAACCATGTACCTCCAAGGTAAATATCATTTCGAACTCGGGGGGACCTTAAAAATTGCTATCCCAATCTTGATAATCGATCAAACATAAAAACTTGATCGAACGAATCAAGAGAACAGTCGGAGGAGGAGGTGCCCACTCTTGACCTTTCCTCTTGTCTTCATAATTTTTTGTGTAGTTTAACCAAAATAAAATGACATCAGTGCCTTGGCATTTTGGTGACACTGTACAAAAAAATTAACTTATCTCATGAAAGTGAGGTATGTATTCTATAAGCATTAACAGTGCAAAAATCTGAAGGTAGTAACAAGTTTCATCATTGGCATACTGGGTGTGCAACAACATTAGAATGCCTTAGCTGAAAAATCTTTAATACATCCATAATCAACAGCTAACCCTAAAATAATCCAGTGACATTAAATGGCATTGCTTAAATTTATCGGTGGCATTAGACTGAGTGCGGCATTAGTTAAATGTGGCATCACTTTAGCAGTAGCATTGCTTGACTTCACTGCTGGCGTTATACTAACAGCAAAAAGTGACACTAAGAGCATGGGAGGCCCATTCGGACAGTGGGTGCACCAGTACGATGTACCTCCATGGACGCATAGAGTGGTGAGGGAGGTATGGTTGCCTAGAGCAACAAATATCCAGGCAGCATATGTGGATTATGTCCCAATTTTGTTATGTTTAGCCACCTTTTTCCTATGTGAGGACAACAAACCGATCGACCTGGTCATTCTCTATTGCGTTGTCATGCCTTTCTACCCTTCTTAACCCAAGAGACACGAGACTCGTTCCTTAGCTATTGATTTTCCCCTTTTCAACCTAGATGCGGGTTCGATGCCTACACTCTTGGACAGTACAGTCTCCCTTCCTTTCCTTATTCAACCCAGACATGGATTAGTCTGCATGAAGTAGGGTTTCCTTTAATAGCGCAAATTAAAGTTTTCATCTGCGTGACCAGCAGAGCAGAGGATAGCAAATTGGGTAGATGGTGGAGTGGAAAAAGATCCACATGCAGCGACATGGCAGATGGGGCAATCGAACAAGGGTATGGTTCGAAAAGAGGTAGCATACCTGAGAGTCGGCGGGAAGTGGCTTCGCTCGTGGTCGTCGTCCTCCGCACGCACTACGGCAGCGAGCTTGGGGATGGAGGCCATCCCACGCGGGCGCTAGGTCTGAGAGAACGGCCTGGTCGTCAGTGCGTGACCTCGCTCGCCGACGACGAGTGCGTCAACGCTGCACGTCCTTTTCTTCCCCGGCGGATCTGTGACCACCAGTGAGGAGGGAGAGAGAGGCCGTCTTTTTTAGATCTAGAGAGAGGGTGATAGTGTGAGAAGCAAGTGGGCAGCCCTTAGCAAGAAAGATCTGAAGCTCCAGCCTATATATCTTTTTTATACTACTAGTACTAGAGGTGGTGTAGTGGTAGAGTAGTTTATATTTTTTCTGCAAACAGTACCAGTTAGTCGTGCTTCAAAACTGAACGGTGCGCCATTAAAAAAATAAAGTCAAGAAATAATGCGGTACCTCGGGCCAACGCGGCCAGATCGCATTTTGCATGAGAAATTGCACACCATGTTTCGTTGACATGTGGTCCCGTTCCAACATGTCAGTGAGACGACGGCGAGTCCTTTTGTACAATTTCCGAAAGGACGTGTAGGCTGGGGCGCCTCTTCGTGTACCGAGGCAAACTGGCAACCGTCCATCAACTCTTCGCCTTTCCTTCTCGATTTGGAACTGTTGTCGCACGCTTTTCCTCCCTCCTCCATTTTCCTGCACCCTACCTTCTGCCATTGTTCGGTCATCTTCTCCTTGGAGGGAACAAGCCAGAAACGACCCCGTTATTCTTGCCCCGATCTGAAAGATGACGTGGTAGGGGAACTCATTGATCGGTGTGACGTCATCACCTCGGCTAGCATGGAAGGTTCGTTCAATCCCATTCTCGACTCAACTAATAACATCATTACAAGGAACCCATGGGTCTAGGAGTGGTTTGATCTCCCTTATCTTCTTCGCTATAAGCCTGTTCGCACGGGTGCGGACGACGGAGGCCTCGCCTTGCGCAAGTTGATGCCGCTTGATAATGATACGTGTGATGTCAAGATGCCATCTCTTAAGGGTAAGTCCTGGGCTAGCACAAATGAAGATTGGGTTGTTTATATTGGGTATAATTGCGAGTGGGAACTTGTGAATGTGTACACTTGTCAGCGGATTCCACTTCCAAAAATCTCAGAGTGCCCTGAGGTTGAGCACATAGATGATCTACGTACGTTCAAATACGATCATGGTGATTGTTGTCTACTGAAGATAGCAATTTGTCGAGTTCCCGACCGCTCTTGGAATTACAAGAACTATGAAGTTGTTGCTATCTTCGACAAGCTTGCTGCCGTCCTTCGTGGTTCGACTGGATGGATATTGCTCCAAAATCAGTTTCTATACACGGATGTGTACTGTGATGCAATTGAATACGAGGATCTTGTGTTTGCTGCCACCATTCGTGGCACTGTTTTTGCATGGGATCCTCGTAGTTTCGGTACATTTGTCTTCCACCGTAATTATAATTGTTTCATCCACATGCATGCGGGTTAGCAAGTTTCCCTTTACTAATTAACCTTCTTCTTGTGTTTCCAAGATCCTGTGAACATTCCACCACCTATACTTGAAAAAATTTATATGCAAGGGGGAGATGACGATGGTGATGATCAAGAGCATGAGGAGGAGCAGAACTTATATACTCAGTGGCACCTGGCAACTAATTCTGATGGATCACCTCTTCTTGTCTGTATATAGTGCACTCAGACTGTTACTACTGAGGAAGCAGGTGTTGTCTCCCATGGTTGCCCTCTCCTGATCTATCCCAACACCCATTGCATGGTATTCAGGACTGATACTAGTGTGCTAGCACCAACACCTTCTCCCTGGTTAAGTATTGATAGTCTTGGAGCAAACTCGCTCTTCCTTGGACCAAACTATCCAATGATGGTGAAAGGCGATCCAGCTGCTATTGACACAACGTTACTACCATTTATGAGAAGTAACTGTATCTATACCTTGGACATTTCACTGGTTCCCTACCCTGGTCCTAATATGCCGCTTCAGCCTGGATGATCAGTCCTGCGTTGCTCTCGATATTGACAATAGCTGGCCCTTCCCGGAGCACCTATGGTTCAAAGCAATCGTTTCCAACGTCGAGGATTGGTTCAGTTGAAGTTCACTTCTTTGCTTGTTATTTGTTGTGTGATGAAAACTTTAGTTTTTGCAAGAATGTTACATTTCAGTTGCGAATGCATGTCATAGACTCAATTTATGAATGGTTTTCGAGTCACTTCTTGGAGTGTGAGTACCGTAGTAGTATAGCCAGCATCCGGTTAGTATATGAAGTTGCCACATCACATAGAGCCAACCTATTATTGGAGTATGCTAGCCCTCCACCGGCGCGCCGCTTCAAATGGCGGAGGAAGTGAGAGGTCGTGTCACCTTGTGTCTAGATCTGAGATGCCACGTGTACCAGATGAATGACTCCAAGTTCGACCACCGTGATGCTAGGTGCGAGCCAAGGAACACTATTGGAGAGATCCCCTCATAATTTTCCTACATTGGTCGTTTGATTCATAGGATAGAATGCTATAGGATTTTTTTCCTATGTAATCATGTTTTAATTGGCAATATAGCATGCACTCAGACTTTTATTTCACTTCCTTTCTTCCTACAAAGAGAGTACTTGCTCTAAATGATGTGTCGCTGCAAGAGACGCCTATATTAATTAACCATGCTCTAAAAAGGTGGACCAGCTTTGGCTATAGTAGTACTGTACTAGGTTAGTAGGTGACCTTGCACTTGGCTCTTCTCCTCTTCTGGAAGTCGAACAATAATGATGGTACTACAGTAGTACTTCTGGCAATGTGACACCAAATGAACTGCTGCACGTCCACCGCTTGTAAGAAAAAGTTTCTCCTCGTGCTGCGAGCCACCGCGCACATGTTGGCAAGGGAGAAGGCGTAGTAACCAAGCTCCTCGTCGTTCTGCGAGTTGACGGGACACATCAAAGTTATTTATTAGTACTCTCTTCAAAAAGGGCCGACCATGTCCATGGCTACCATCCCGTGCTCTGTCATTGAGTACATGCACTATTCACATGCCATCGAGGAGAAAAAATATATTGCGTAGTACTAGGTGCCATCGAAGTGCACGACTCACTTACGCACTGCATATCTCCATTTTCTTGCATGATACACCACCTTGATGCTAGATGTCCCGCGTGTCATGGAGGCATATAGTATGATTTTGTAAAATGGAGGCATATAGATGTCCTGCGTGCCGGCAACAGGATGAACAAAGCTCATGTCTTAAACGAAATACTGGAAGAACATAGATTCCCCACGACCGACAAGGAGCTACAAACCTCGGGGTGGAGCATCTGCACTCATAATATTTTATATTATTCAGCGATATAAAATTAACCAAATCTCTCCACGTTCCTATACCATTCTATAGTACTATGAGAATAACTTTGCACGTAAACCATTGATTCACTCTATCCAATGGTCATAGTTGGAAAATCCAAAAAAAACCAAGCATTGGATCAACTCTTTTTTCGAGATCAACTCTTTTAGCACTTAGATTGTTGCCGCCTGCCCACCTATATATCCGCTCACATGTGCTGACCACAGGAGCTATCCACTCAGATTGTATGTTAAAAAAATAAAGGTCGATAACTAATGCGGCACCTTGGGCCAACGCAGCCAGATCACATTTTGCACGAGAAATTACACACCATGCTTCGTTGACATGTGGTCCCGTTCCAATATGTCAGTGAGACGACGTCGAGTCCTTTTGTACAATTTCTGAAAGGACGTGTAGGCCGGGGCGCCTCTTCGTGTACCGTGGCAAACTGGCAACCGTCCACCAACTCTTCGCCTTTCTCTCTCGATTTGGAACTGCTGTCGCACGCTCTTCCCCCCTCCTCCATTTTCCTTCACCCTTCCTTCTGCCATTGTTCGATCGTCTTCTCCTTGGAGGGAACAAGCCGGAAACGACCCCATTATACTTGCCCCGATCTAAAAGATGACGTGGTAGGGGAACTCGTTGATCGGTGCGACGTCATCACCTCGGCTACCATGGCAGGTTCGTTCAAGAACATTCTCGACTCAACTAATAACATCATTACAAGGAACCCAAGGGTCCAGGAGCGGTTTCATCTCCCCTATCTTCTTCGCCATGACCCTGCTGACTGGCGCAGGGACAAGGGAAGCCTCGCCTTGTGCAAGTTGATGCCGTTTGATAATGATACGTATGATGTTAACATGCCATCGCTTGAGGGCAAGGCTTGGGCAGGCGCAAATGGAGATTGGGTTGTTTATATTGGGTAAAATTGCGAGTGGGAACTTGTGAATGTGTACACTCGTCAGCGGATTCCACTTCCAAAAATCTCCGAGTGCCGTGAGGTTGAGCACATAGATGATCTACGTACATTCAAATATGATCATGCTGACTGTCGTCTATGGAAGATAGCAATTTCTCGAGTTCCCAACCGCTCTTGGGATTACAAGAACTATCAAGTTGTTGCTATCTTCGACAAGTTTGTTGTCGTCCGTCTTGGTTCGACTGGATGGATATTGCTCAAAAATCAATTTCTATACACAGATGTGTACTGTAATGCAATTGAATACGAGGGTCTTGTGTTTGCTTCCACCACTCGTGGCACTGTTTTTGCATGGGATCCTCGTAGTTTCAGTATGTTTGTCTTCCACCGTAATTATAATTGTTTCATCCACATGCGTGCGAGTTAGCAAGTTTCGCTTCTCTACTAATTAACCTTCTTCTTGTGTTTCCATGGTCCTGTGAACATTCCACCACCTATACTTGAAAAAATTTATAACCAAGGGGGAGATGAAGACGAGGAGGGCCGATATACTCAGTGGCGCCTGGCAACTTCCGATGGATCACTCCTTCTTGTCTGTATACAACCCACTGCTGATCTTACTACTAAGGAAGCAGGTGTTGTCTCCCATGGTCGCACTCTCCGGACCTATTCCAACACCCATTGTATGGTATTCGGGATGGATACTACTGTGCTAGCGCCAACACCTTCTCTCTGTTACCGTATTGATAGTCTTGGAGCAAACTCGCCCTTCCATGGACAAAACTATCCGATGATGGTGAAGGCGATCCAACTACTGTTGACACAACGTTACTACCATTTATGAGAAGCAACTGTATCAATACGTCGGACATTGTGGTGGTTCCCTACCCTGGTCGTGATATAGTAGGTCGCTTCAGCCTGGATGATCAGTGCTGCGTTGGTCTCGAGATTGACAGTAGCTGGCCATTCCCAGAGAATCACTTGTGGTTCAAAGCAAGCGTTTCCAACGCTGAGGATTGCTTGAGTTGAAGTTCATTTCATTGCTTGTTATTTGTTGTGTGATGAAAACTTTAGTATTTATAATGTATCCTCGTTGTCATTGTGGGTTGATGACCTGTTGTATGTAATAAAATGATATGCCTGTGATAAATTTACTAAATTTATGAATGGCTTTCGAGTCGCTTCTCTGAGTGGGTGCTGCGACGAGGCAAAAAAATATTATTTGAATACATAATTGTACGTGCATTGCAGCAGGTTATCGGATGAGGCCAATCAACAATAGTACACTATTTGTACTATCTCTATGTCTACTTACGTAATACAACAAGTTTTAAACTTGAGACCAGCCACCCATCCTCACAAAGAACCCTTTTTAACCTAGAAAAGACTCCAGGAAATATGGCCACAGTGTGAGGTGGCCATATGGTAATGTGTTCGCTGTATGTAAGCATCACCTCGAATCCTCGATACTACTACTATAAGTAGTAGGAGTAGTAGGGTGGCATGGGCCAGAACAAGCATTCACATCCAGGAGTACGGCACACGCCACCAGCACGACTTCCATCTGACACCATATTTATTGGAGTCCGTGTTACAGCAATCTCTTCAACATCATCGTTTCTCTAGCTCAGCAATCATGCGGCGGGCGAGGTGGGGGTTTGCCGATAGTCAGTTTCCTCAACTGCGGTCCCACTTGTAAGGCCAACTCCAACGCACGACCCCAAACGGACCTCCGTTTTGCCCGAATTCTGTCCGTTTGGGTAGGGCAATGGGGTCGTGTCCAGGCCATTTGTCGGATGCGGTGGCCGTGCGCCGAATGCACGGACGCATCCCGACCGCTTACATTTTTATTTGCAAACACATATCTTTTTTCATCATTGTTTTTTTGGTACATGGAAATACATCACCAAAATTTTGACTAGAAAAATAAGAACCACAAGAATACATTTTAGAAGATATCCAACTTCCATAACTGCTCCTGTAAGTTGGATTAGTGCCTTCTCGATGCACTCATAACTGCTCAGTCAAAATGAGGAAATAAATCGGTCTAGGGGCAAGGAAGAGATTTGCACTTGGTTAATCAGTAAGAAGGTGCCAAAGTTAATCAGTAAGAAGGTGTTTGTAACTCTCTGTGGTTAAACCAGCTTGGTAACGTGGTAAAGAGTTTTTCTGGCGATGATCACACACTAAGGTGATTTTGATCACCAAAAATCAGACTAAGAGGAGGAGTTTAGATGAGGGTTGCTGTAGAAAGTGCAAAACTGGCCAGAATTGGGGATTTGGATGATACACTCACATACTTGGTTTTTGTGAGCTGAAATTTTGCATAGAGGGGTTATATGATGATATGAAGCTGTTGTTATTGTTTCATGCCATTTGGAAATACCAAATTGGCACTTGCTTCACAAAGCTTCATTCTGGACAAAAATTTGGAAAAATTACACACGACAATTGGTTTAACAAATTGAGGTAAAACTTGGTGTTGTTGATATCGATTGAAGAATGCCCTGGAAAATTTTCAGCTTAAATGAAGTAATATAAAATGTAGTTGCTTCACAAACTGAAAATCTGACCAGAAAATAAGATTTGGAGCTGGGCTCACATCGATAAGTTAGATGAGCTCATATTTGGTGGAGAGTCATGATTTGATCATATGAAGTACCTTGCAAAATTGCAACTCATTTGTATATGCCTAGATTGTACTTCCTTCACAATCACTTCCCCCAGACAGGAACTTTGAAAATTTGCTCAGGAATATTTACTAGGAAAATTGAGTTGAATTTTGGCACAGGTCAATTATTTGGATAGGAAAAGTTTTCCAAGAAGTTTGAGTTGAATTGGGAAAAGATAAATGGCACTTGCTTCACAATGTGCCATTTAGGACAAAATAGGAATTCACTTTATTGAGCATGATGGGAAACATGGCCAATGATATATTTTGCCATATTTGAGGAAGGTATTACCCAAACAATTTATGAGAATTATTTGGGAATTTTAGGAGTGATAGAAATATAGGTTGCTTCACAACCTAGGGTTTTAAGGGTTATTCCTTTATCAGAAAAGGAATATTCCCAACAAAATAATTTTGGGTTAGGTCAAGGATGGAAATGACATGATCTTGGGATGATGAATAGGGTGACAACCACTATAAAACCTAGGAAGACATGATCTTCCCAAGTTTCAGAACCACATAGCCACGAAAAATCAAAACAAAATAGGAAATCCAAGAAAATCAAAGGAAAAAAGAAAAGGGCAAAAATCCAGGCTGTTATAGCTTGTCTATGGAATTTACTTGACCATGAATAAAGTTGCACACTATTTCTCGGACCACTCACTTTCAGTCGTCAGTGATGCTCCATTATCAGAAATTTTGAACAATCAAGATGCAACTAGTCGAGTGGCCAAATGGGCGATCGAACTCCTTTCTTTGGATATCAAGTTCGAGGCAAAGAAATCAATCAAGTCTCAAGCAATAGCAGATTTCCTCGCCGAGTGGATTGAACAGCAGCATCTGACTCAGATTCACTCGGAGCATTGGACTATGTTCTTTGATGGATCCAAGATGTTGAATGGTTCTGGTGCTGGTGTGGTTCTGGTATCCCCAAGAGGTGATAAGCTCAGCTATGTCCTCCAAATTCACTTTGATTCTTCAAACAATGAAGCCGAGTATGAGGCACTTTTGTATGGGTTGCGTATGGCTATTTCACTCGGCATCCGTCACCTGATGGTCTACAGCGACTCAGACTTGGCGGTCAATCAAGTGATGAAGGAATGGGATATCAGGAGCCCAGCTATGACTGGTTATTGCAACGCAGTAAGAAAGTTGGAGAAGAAGTTTGAAGGGTTAGAGCTCCACCACATACCTTGAATCAAGAATCAAGCTGGGGATGATCTAGGGAAGATAGATTCCATTCAGAAACCTATCCCCAGTAATGTGTTCTTGGAGCATATCCATACCCGTCTGTTCAAGAAGATCCCTTTACGGAGGAGCCCCCACAACCGATAAGCTCGACCAATCCGACTGAAATTGAAGTTCCAACTGTAGTCGACTTGGTCATGGAGGTTTTAGTAATCACCCCTGATTGGACAGTGCCATATATCGCATATTTGCTCAGGCAGGAGCTCCTTGAAGATGAAGATGAGGCCCGCCAGATAGTTCGTCGGTCCAAAGCCTTCACGGTGATAAGTGGGCAGCTTTATAGAGAGAGTGTTACCGGAGTCGCTCAACGTTGCATTTCTCCAGAAGAAGGTCGAATGATCCTAAATGAAATCCACTCGGGGACCTGTGGTCACCATGCGTCCTCTCGGACCATAGTGGCCAAAGCATACCGAGCAGGATTCTACTGGTCGCGTGTAAATGAGATGGCTAAATATATAGTCGACAAGTGTGAAGGCTGTCAGTTCTATTCGAACATGTCTCACAAGCCTGCATCTTCTTTGAAGACTATTCCACTCATCTGGCCGTTTGCAGTTTGGGGGTTGGACATGGTTGGACCTTTCAAGACCGACATAAGTGGTTTCACTCATTTACTTGTGGCAGTCGACAAATTCACCAAATGGATCGAAGCCAAGCCTATCAAGAATCTTGATTCACACACCGCCGTCAGTTTCGTCAGAGAGGTGATATTCAGATATGGAGTCCATCGCAGCATTATCACAGATAATGGCTCCAACTTTGATTCTAATGAGTTCAGAGCGTTTTGTGCTTCCCAAGGCAAGCAAAAAGGGCGAATGGTTTGATCCTTCAAGGGCTGAAACCCCGAGTGATGCGTGATCTCAAACATCCTGCTATTGCATGGGTGACTGAATTGCCATCTGTCCTATGGGGACTGAGAACAACTCCCAACTGGTCGACTAACCGAACTCCTTTCTTCATGATGTATGGTGCTGAAGTTGTACTTCCGAGTGACTTGCTGCACAACGCCCCCCAAGTGGAACTCTTCTCAGAAGCTGAAGCGGAACAGGCGCGCCAGGATGCAGTTGATCTCCTAGAAGAAGAACGGGAGATGGCTCTAATTCGGTCGACCATCTATCAGCAAGACCTGTGTCGATTCCATGCCCGAAATGTTAGAGGTCGAGCATTTCAAGAAGGAGACCTTGTGCTCCGAGTGCACCAGAAATGACCTCACAACCTCGCTTCGGCTTGGGAAGGCCCCTTCATCATCACCAAGGTGCTCCGCAATGGGGCGTATCACCTCTACAACATAGCCAAGCAAGAAGACCAGCCACGCTCGTGGAATTCGGAGCTGTTCCGCCGTTTTTATACCTAAACACTCGGATCGACGAGTTGTAATAAGAATCTTTCAGTTTGCTTATCAAAGACAAGGTTTTTACAGTATCTTAATGATTGTTACCCTTCAGGCATATGTGTTCAAATCCCCCAGTGGGTGGCTTAGCTGTGAACCTGATTCGCCTAAGTTACAGAAACACTCTGAGTGGAGAGCAACCCTCTCACTCGAGGGCTTAGCTGCAAACCCGACTCGCCTAAGTTTCAAAAACTACTCCAAGTGGAGAGCAACCCTCTCACTCGGGGGCTTACCTGCGAACCCGATTCGCCTAAGTTACAAAAACTACTCCGAGTGGAGAGCAACCCTTCCACTCGGGGGCTTAGCTGTGACCCCATACTCGCCTAAGTTACAAAACTACTCCGAGTGAAGAGCAACCCTCTCACTCGGGGGCTTAGCTCCCAACCTGATTCGCCTAAGTTACAAAAACTACTCAGAGTGGAGAGCAACCCTCCCACTCGGGGGCTTAGTCGCAAACCCGATTTGCCTAAGTTTCAAAAACTACTCCGAGTGGAGAGCAATCCTCTTACTAGGGAACTTAGCTGCGACCCCGTACTCGCCTAAGTTATAAAACTACTCCAAGTGAAGAGCAACCCTCTCACTCGGGGACTTAGCTGCGAACCTGATTCACCTAAGTTAAACTACTCCGAGTGGAGAGCAACCGTCCCACTCGGGGGTTTAGCTGCGACCCCAAACTCGTCTAAGTTATAAAACTACTCCGAGTGAAGAGCAACTCTCTCACTCAGGGTCTTAGCTGCGAACCCGATTCGCCCAAGTTACAAAACTACTCCGAGTGAAGAACAACCCTCTCACTCGGGGACTTAGCTCCGACCCCCGTACTCGCCTAAGTAACAGTCTGAGTGGAGAGCAATCCTCTCACTCGGGAACTTGGCTGCGACCCCGTATTCGCCTAAGTTATAAAACTAGTCCGAGTGAAGAGCAACCCTCTCACTTGGGGACTTAGTTGCGACCCTCGTACTCGCCTAAGTTATGAAACTACTCCGAGTGAAGAGCAACATCTCACTCGGGGGCTTAGCTGCAAACCCGATTCGCCTAAGTTACAAAAACTACTCCGAGTCAGAGCAACCCTCCCACTCGGGAGCTTAGCCGCGAACCTGATTCGCCTATGTTTCAAAAACTACTCCGAGTGGAGAGCAATCCTCCCACTCGGAGGCTTAGCTGCGACCCCAAACTCACCTAAGTTACAAAACTACTCCGAGTGGAGAGCAACACTCCCACTCGGGGGCTTAGCTGTGACTCGGAACTCGCCTAAGTTACAAAACTACTCCGAGTGAAGGGCAACCCTCTCAATTGGGGACTTAGCCACGACCCTCATACTCGCCTAAGTTACAAAACCACTCCGAGTGGAGAGCGATCCTCTCACTAGCAGACTTGGCTACTGTCGGAGCTGCGCCACAAATACAACGTATACTAGCTGTCCTCGGAGGTGCGCGACAAATACAACGTATGCTGGATGTTCTCGTAGCTGCACCACAAATACAACATATACCGGTTGCCCTCGGAGCTACGCCACAACTACAACGTTCGGTTGCCCTCAGAGTTACGCCACAAATACAATGGATGGCTGCTCTCGGAGCTGCGCCACAATTACAGTGTCAACTCCGAGTGGGGAACGACCCATCCACTCGGAGTTTCAGCTATTATTCCCAATTGACTCAAAGTTAAGAAACTCAAGGGTGGTGAAGACAAAGCAACTGCATTTAGAAGAAAAAAAACCAAGTTCGGATAAAATCCATGAAAGTTCAAAACCACTGGAAGAAGTACTCGAGCATCAAGCCCGAAATAGTTTTAATGATTACAAAACCACTCGGCATCCCGAGGCAAATTAAATCAAGCTGTCAAGTCTTTCACTCGGCAGGAGAAGGGCTAGCTGGCTTGACAAACTCATCCAGATCGAGTCCATCTATGATGCGAGTAGCAGCCTCGATGAAGGTCTCCATAAAGGACTGGAATTGAAGCTTCTTGGTATTGGCGATTTTGAGAGCCGCCAGTTTCTCTTCTCTAACTTCTTTGCAATGAACACGGACCAGAGACAGAGCCACGTCAGCACCGCACCGAGCAGAGGACTTCTTCCACGCCTGCACTCGACCAAGGATTTCGGTGAGTCGAGTTATCAGAGACTCGAGGTCATTTTGGAACGACACACCTGGCCAGAGCTCCGTGTCGATCCGCGACACCGCCACTTTCAGTCGAGCAAGGTAGTTCATAACACTGGCAAGACGAGATTCCAGTCGCAACATGTTCATCGCAGACTCGTCCTTGATAGGGGAGTTGATGGGGTCCAGACATGTCTTAATCCGCCCAGTCTCTTCATCGAAGTTTTGACAAAATTCTACACACACAGGAAAAAGAATGAGTCAACTGTCGTACGATGAATTAGCGGTTGCAACACAGTCGGATATGGCGAAGTACCTTCGAGTCTATGGAACATCTTTTTGGCGAGGTCTCCTAGATAAGTCTCCAGTTCGTCCCTCCTTCGAGTGAGATCTTCGACTCTCTCGGTCAAGGCCACCTTGTCCTTCTTCAGTTGCGCGACTTCTTTGTTCACTTCATCTACGACAGTCTTTAGCTTGGTTTTTCTTCCTCTAACTTGCCGACTGAGGCTAGCTTCTTCTTAGAAAGTTCAGTTTTCTCCCGCGCCATCTTCTGTGCTGCTGCGAGATCAAGATCCTTCTGCTCCAGAGCCTGCTTCATTTTGTCTAAAGAAATAACATTCTTCAGACGAGCTTGGAGTAGACGATTTTCACTACGCACATCTATTCGAGTGGAGTCACTCGGTTTAAAGATTGAAAAGAAAGGGTGGCAAGGCTAACATTCGATAGAGTTATTACCTCCCATGATGGTTGCGTTGTCTTGGGCCTTCTTCAGATTTTCCTTGGCCAGTTCCAGATCAAGGTTGCGCTGAATTTGTTTCTTCTCCAATTCAGCAAACTGGGCCCCGAGCTCCCAAGATTTCTACAGTCAACAGATAGTCAGTCGACTGAAACAAAGATCGATTGCTTTAGAGCGATAAGATACAAGTTCAAGTTATTACAGAAAAAAGAGTTCTAAGACTACTGCCGAATCAAACATTCAACAGTAGTCTCGGGGACTACACCCGGTGGGTGCACTTGGCATGCCCCCACTAGTTCAACTTCCCACTCAACATGGTCCGTCCAGTCCGAGTGGAAGGAGTAAAACGACAACAATGTTTGCGCTCAGACCACCGCCGACTGCCCGTAGTCGACCACGGTCTCGGGGACTATACCCAGTGGGTGCACTTAGCATGCCCCCACTAGCTCAGAATTCACTCGACGAGGTCCATCCAGAGCCGAGTGAATATACTACAAACAAGCTCCAAGACTCCTTTGGCAAAACAACTCTTTGGAAAGACCCCCGCCGAATCAAACATTCGCGGCGGTCTCAGGGGCTACACCTGTGGGTTCACTCAGTGTGCCCCCACTGGTTCAAGAGTTCACTCAACAAAGACTGGGCAAGTCAACTGACAAAGCTACAATGCGAAAGAAGACACCCACTGGGTGTACAAATGCAAGTTCTTGATAGATGCACATAAGGTTTGAAAACGCTCATCCACGGACATCTTACGAATAATAAAGCAGCAGTTTTCAAGTACCATATCCTAACAGAAATCATCTCACCTGGACGTTAGTTTGAAGAGCAGAGCTGGCAACATAGGCAACCTTGTTGGCCTCATGCACCACCTTCATTTGCTCCATCATAAGGCCTGCTTGCCGTATAGCCTCCTTGGCATTGCCTACTTGGTCCTCTGGGACGTGATGGGTGACAAAGAGCAGAGTCGGTGGAACAGACAAGGCAGCCAAGGGATCTAAAGCATGGAGTCGCACAGACGGGGTAGCGACTTGAGCAGTCGACGCTGAAGGACGATCAGTCCATAGAGGACCGGCGAGTGAAACAGAAGCCCGAACTGGATCTCCGGATTGCTGGATGACTGGTTCTGGTTCTAGAGCCGGCTGAGACACTTTGCTGGCGGGCACCCTCCTGCTCGAAGTCCTTCCTTTTCTTCCTGTGTTCCTCTAAGGCACGTCTTCATGGTCGTCATCATCTGGAAGTTCAATAACATTCGGTGGCGCTGCAAAACACTCGATCGTAGGATTTTAGTCGACCACAGAACAATTGATAAAGTGAGGGTAAGGCTGTCGAGTTGTACCTGCCAATGAAGTGGCTGCATCCGCAGTCTCTTCGTCGTCTTACTCCTTGTCAAGATTCATAGACGTCCCAGAGGTAGCCGCACTGATACTTCCAAAATCTCACTCGGTCAAGCAAGCAGATGAGTCGACAGAAGCATAGAAGACAAACAAGGGAAGCAAAACACTTACGTAGAGGCGACAGGAACATCCACCTTGGGCTGTTTAGTGGCCAGATGTTTCTAGGGATGAACTCCCAGTGCGCTTCTGCACTTGTATGCTTGAAGGAGCTGCCTTGCAGCGCCCACCTGTCGGGTCTTGGGACTGTTTGGATCGGCGTTATGAGCGGGGCAGCGAGTTGACCTCCTCACTTCTGTCCGAGTCGTCGCTGTCATCGTCATGGTCATCAGGGATTGCCAGTCGATGATCCCCGATTCGTCTTCTTGCCCTTCGCCGCCGCCGCCTTCTTCGAGTGCTCCAGAGTCGCCGTCTTGTCCTTCTACATGGCGGCGGAGTGCGCACAGGTCGAGCGGAGATGACGAGAGCGAGGGAGAGAGTGGGGGAGAATGTGGTGGAGGGACAGAGGAGGACAAAATCGATTGAGGCGCACTGTGCATCGCATTTACCCAAGCGCTATTTATGAGGCCACTTCCGAGTGGCTGACGTGTGGGCCTGAGTAATCTAATCATATCATGCAGCAGTCGCACGCTTGATACGTGGCGAAAAAGGCGGCGCGAGGATTGAGGCGCCCCTGTCTATCCACTCCGATAACTACGACACGCTCCGTCCCGCGCGCTTCTCCAAAATTTCGAATCCCGTGAGATCCGGGAAGCACAAAGCAACCAATCGCGCCAGGATTTCGCACCATAGCAACACTCGAAGACCGTCATCATAGTTCATTCGACAATCTCTGAATCGATTGAGGCGACTGAAATGAGGTTGAAGACTCAGCATGATTTCCATACTCCGGTAAAATGCCTCTGAAGCATAGATTCCATTCGCAACCCTTCTTCACTCGTACCTCAATCCATCCAGGGGCTATGACGATGACATGTACCCAGGGTAGGGTCACAGGCCTATCCTAGACGTCCTACCCAAGGTCACTACCCTAAAGTCAGGTACATTCAAGAATCAATGGAAGATACCGACTGAAATCACCTTGGAGGGCAATCCAGTCGACCAGCTACCCCACTCGGATACCCCAATTCCACTCGACTATTATAAAGTCATCCGACCACATGAAGAATCACTCAAAGAACAGAAGGTCTAAAGCCACCCAGGACGGCAATGGCCAGGCATTCACTCCGTAGTGTTAAAGGCCATTTATATCTCTTTATAGCTAGCGTTACCAGTAACACCTTGCCTTAATGTATATTGAACCCTATATAACTGAGGGCTGGAGGGGTCCGACGCACTCTATATAAGCCACCCCTCCCCAGATACAAGGGTTCGCACCCCTGTAACTCTTACGCATGATCCAACCAAGCCCCCGGGCACCAAGACATAGGGCTATTACTTCCTCTGAGAAGGGCGTGAACTGGTATATCTTGCGTCCACAATCTCATCGTAGCTAGGATATTGCCTCTTCCAACATACCCCCATCCTTATTGTCAGACTTACTCCCACGACAGTTGGTGCCCACCGTGGGGCAGGTGTCTTACCAACTCCCGATGAGGTTGCAATTTTTCTGATCTCCATCAACATGGTTTCTGGCGGTGGTTTGGCTTTGGGCCGCGAGATACGTCTCAGCGCGCTCGTTTTCATCGCGCCGAGAGGCCCCCCTCGACGTCGAGGCCCTTCCCATCTGTGGGGCAGTGCACTTCCGTGCGAGTGCCTGCGGTGTCCTCTTGCGGCAGCCGTCGACCCAGTATCGGTCGGCACCCGTGTCGACCGCCCTTCCGGCTGAACACCGTCGCAAAAGATCTGGCCGATCGCGGCTTCATCATTGGGTGAAGCATGCAGTGGCCTGCCAGTCGGCCACCCCTCAAGTCACGGCAATTGAGCCCAACGAATCTCTCTACGGACTATTTGACCTGTCAACTGGTTTCGCGGAGACTCTTTCTGACTGCGGGAGCAGTGACCCTGCGACTGAAGTCCTCATGGTCGACACGCGCGCAACCCTCCTGGATTCCGTCGCAGTGGCGGTGGCGATGGCGGCGGTGGTCCATCGCGTGGTCATGACGAATATCATCCTGAGGCCCTCACTTCGGAGCAGAGGGATGAGCTGCATCATCGCAACATGGAGGCGCTCTACACCCCCATCATTGGGGAGACCTTCGAGGCTCGGGCCTTGGAGGCCGCGCGCCTAGCCACCTTGGTTGAGCACGCGTGACTAGAGAATCTCCAACATTCACTCGACGAGCGTGCCCATCGTTAGATCCCTGAATCGAGTCGACGACATTGCAATTGTTTCCGCCTGAACCTCGGGTATACCGTACACCGATCCAGAATATTGCAACTGCAACCCGTGTAGCAGAGTCGATTCAGCCATCCTGTTCAGCAGTTGGGAGAGGTTTGCTCCAGATCCGAGCACTGCTCCGGGCAATAAGGGAACAAAACTCTGTAGTTTCTCAGTCACGCAACAGGATCCATAGCAGATCTGTGATTGCAGACATAGTTCAGTCAGCTCATAGTCCAAGATCACCTCCGCGGTGTGAGGATCGTGGGCACTGCCAGGATCAGCACCTGGATCGGGGCCATGGACAATATGATCATTGATTCGGCCGTGATGACCACCGTCGAGTGCCAACGCCTCCCCCGAGGGGCCGTTCATACGCGCCCCGGCGGTAGGGTGACAGACACCCATATGGTGATGAGCGGAAGGCCTCGGTCAACCCAATAGAACCTGGGTTTGATGCGAGATCTCTTCTCGTACAAAATCTAGTCGACTGAGGTTGGGCACATAGAGAGGGACAAGATGTTCACCACCCGAGTGGAAGCCGAGTGCATGTTTCTCGTCCTGAGTGTTTCAGCAGAGCTATCCGAGCCGCTGAGATCCTGCCCAACCTCAGGTTAGCGACGGGCGTGAGCTAGTTCACCGGTGAATCGAAGCCCAATACTTGGTTAGAAGATTACCGAGTGGCACTGCACATTGGTGGCAGCAATGATGATGTAGCCATGAAGCACCTCTCCCTGATGCTTGAGGGCTCGACCCGAGCTTGGTTGAATTAGTTGGCCCCTGGCAATATTTTCAATTGGGAAGAGTTGGCCCGAGTGTTTATCAAAACGTTCGAGGGCACTTGCAAGCGACCTGCTGGGCTGACTGAGTTACAACATTGTATCCATAAACTGAATGAGACCTTGAGAGATTACATTCAGAGATGGACTACCCTTCATCACAGAGTGGAAAACGTGTCGCAACACCTATCCTGTTTTTAGGCTTTTCCGAGTCTTTTGAGACACTCGCCATCATAGTGATTTTTTCTCGCACTTTTTCATCGTCGCTGCCATTATTTCAGGAAAAAATGTCAACAAAAATTCATGCCTATCTTTTTAGTTTGACTTGGGACGAGTTTTGAGACACTCGCCATTATAGTGATTTTTTCACAAAAAAAGAGGAGCGCAAAAAAAGAGAGCAAAAAGAAATTCAGAGTCTGCTTTTCCTTTGTTTATGTACCGCACCATGATTTTGTTTGTGTTCTTGGCTCGTGTCTCTAGTACGATCTAGCCTAGGACCAGCACAGTACCATCGTTGAGCGTTTATTCAACTTTGCATCTTTGAATTGATTATTGCTGACATTTTTTGCTACCATATTATAAGCCTTCCTAGCTGCACATACATCTATGTCGTGCGTTTGACTCTCCCTGGTAATCGCTCTATCCAAGCTTTGAGAGTATTGACTACAACGGTTGCCAATCACCGCCTGCTGCTGGGTAAGAACTAGTTAGAATTTGAGATTTGCTTGACGGATTTGTGACACCCACCACCACCACTTGTTAGTAGTCTGTAGGTATCATATTCTTGTGTGTTTCTATTGTTACTAAGCACGATAGAATCACAAGCCAATGAGATTGACTGGGAGAACTTGACGAACAAGGAGCTTCATGATAAGTTTCAGCAAATGATGAGTGGACAGGTGGAAGATGTGCTAAACAGATTTAAAGAGGCCATGAAGAAGATAGATGGCATTGAGAAGGCGTTTGAAACAAAGCTCGATAACAAGTTTAATGAATTGCTCGCGCGTCTTCCACAACGACCGCCCGCTGCACCTGTCACACCTCTACAGAAACAACAACAACAACAACAACAACAACAACAACAACATCGCCTTACAAATCAAGTCGGTCGAGCACTGTGCGTTCCCCTTGAGCCTGGTCAAAATTCTGGTCTCGATGTACCTACTGTTGATGCTTCTGTTGCTCTTGCAGCTACTGCAGAGGTGGAGGACCATTACGAGGATGAGGTTGATCAAAATCAGAACTACGTGCAACCACGGGCACCACCACCACCAGTTCGTCATGCATATCATCACAACGGTAGGGCTGCACCACCACCTGAGGTACGAGATCATGACCATCTTCCCAAACTAAAATTAAATATTCCACCATTTGAGGGTAGATATGTTCCTGATATATATCTTACTTGGGAGTTAGAAACTGAACAATGTTTTACATGTTTACAATATCCTGAGGAGATACGTGTTCCTGCTGCTGTTTGTGCTTTCACTAGTTTTGCATGTGTTTGGTGGTCTGAACATTGTAGATTATATCCTATTCCAGCTACTTGGGATTCTTTGAAAAAATGCTATGCGTACTCGTTGGGTTCCACCATATTATCAACTTGAATTACTTGAAAAATTGCAGCGTTTAACACAAGGAAAAAAATCTATAGAAGAATATTACCAGGAATTACAAACTGGCATGATTAGATGTGGTATTTTTGAGGATAATGAAGCTATGCTTGCACGTTTTATGGGTGGATTAAATAAACAGATTCATACCATTCTAGAGTATAGGGAATATAATAATATCACTCGTTTATTCCATCTTGCTTGCAAAGCTGAACAGGAAGTGCAGGATCGACAGTCATTGGCATGAACTAACTTTTTTGAAGGTCGACCTTCATCATGGACACCGCGTGCATCCTCTACTTCCACACGTTCTACTGCACCAGCACCTCTGTTAGCTGCCACCTCCAACCGTGATACAAGAAAGCAGGCACAACCACCACTATCTGCCAAGAGCACACCTACTGGGCCTGCACAGAGCTCTTCTTCATCCGTGGCATCGACAGGGCAAACATATGGAATTATTTGTCGTTGTTGCAAGGGTGGAGGTCATTATGTGAGAGAATTCCCCTCTATGTGTGTGATGATTGTTACTGAGGATGGTGGGTATGAGTCCGCTAGTGACTATGATAAGGAGACTTTGGCTCTTATTACAAGTGAAGAACACGATGGAGATGATTTTGATGATGAGACGCAATACATGGCTGCTGAAGATACTGACAGGTATGAATGTTTAGTTGCTCAACGTGTTTTGAGTGTGTAGCTTACACAAGCTGAGCAAAATCAGAGCCATAATTTGTTCCATACAAAGGGAGTTGTTAATGAACGTTCTGTTCGCGTAGCATGTACACGTCTATTTGCGATGAGGTTCGTTAGCGTACTCAACGGGTTCCTCGATCACGTACTCGTCTCCCAGCTCTACCCAAAGCAAGAACACAAGCAAAATACCAACAATCAATCATGGTGCAATGCACAAGCAACATGATGCAAAACATGGCATGATATGCGGGATGTGATATGCAATGCATATGCGTGCTCCAGAAGGAAAAGATTGGTCAAGGCATCAACTTGGCAAACCAAGTGCGCCGCTGGAAAGATGAGTTGATTTTGGTCGAAAACGATATAAAGATCACCGGAATCGGATGCACGGTTTGCAAATGGCAAGCAAAACAATGATGGCACAATTCTGCGATTAACAACACGATGCCATCTAGAATGCAACAAGAAACTAAGCTACTGCACTCCAACATAACAACAAAGCTCATGGCAGTGATCTACTCAAGATGCTTGACAAAACATGAACATTGAGCTATGGCTAAATCACACAAGAGCAGGTTCAAACAAGCATGCCAAAAGTGGAAAAGATATCAACATCACAGACTTAGGGAAAATAACTAACATGCCAGGAATAACATCAGGAAGCCATGTTTAGAGCAAGCAAACAACATGCTACAGGAACATATCATAGCAAACAAAGGCATGGAATGAATTTAATCAAATCATAGAACAAAAGTCCCTTATTGATCATGAGCCAAAAAGGCACAGAAGATATGACGGCACCCATGTAAACATAGCAAGTTTTATTAACAGATTCAGGCTTAGCAAAAAATAGAGCATGGCATAAATAGAAATATGAAGGCATCTTTGCGAGCTCGATTCACTTAACACAAGGCATTGCATGACGAGATAAGCATAGCATCATAAAGATGGCATGTTGATGAAGCTAACCAAGGCAAGAGCAAGTACATATCATGCATGGATCAACTACAATAACCATGGCAAAATTGATTAACATGTAAACAATATGCCAGGAACATTTTATAGCAAAAGTAGAGCAATATTAAGACAATCTAGGGCACTCCATAATTTCAAACAAGGGCATGGATGGATAGAGCATAACCATATGTCCAAATCATCCTTACTGAAGCAACTCAAAACAAGCATGGATCTCAGTGTAGCAACATGGTTACATGGCATAAAAATAACAGAAGGGAAAAGACTTAGTAAAATCCTAAGTCCCTGAAATCAGCAATATGACGAAGGCTACTTTGCATGCTTGTGCTAGTCACCACATTGATCACAAAAATACATGGCAAGCACCTCTGTAAAGATGGAATGGCATAGCCCAAACCACATGTAGAGCTCATGCCCATATGATACACACAACAAATGTGACAAAAAATGAAAAATCCTCATAATCTGCTAAGTAACAGGAGCAAACATTTTATAGCACTCTTGCATCAATGATTTGGTCATCAATATGGACTCAAACAAGCATGGCACAATGTGACAAAATGAAGATCATATCATGATGAACATTTTTATATATCATGCATGCCAAACGGATCTACGGATAAGAAGTTATGGCAAGATGAACAAGGGCTTAAAATATGTGCAGAGATGAGGACTTCGTGGATTTTTACCCCGCGAAAACTGGACGAGGAGGTCCCGGGACAGAGACATCCGGGGACGGGCGGGGGCGCCCGTTTGGTTCCTGGGGTTGGTGGATCTCATCCACCTTCCCCGGATCCGGTGAGGCGGCGGCCTCCGGCAACCGGGACGGACGGCGGTGAGCGGGGACAGATGGATCCGAGCGTGGGGACCCCGGATCTGGCACGGGCGGCGGAGATCAAGTGCGGGGCCGGCGAAGGGAGCGGGAGGCGGCGGCCGGGCAGCTAGGCGGCGAGCTGCTGGTGCAGAGGCGGCGGAGTCGGAGGACGCGGGCGGCGGCGCCGTGCTTTGCGCCGCTCGGTGGCAGAGCGAGCGGGGCACGCGGGTGAGCGGCGGCGGGTGGCCGGCTCGGGCGCACGGGCCGGGAGGGACCCGACCCGGGCCTGGCGGCGGGGAGGAGGGAGAGGACGCGGGCGCGGGCGAGGAGGCGCGCAGCGATAGGTCACGGGGGCGGCGGTGCTGGCGTGGCGGCTTCCCATTGGCCGAAGGGACGTGGAGGCAGACATGTCGAACGGCGGAGGAAGAAAGATCCGGCGGCGCGAGGGGAGCAGTGCTAGGGTTTGTACTGCGTGAAAATTCGGAGGGGATCACATATATATAGGTAGGAGGAGGTAGGAGTGTCCAAATGGAGTGTGGTTTTCGGCCATGCGATCATGATCCGACGGCGGAGGACATGGAAGAGGTTTGCAAGGGTTATTGGGCTGTTTTGGAGGGGTGTTGGGCTGCAACACACACGAGGCCTTTACAGTTCCCCGGTTAACCGTTGGAGTATCAAACAGACTCCAAATGACATGAAATTTGACAGGCGGTCTACCGGTGGTGTACCAAGGCCGCTTGCCAAATTTTGGTCCATTCAGAGAAAGTTTAACACCCGCACACGAAAAGAGACAAAAAGGGGGCGCCAGAGGATGTAGGAGTGTCGGATTGCAAAACGGACAACGGGGAAAATGCTTGAATGCATGACACGAACACGTATGCAAATGAGATGCACATGATGACATGATATGAAATGTATGACATGAACAAAATGCAAAACGAAGACAAAAACCCAACCACGAAGGGAATCTCATGTCGCATCTCTAGAAAAGGCAAGAGTCGGAGTTACAAATATGGCAAGTTACATCCGGGGCGTTACAACCGGCTCGTGAAAGAGAAGAGGTAGGGCTATGAGGCACCTCATGTCGATGTTTGCGTGGTAGTGTGTTGGGTAAGCCGGCCATAAGCTCTTCTTGGCCACTGTTGCGAGTATGCCGCCTGGACTCATGCTGCTATTTCTTCAAAAGAAATTTTGGATCAAAGTGAGCAAGAGGATGGGAAAACCGTACTTTTCTGACAACCCACCGCGTTTTCTCTCTTGGTAAAAATTTTTAGTCGGAGGAGACAGGAATTACCTCAGCGCCGTCTACTTGGCTTGTCTCCGTTTCCTCCTGAGGAGAGAATCGGCATCAATATGTTGTATAAAGAAAATAGCAAGTGAATCAAGTTCTACCTCTGAGTTGTCCAGTGCAAGTTGTTCTTGCGCTATAGACTTCTTGGGACGGCTCGGGCTGCGACCATTGGTCTTGGTCCTTTTGGAGGGAGCAGTGGTGGTTTGTATCTTCCTTTTCCAAAAAGGAGAGTCGGCATAGATATATATAAATAGTAAGATGGAAACCAGGCAAATCGACAAATAAACCCATTTTGCCGCAATTTGCCAATGACTCGCCAAGGAGTGTTTTGACAGCTTCGTTGATCTCCTTTTCAGACAGCTCTACAGATTTTTAACATAATGGATTCGTTGGATTTCTAGTATATTCGCACATTAAACCGAGGCGGCGGCTTAAAGGCAAAATTCTCCATGAAACCCAACGGTGGACAAGGTCTACTCTAGTTAAGCCGTTTGCAATAAAGGCTCGGATCTTCGAAAAGGTGGAAGAATAAAGACCACATTCTATAGTAGTCATCCGGCCTGGCAGTGGGCCGCTGGTAGGAAGTCGATGTGGATGGTAACCCAAAAGAGGATTTTCTCCCTCCGGAGAGGTGTCTTCGCAATAGAACCATGTGAAATTCCAGTCCTTGGGATGACTCGGTAGGGCGGCTGCTGGAAAAGTCACATCTCTCCATCTTTGGATTGAAACACCTCCAAGTTCATAGCTAAGCCCATCGGATATCGCAGGAGACATAGGAAGCAAAGTAACAAGTTTATCCTTATGAACAAGAGTATATTGATTGTTTCTACCATGGTGTTCAAAATTTTTATCAAATTGCCACGGTCTACCAAGTAATAACGAACATGCTTGCATGGGTACCACATCACAATCAAGATAATCAGCATATGTAGAGATACTAAAATGCACACAAATAGTACGTGTTACCTTAACCTTGTCGCTGTTGTTGAACCATTGGATGTAGTAAGGATGTGGATGTGGTCTTGTGGTGAGAGATAGCTTCTCCACCATCTCCATGCTAGCCAAGTTGTTGCAGCTCCCTCCATCTATGATGATACAAAGAGAACGTTCCTTCACAACTCCCTTTGTATGGAACAAATTATGCCTCAGATTTTGCTCAGCTTGTGTGACCTGCACACTCAAAACACGTTGAGCAACTAAACATTCATACATGTCAGCGTCTTCAGGAGCCATGTATTGCATCTCATGATCAGAATCATCTCCACCGCATTCTTCACGTGTAATAAGAGCCAAAGTCTCCTCATCATAGTCACTAGCAGACTCATACCCACCATCCTTAGTAGCAATCATCACACGCTCAAATTTGCATTCCCTTGCATAATGACCTCTTCCCTTACAATGATGACAAATAATATCACTTGTGTGCCCTATTGATGCCATGGAAGAAGAAGAGCTCTGCGCAGGCCCGACATGTGTGCTCTTGGCAGATAGTGGTGGTTGTGCCTGCTTTCTTGTATTACGACTGGAGGTGGCACCTGATGTAGGTGCTGGTGTAGTGGAAGTAGAGGATGCACATGGTGTCCATGATGAAGGTCGACCTGTAGAATAGTTAGTTCGTACCAATGACTGTCAATCCTGCACTTCACGTTCAGCTTTACAAGCGAGATGGAATAAACGAGTGATATTATTATACTCCTTGTACTCTAGAATGGTCTGAATCTCTCTATTTAATCCACCCATAAAACATGCAAGCATAGCTTCATTATCCTCGACAATACTACATCTAATCATGCCAGTGTGTAGTTCTTGATCATATTCCTCTACAGAATTTATTCCTTGTCTTAAACGCTGCAATTCTTGAAGTAATTCACGTTGATAATATGGTGGAACCCAACGAGTACGCATAGCTGTTTTCAAAGCAGCCCAAGTAGTTGGAATATTATTCGGATATAATCTACGATGTTCAGACCACCACACACAAGCAAAACTAGTGAAAGCACAAAGTACAGCAGCAACACGTCTCTCGGGATATTCTAAACATGTAAAACATTGTTTGGTTTCTAACTCCCAAGTAAGATATATATATCAGGAACGTATGTACCCGCAAATGGTGGAATATTCAATTTCAGTTTAGGGAGATGGTCATGGTGTCGTACCTGAGGAGGAGCCCTACCATTGCCATTATTTGAATGTGGATGACCTGCTGGTTGTGGTGCTGGTGGTTGCACGTAGTTCTGATTTTGATCAACCTCATCCACGTAATCTCCCGCATAATCATCCTCCTCCGCATCAGCAGGAGGAGCCATAGAAGTATTAATAGCAGCCCCAATAGTTTGGCCAGGCTCAAGAGGGACACGGCTCGCTCGGCGGAGGGCTGTCTCATGACGTGGAGGTAGTCGTTGTTGTTGTTGTTGTTGTTGTTGTTGTTGTTGTTGTTGTTGTTGTTGTTGTTGTTGTTGTTGTTGTTGTTGTTGTTGTTGTTGTTGTTGTTGTTGTTGTTGTTGTTGTTGTTGTTGTTGTTGTTGTTGCTGCAGAGGTGCGGCAGGTGCAGCCGGTGGTGGTTGAGGAAGACGCGCAAGCAGTTCATTAAATATGTTATCGAGCTTTGTTTTGAACGTCTTCTCAAAGCCAGTTATCTTATCCATGGCCTCTTCAAAATTGTCCTGCACATCTTGCACCTATTCAGTCATCATTTGCTGAAATTCCTCATGCAACTCCTTATTTGTCATATTCTCCTAGTCAGTCTCATCGACTTGTGATCCTGCCATGGTTAGCAGCAATAGAAACACACAAGAATATGATCCCACAGACTACTAGAAAATGGTGGTGGTGGGACGTCACAAATCCGTAAAGCAAATCTCAAACTCATACCAGTTCTTACCCAGCAGTAGGCGGTGTTCAGCAACCGTTGTAGTCGAAACTCTCAAAGCTTGGATAGAGCGATTACCAGGCAGAGTTAAACACACAACGTAGATGTATGTGGAGTTAGGAAGGCTTATAATATGGTAGCAAAAAGGGTCAGCAATAATCAATTCAGAGATGCAAAGTTGAATAAACGCTCAACGACGGTACTGTGTTGGTCCTAGGCTAGACTGTACTAGAGACGCAAGCCTAGAAAACGAACAATATCATGGCGTGGCACATAAACAAGGGAAAAGCACACTTTGGATTTTTTTGCTCCGTTTTTTGGCGCTCTTTTTTGCGCTCCACTTTTTTTGTGCGAAAAAACACTATAATGGCTAGTGTCTCAAAACTCTTCCCAGGTCAAACTGACAGGATGGGCGCGAATTTTTTTTGACTTTTTTCGGAAATCAGGGCAGCGACGACGAAAAAGTGCGACAAAAAATAATTATGATGGCATGTGGCTCAAAAGACTCAGAAAAGCCTAAAAATAGGACAGGGAAAAATATTTCCGGTCGCCGAAATTTTGGCCTAAAAACTGCCCGAGGGTCTCCAGACTCTTTTTTTTTAAACCTACTCAGGCAAGGAAAGACGAATCGGAAATTAGACGGATCTCAAAAACAAACCTAATATGAAAGGAACTCAGATTGGTGGTGGATATATGGTGGTAGGATATGGCAGCAGTGGTGGTATATGGATACGGACCGGTCGAGGTATATGGATATGGATTGGTGGTGGTATATGGATACGGATTCAGAGCGGTGGCGGATAAGTGGTGGTGGTAGATGGCAGGGGCGATGATGATGGTGCGGTGGTGGCGTGACAACTTATGACCAAAACTTGAAACTCTAAAAGACTAGATGCTAGGACCAGCAACTAGACACGACGATGCAACCGCAAATTTAACAAAGCAAAAACCCTAAAAAGATTATGCAAAGGCAAAGATTGGTTCGGATATGATGAACTAACCCTACTTTTTGTGGCTTTTTCGTGGACTGTAGGTATGAAGAACATACTCGATCTAAACTACGAAAAAATGTAGAATCTCACCAAGCAACCTGAAAATCTGATACCACTTGATAGAGGCGAAGGTGTCCTGATGTTTCAATGAGATGGTGGCTATCGTTTTCTGTGGGAGTCGACCTTGACGATCCGACTACGAACGTACGAGACGTCGCGCCTTAGAAATCGCTAAACCAACATCCGAGGGGTTATTGACCACGCTGGAGCATGATCAACCTGACCACAAGGGTCTGTTTCCTATGAGCAAAGAAGAACAAGCAAGAAACTGAAATTGCAATCTGGATACTGCGAATATAAGAGGAAATCTTTATTAATGAAGGTGGGGCTTTTTGACGCCTTTGTCTGGTAATTGAACACAACCGAAGTACGCAAACTTGCAGCTACGGTGAACTTTTAATCTAAACAAAACCCAAAGTCTAAACGACGCCCTAAGGGCTGTATATATGGAGGAAGAGGGGAGAATTTCGTGGCCCTTGGAGGAGGGGTCCGAAACCAACCCTAACTCTTGTTTTCCCACACATATGGACTCTAAAAACAGCCTATACTTAAGTATTTCGAAAATACATGGGCCTGGCCCAATAATAAGGTCATGCAGCACCTAGAATAGCCTCTGGACAAAAATTATGAAGTGGCAACTTGTATATTTCGTCCAAGGCTTCATGCACTCATTATGGTCGCTTCAAAGTCTTGAAATCATCACTTGAAACTCCGTTCTTGTTTCCCTTGCACATGCCATCAACTCCATGCTTGTTCTTGCTCCAATGTTCATCCTTCTCCAAGCTAGGCCCTTCATTTGTAAGAAAAACAAATGTATCCAATTTAGGCAGCATCACATTCTCATGAACATTAGAATCATTACCAAGAAACGAAAGTACCTGATAATTTAATTGGCGTGCACGAGCTCTAGTAATTGGTCCAGTATGTATAGCATCAGGGGTTGTGTGTGTAAAAATGGTATTGATGTCCTCATCACCACATCTCTAGTCCATGCCATGCCAATCATTGAATTTCCTGAAAAGATTATCTTGAATGGATATTAGTTCAATGAGCTATATGTTGTTAATAATTACCAAAACCACCTAGGTATTAGTTGCACTTTCACATACTCAACACATTTTTTCCTATGGATAAGACTTGGGGGCTGAGTATATATTCATACCTCATACTTCTGTCGTATTTTTTGAACCAAATCGGCTTCTAGGTCACAACTGGTATGCAGACGGCTCAAATAGTTGGAGTATAATTCATTGACATCCAAGTTTGAGCAGCTTGCAATGTCAAACTTGATTTTGCTCTTTTCAGAGGCAAGTACTTCATCCTTGGCAGAATGCTTGGCAAGTAATTTTGGCACCCAAGGCGGCTTAAAAATTGATCATGTGACAAGCACATCCTCAGTATGGTTACCAGCAGGAGTTTTGATAGGAGAAAGAGGTTTAGGACATGGCGGGTCATGGATGACCGCTGATTCGTCATTAACAGTTGGAGCCGGGTCAGCCTATGGAGGCGGTTCATCCTGTTGCTTCTCAGAGTCTTCGGGGTTTTGAAGTTGAGTCTCGTCAGGCTCGGATGCTTGTTTTTCGGGTTTAGCAGCATCAGGGGCTTTTGAAGACCTAGCCGTTTTTGGTTTTTTACCCATCTTGGACTTAGCCCTATGATCAAGATAGTCAGATTGATAACTCTAAAATAGAAGCAATGATTAATTAGTAAATAATGATAATTACGCCAGGTTAACCACAAATGTGGGGAGCTATGAACTATTTGAATCGCCAGGAGAATTAGAAGTATCCTGATATGCCGAGTCAGACGAATTAGGAGGTTGCTGTATAAACTGGCTCGTGAAAGAGAAGAGGTAGGGCTATGAGGCACCTCATGCCGACACTTGCGTGCTAGTGTGTTGGGTAAGCCAGCCATAAGCTCTTCTTGGCCGCTGTTGCGAGTATGCCGCCGGGTCTCATGCTGCTGTTTCTTCAAAAGAAATTTTGGATCGAAGTGAGCAAGAGGATGGGAAAACCATACTTTTCTGACAACCCACCGCGTTTTCTCTCTTGGTAAATTTTTTAGTCGGAGGATGTGACAGCCTGGTTTTTGCCCTCTTTTCTTAGCCTAATTTTCAGTTGGTTTGAATTTGAAATTTGGGGTTTGGAATCTTTTCATATGGACTTAAACACTTGGGTACCCCTTGGCTTTCACCCAAGTGCCCCATTTCCCTCTCTAACCATCATTCCCACTCTGGTTCACCTCAAAATAATATTTGGAATATTTTCTTAAATGAAAAATATTCATTTCCCTCTCTTAAACCCTAGCTAGATCAATGTGGTCCAAGCAACCCCAATTTTTCTTGCCCACAAAAATCTAAGAAAATTCAAAAATATTCTTTGAACCCTAGGGCACCATCCGAAGCAAAAATATTGCATCACTTTTTGTAGTATTTTTGCTACAGAAAATGTTTTCTGTTTTGGACAGAAATGGTGGTTTCTACAGCAACTACCATTTTACTTGCTCCATTGTGGCTGATTTTTCTTGTGCATCATCACCTTAGTAGATGATTGCTAACCTCCAAAGCCCAGCTCCCAACTCCCAGCCGTTTGACCATAGTAAGCTCCCAAAGTTACTGATCAGAAACTTACTAGGCAGTTGAAATCTATCCTACTATGTCTGGATCCAAACCAAAGCGCGGTAATCTTCAAAACTACCACGAACAACAAGCCAGACATGAAATTTGGACTTAGGTTGGCCTGAGGGCAGAGTTCATGCAGTGACCGCGCGTGTATATGATGCCAACCTTCGTGGCAACGTGCTCTATGTCGCGCCCGAGCTTCTGTTGCTCGCGTGCTCGCTGCCCCGACTGCCTAAGCTTGCCAAACTTCGCCAAAATCTTCGTCCCAGCTCTGTTAACTCCCTCCTGGCGCTCGCCGATGCCGAAGCTCGCCGCAGCGAGCACAGGCGCGGTCCGGCCAACGTAACAGTGCGGTGCGCACTGTGCTCATCGTCACCCCAGTGCCCCTGCGCTCGTCCCCGCGTGAGCTGCGTCGCCTTCTCCTCCTCTCACTGACGCTCACAATCCACCGGCGGAGCCCAAATCCCACTCGACGCTCGGCTATAAAAGGAGCCCTCCCTAGCCTCCACGAGCACCATCCACGCCTCCCACACACTCTACAATCTCGTAGATAGCGGTAGCCTGGCCGGGTAGGCCGCTGTCCCCGAGCTCGAGCTCGCCGGCGATCCCCTCGGGTTGTCTCCATAGCTCCATCCCCTCTCAGGCCTGGGCAACCCTTCCAAGGCCTCCGCCGCTCTCCGGAGGTCCTAATCCGCCTGATTGGAGCCCCTGGAGTCGCCTCTGTTCGCCGTCATATTCGTCTCCGGCGACCTCCGCTCTCTGCCTCCGCTAGAGAGGTTGATTCTGACGCCGTCCGACTATCCCTAGCTACTCTATGGGTACGGGCAGGTGCGCCTCCATCTCCTCTCTCGATCCCTCCCTCTCGTTTTGGCCAAGAAGCCCTCGTCGCCGGCGTGTGCTCCGGCGAAGCCGCGCCGTCCTCTGTTTCCTTCTCCCTCTCCCCCTCACCTGACTAGCGGGCCCCGCTAGTAAGCCACTCAGTATGCGCGCGAAGCGGTACGAGTGGTGGCGCCTCGAGGCTTTTCGCCTTTGATGTCACCCCCAATCTATTTTTATTTAAATTCAAATTTCATATTTTTTCAAAGAGCTTCAAGCAGCCAAAACTCTTTAACCATAAGTCCAAATGAATTGATGCTTTTTGCATTCTGTTCTTTGTAAAGAAATCTAGCAGCTCACCAAAAAAGGGATTTTCCATACTGTCTAGATTTTCTGGTGAATTTCAGAAGGTTTCTTGATGTTTTCTTTTTGTGTTTATAAATATTTTCAGAGGGTGAGGCTTGTCTTGAGGATCACTAGGAGGCTTGTGAACCTCATCTGCACTAAGGCAAGCCACAAGAACATTTTCATAGTGCCATTACAATATTTGTGATTTTCCTACTTGAATGAATGATTTAATCCATGCATTTAAATCATTATTATGTTATTTATATTCTGTTAGTTGCTTGTTTAAGTTAATATGCTTGATTTACAGAAAGTTTAAAGATAACTAAGTTGGTAAAGAAACTAGAATTCATTTTTGTTATGAAAGAGTAATTTAGTTATGGATATAAGTAATTATATGGAGTTATTTTTCTTGCATGATAAAAATGATAAATTTGCTAGAAAAGATTCTATTTAAAGTAAGGTTTAATCCTAACCAGAGAAGTGTCATGAGTTGTTGATGTTTATGCTTAGTGTGGATATAGTTGACTCAGTCATTTCCGTTGATATGTGATGCATATGTTAGTGTTGCATTTCTTGGCATACTATGACACCGGTTATTTTCACTTTAAGTTGAACCTGATAATAACTCAACTTGAATATATCGTTGACCGGATCATGGTGCTACTGAATAGAGTTTTTCCCAGTGCAACCACATTTGCCTTTATGGTTAGGCCTTTATTCGGTCCGTTGTCATGCCTCTGGTCGGTGCCTCCAACGAGGGAAGGTTATGGGCGTGCGGTACCCTGGCCTGGTAAGCCGACATAACCTTGTGTGCCCGTTGTTGAGATTTTTGGTATCGTGTCCCCGTGTGGGTCAGTTTATGTTTTGGCCACGACGGTGGTCGTTGTGTCTTTGGTAGACACGGGGCCACCCAGGACTATCCCAGTGGGGAGTCAGTCGGAGTGGCATGGAGAGTGTCATGACAATGGAGGGGTTTCATCAGAATGCCGTTGGTCCACCCGAATGGGAGTGCGAGGCCATGGGTTCCGTGGTGTGGGTACAGTGTGCTACCTTTGTAGAGTATTAATCTATCGATAGCCGAGTCCATGATTACGGACATGCTCGAAAGTAGGTCAGACCATGGGTCAATGTTTAATAAATCTTGCACACTAAGTTATGAACTTTGCACAATTGATGATGGCAGGAAGGTCATCTTGTTGTTTGAAACTAAGTGTTGGTCATGGTTGTGATCGCCGGAAGGATTACCGTTTGAGACCAAATATTGGTCATGGTTGTGGTCGCCAGAAAGAACATGAGACATCCCTAGTTTGAGGTTGGTACATTTGTGATCCAAGAGAGATCGCCGTTGGTAAGCCAGTCTGAGAGATTTTTCTCACAAGAGCATGATCACAGCATGTTGGCTATATTGCTGCATTTTTAATAAATGGTTAATTATCATAATATTGTTTGTCATTATGTTTATGTTTTTTGCGAGCTTGCAAGTACATTCAATGTACTGACCTGGCATGTCATGCCAGATTTCAGGAAAGTCTCGTTGGAACGGAGTGTTGTCCGAGTCTAGATCATGTCCACATCGGTGTCCCTGTGCTATGGAGTTCCACTACGACATTGTTCCGCTGCCGCATATTTGTTATGATCGGGGCCCCTTTATGTTCACTAAATAATGTACATATTGTTCAGCCACACCGTGTGTGCCGCTTGGCCTCGTTACCTATTATAATATAAACTTTGATCCGCTAGCATCAATAAAGCGGTTGTTTTCTGTACCAAGATGTTGTGTGTTGCCAGAAGACTGGGTCTCTGGGCTGGCAATGCATGGTAAACCGGTTGCTCTGAGCCGGGGTCCCACAACGCTTGGTATCAGAGCCGCACTGACTATAGGCCACGCTAGACTACGACGTGTTAACTAGATGTTAGGTACGAGTTTAAGTTGAGTGTCGGTAGCATTTGTAGCTGGTTGTTGCATTGCATGCACTTGTTTTATTTTTATGCTAACCTACTAATGGTTGTGAGTGTAGATGGCTCCGATGCCGTATCCGTGCCAGTTGCAGCTGATGCCGTTCATGTCGCTGCATCTCCTTCGTAACGTGTGGCATTGGTTGTACCCCCTCGGTGATGATCCAGTCTATCATGTGTACCGGGAGCGTCTAGCGGACTCAGTGTATGAGTATCACGCAATGGTTACTCTGCGCACCAGTTCCGATTCCAGCACTTACACTTGTACCTCTCGGAGCGGTTAGGCTTCTACCGCTTGTCAGGCTGTCCAGTTTGCAGCGTTCGAGGTCCTTGTCGAGCTTCGTTACAACGAGGTCTGGATGTAGAACCACCCAGGTTTCTACTACTATCCTTCTCTGCATGACAATGGTCGTGCCCGTTTCCCTATCATTGATCCGGAGTCTGATAGTGTTGCTAGCCACCTTGCTCGTTATATCACCGCTAGCTATCTTATGATCCACGAGCTTGCTCGAGATCTAACTCGTGCTCGTACTGCTTTAGCCTCTTCTTTAGTCTCTACTAGATCTGCCACTGCTCCATCTTCCCTGGGATTTACTCCTTATATTCCAGCCAGTTCTAGTTCCCCTGTTTCACCGGTTACTCCTCCGAGTAGCTCGAGCGCCGCGACCGTGAATCCTCTCAGGGCCCCTGCTGAGTGGGTTTCACTTCCCACTACTCATGTAGGCCCGATGCTTCACCCTACACCTGCCCCTGAGGGAGAGCCCTCGAGGCAGCGTCGTCGTGTTACCTTTAACCCAGAGGTCTCAGTTAACCTCGTCAGTTTAGGATCTGAGTCAGCTTCAGGAGAGGACCCTGCAGCACCAGCAGAGCAGTAGAGCTTCTGAGTATTTGCAGTCTTTAGGATGGTGTATGAGTGTAGTCATACGAGTCATCAGGTTTCGTTTCATGTATGAGAGTAGTTGAACATGGCATGTTGTTTATCTTTCATGTATGAGTCTATGTATAATTATGTTGGAACTCTATTTTATTCACCGTATTTTCGTCGTCATTTCATTTTTTCTCGAGCTTTTATTGCTGGCTTTTCCCCAATTTATTTTGAATGTTTCTCATCTCTATTGCATTGTCTTTGGAAAAATCAACAATAGGATGCCGCGGGGAGGCAGCAGTAGCAACGTTCGGGAGGGTACTCCTATTCGTCATTCCGCATGACAGGCAGGACACTCCCCCGAGCCGTACGTTCCACCATCGCCTCCACCGCCAAATCCGCCCTCCACCGAGAAAATTCTGCGTATGTTTGAGGAAAGACAGAATAATGATCTGATTGAAATATTAAGAAGAGTGCAAACTATGGTTGGACAGAATGGAAATAAGAACGGTCATCACTCCAAGCTGTCAGATTTTCAGAGGACCAAGCCTCCCAGTTTCAGTCAGGTTATTAACCCCTGGGATGCAGACAATTGGGTGTGAACCATTGAGAGGAAACTTGAAATTGCTCGTACTGAAGAAGATGATAAAGTTCCATTTGCAACTCATTATCTTGAAGGCGCTGCTGCCATATGGTGGGAAAATATAAAAGCCATGGGGCATGTTGATGAAGAAATCACCTGGTCAAAATTCAAGGACCAGTTCCGGAAATATCATATCCCTACTAGAATTATGAAGACTAAGCAGCGTGAATTTCTCGCGCTTCTCCAAGGAAATTAGTCTATTTCTTGGTGGATTAAACCCGCAACACCAGTGTCCCCTCAGTATGTTTGATTTCCCAGATTTCCAAACTCTGGTGAACAAGGCTTTCATTGCAGAAAGGGAACACTAGCTTGTATCGGATAATAGGCCTGCTAACAACGACCACAAGCGCAAGTTTGAGCCAAAGAAGGATGGGCAACCCGTGCAAAAGGCTCGTACCTGGCAGCAGACTCAGGTGGAATACATGCCCAATTGGCAACGGAATGTAACAAGACCACCACCCAAGTCAAGAATGTCGTGACCAACCCAGTGCACGAGGAGGGCCAGCGCAACAATTCTTGCTTCAGTTGTGGGCAAACCGGACATTATGCCAGACAGTGTCGCAAGAACAACAAGGCGAATGCTCTATTCAGGCCACAAGTCAACATTATGGAATCATGCCCGAACCAGCAAAACATCACTGGGCACGTTCATCACCTCTCAGCCGATGAAGCCCAAGAGAACCCCAAAGTCGTCATTGGTATGTTTCTGTTAATAACATACCTATAGTAATTTTATTTGACTCTGGGGCTTCCCACTCTTTTATTTCTCGGAGTTTTGTTGCCCAAAACAAATTGCCTTGTTCGCTTTTTGGCAAGAATATGCTGGTACAAACCCCGGGATCCTTAATCAAGAGCAATCTGGTCTGCGGTAATCTAGAAATCAATATCAACGGAGTCTGGTTTCCAACTTCTTTGATCATTATTGAGTTTGCTAAGTTGGATATTATCTTGGGTATGAACTGGCTGACTCAATACCAAGTATGCATAAATTCATGACCCGAGAAGTCAGTTTGACCAGTCAGAATGGGCAGATTACCAAATTCTATGCTTGCAGAAGCATACCCAAGAAAGAAATGGTCTTCACCGCTGTGGCTGAATTGGAATTAGTTCCCATGGTCAGTGAGTTTCCTGCTGTATTTCCAGAAGAGCTGCCAGGCATGCCACCAGATCGAGAGTTTGAGTTTGCAATAGATCTTGTCCCCGGAACCGCACTATTATACAAGAAGTATTATCGGATGCCCTCATCAGAATTAGTGGATCTAAAGAAACAGCTTGATGAAATGCTCCAGAAAGGATATATCTATCCCAGCTCTTCACCATGGGGATCACCTGCTATCTTCGTGGACAAAAAGGATGGCAGCCTCCGCATGTGTGTGGATTACCGTTAGTTGAATGATGTCACCATCGAAAACAAATATCCGCTGCCAAGGATTGATGCCTTGTTTGATCAGCTCAGTGGGGCCAAGGTATTCTCCAAGATTGATTTACGGACAGGATATCATCAGCTCAAGATTAAAAAGGAAGATATTCATAAGACCGCATTCACCAGTCGATACGGTCTTTATGAATATACAGTTATGTCCCTTGGTCTCACCAACGCCCCTGCCTTCTTCATGCATATAATGAACAAAGTATTCATGGACTTCCTTGATAAGTTCGTGGTAGTCTTCACCGACAACATACTTATTTACTCAAGAAGTGAAGAAGATCACAAAGAACACCTCCGAGCAGTGTTACAACGACTCCGCGACCATCAGCTATACGCAAAATTCAGTAAATGCGAATTTTGGCTCAAGCAAGTTGGATTTCTTGGACATGTGCTATCCGTCGAAGGTATAGCCATGGACTACCAAGGATGGCAGCCTTCGCATGTGTGTAGATTACCGTTAGCTAAATGATGTCACCATCAAAAATAAATATCCACTGCCAAGGATTGATGACCTATTTGATCAGCTTAGTGGGGCCAAGGTATTCTCAAAGATTGATTTACGGACAGGATATCATCAACTCAAGATTAAAAGGGAAGATATTCCTAAGACCGCATTCACCACTCGATACGGTCTTTATGAATATACAATTATGTCCTTTGGTCTCACCAACACCCCTGCCTTCTTCATGCATATGATGAACAAAGTATTCATGGACTTCCTCGATAAGTTCATGGTAGTCTTCATCGACGACATACTTATTTACTCAAGAAGTGAAGAAGATCACAAAGAACACCTCCAAGCAGTGTTACAACGACTCCGCGACCATCAGCTATACGCAAAATTCAGTAAATGCGAATTTTTGCTCAAGCAACTTGGATTTCTTGGACATGTGCTATCCGCCGAAGGTATAGCCATGGACTCGAGCAAAGTAAAGGATGTGCTCGATTGGTTGCCACCCACAACCTTATCACAGATCCGGAGTTTTCTTGGATTAGCCGCTTACTACCGTCGTTTCATTAAAGGGTTTTCCAAGATTGCTAAACCCATGATGGAGCTACTCAAAAGGATAATAAGTTTGAATGGACTGAGGACTATGAGAAAAGTTTCAATGAGTTAAAGATACAACTGATGACTGCACCTGTGTTGACTCTTCCTGATATCTACCGCAGTTTTGATGTATACTGTGACGCCTCCAGACAAGGACTTGGATGTGTACTTATGCAAGATGGCAAGGTAGTAGCCTATGCATCGCGACAGCTACGACCCCATGAAGGAAATTATCCTACTCATGATCTGGAATTGGCCGCGGTAGTTCATGCTCTAAAAATTTGGAGACACTATCTTATCGGGAAGAGGTGTCAAATTTTTATCGATCACAAAAGTCTGAAGTATATATTTACTCAGCCATATTTAAACCTCCGTCAACGAAGATGGCTTGAGTTAGTCAAGGATTATGATCTTGGAATAAATTACCACCCGGGTAAGGCTAACGTGGTCGCCGATGCACTCAGTCAAAAGCCTGTCAGCCTAAATTTCATATTGAAATCCTTGCCTCCTAAACTTCAAGAGGAGATTGCTCATCTCAACCTGGTTATAGTTGATACCGGCCTTGCTAATATTTTGGAAATGGCCCCCACACTTGAGGAAGAGATCCGCAAGGCCCAGCCAGCTGACACCGTCCTGCAGAAACGTGCGAAGAATATGGTAGCAGGACAGACTTCAGATTTCTCGAAGGATCAATTTGGTACCCTTCGCTTCTGTGGAAGGATTTCTGTACCCAATCAAGCGGATTTAAAGCAAAAAATACTGTCAAAAGCACACGAATCTTCGCATTCCATTCACCTCGGAGGTACGAAAATGTATGAAGACCTTCGACAAATATTCTGGTGGGACAGAATGAAGAAAAACATTGCCTATTTTGTGGCATGTTGCGACATATGCAACAAGGTGAAGGCAGAGCATCAGAAGCCAGCCGGACTTCTCCAACCGTTGCCAGTTTCACAATGGAAATGGGATGATGTCTGCATGGATATCATCACAAGACTACCTAAGACTCAGCGAGGCAATGATGCAATCTGGGTCATAGTGGACACCTTAACCAAGGTTGCTCACTTTATCCCGATCAGAACCCCATATCGAGCGGATCAACTTGCACAGCTATATGTATCCAGAATAGTCAGTCTGCATGGAGTACCCCGAACCATCACTTCTGACCGAGGTTCACTTTTTACCTCTGCTTTTTGGTCACGTCTCCATTAACCCTTGGGGATAGCCCTGAAATACAATACCGCTTATCATCCTCAGACTGATGGACAGATAGAGCGGGTAAACCAAATACTCGAACATATGCTGTGAGCCTGTGCTTTGACCCAAGGACCTAAATGGGAAGACTGCATGCCGTATGTCGAGTTCTCTTACAGCAATAGCTTCCAGACCAGTCTAAATATGTCACCATATGAGGCTTTGTATGGTCGTAAGTGCCGCACTCCTTTAAATTGGTCTCAAACTGGAGATAGCCGTATCTTCCGAACAGATCTCATGATGGAAGCTGAGAAACAAGTTAAGGAAATCAGAGACAGATTGCAATTGGCCAAATCTCAACAGAAGAGTTATTATGATGTAAAGCACCGACCGATCAGTTTTGAACCTGGAGAACACATATACCTCCGAGTCACTCCTATGAAAGGAATCAAGATATTCCAGACTCGTGGAAAGTTGGCACCCAGATTTATTGGCCCATTTCCAGTTATATCACGAGTGGGTACTGTTGCATATCAGTTGGAACTACCCCCTGAATTGTCGGACGTGCACAACGTGTTTCATGTTTCACAGTTGAGGCGATGCATATCGCCGCATGAGAAAAATACTGCCATGACTGAAATAGAGTTGGCAAAGGACTGAACATATGAAGGGAGGCCGGTTAAAATTTTGGATCAGATGGAAAGGGTCACTCGTAGTAAAGTAAGGAAGTTCTACAAGGTTCAGTGGGAGCATCACACAGAGTCAGAATCAACGTGGGAACGGGAAGAATTTCTAAAGGCACATTATCCAGAATGGTTTTCACAAGCAACCGAATCTCAAGGACGAGATTCATTCTAAGTGGGGGAGGTTTGTGACAGCCTGGTTTTTGCCCTCTTTTCTTTGCCTGATTTTCAGTTGGTTTGAATTTGAAATTTGGAGTTTTAAGTCTTTTCATATGGACTTAAACACTTGAGTACCCCTTGGCTTTCACCCAAGTGTCCCATTTCCCTCTCTAACCATCATTCCCACTCTTGTTCACCCCAAAATAATATTTGGAATATTTTTCTTAAATGAAAAATATTCATTTCCCTCACTTAAACCATAGCTAGCTCAATGTGCTCCAAAGCAACCCCAATTTTTCTTGCCCACAAAAACCTGAGAAAATTCACAAATATTCTGTGAACCCTAGGGCACCTTCCTGAGCAAAAATATTGCAACACTTTTTGGAGTATTTTTGCAACAGAAAATATTTTCTGTTCTAGATAGAAATGGTGGTTTCTACAGCAACTACCATTTTACTTGCTCCATTTTGGCTGATTTTTCTTGTGCATCATAACCTTAGTAGATGATTTCTAACCTCCAAAGCCTAGCTCCCAACTCCTAGCCATTTGACCACTTCAAGCTCTCAAAGTTATTGATCAAAAACTTACTAGCGGTTGAAATCTATCCTACTGCGTCTGGATACAAACCAAAGCGTGGTAATCTTCAAAACTACCACGAACAACAAGCCAGACACGAAATTTGGACTTAGGTCGGCCTGAGGGCAGAGCTCACGTAGTGACCACGCGTGTACACAATGCCAACCTACGTGTCGACGCGCTCTGCGTCGCGCCCGAGCTTCTGTTGCTCGCGTGCTCGCTGCCCCAACTGCCTAAGCTTGCCAAACTTTGCCACAATCTTCCTCCCAGCTCTCTTAACTCCCTCCTAGCGCTCGCCGACTGTAACACCCCGAGACCGATGTGCCAGGTGTCGTCCAGTTATTCACTGTTGTTGCCATGTCTTTTGCTTGCGTGTTGCATCTTGTCATGTCATCATGTGCATTGCATCATCATGTTTTCGAAACTTGCATCCGTCTCGGTCTCCTCGTTCCGTCCGTTGTCCGTTCTGAGCCCAGACACACTTGCATGCACCCACGGCATGTCCGAAATATTATTTTATAAGTGGCCGGAAATGTTCTCAGAATGGGATGAAAGTTGGCGTGTGGTCTTTTTATGGTGTAGATAGGCCGCCTGCCAAGTTTCATCGCATTCGGAGTTCGTTTGATAGCTCAACCGTTAAACTATAGCGGCAATATAGTCGGTCAAATCGTCGGATGTTTTCGGTCTCCGGAAACAGTCGCCGGGCCTTTCTCTCTTCTCTTGCCTCAGCCTGAGGCCTTCTGCACAGTCCTCTACTCATCGTCAGACCCTACCAAACCCTCTCTACTCAGTGCATCAAATCCCCTCGCGCGCGCGTCTGAAAAGTTGTCCCGGACCCGACCCGGACTGTCGCCACCGTTGTGTCCAGATCATCCCCAAACTTCTACAAAACGTCATCGTTTTCTTATTTGGGCTCCCTAACTATTTCATTCGCGACCATCCGATTACGATTGTAGGGATGAGGTAGCGCCTAACCTAATCCACCTGGTGTATATATATTGCCCAACCCTACAAATTAGGAGGCTTGTCCCTTCACCCGCCGCCAGCATCTCCCACCTCGGGATCCATCTCCACCCAATCTCTCCGTTGAGCCTCCACTTTCTCCTTGTTTTCCCCTCCCGTCCAACCACCTCCGTCGCCCAAATCCTATAGCAGCCAGAGCTCCTTTGCCCGTGCGCCTACCTCTCCCGTAGCTTCCATGGCGCCGGGGCACACCTCGACCGCGTCGTCGATCCAGCCGCTGCCGGCGAGCAGCAGCAAACAGCAGACCATCCCGAGCAGCAACTAGGAGCACGAGCTCCCATGGCCGCCGCCGGCCGCCTCGTCTCTCCAGGTCGCACCGCGCCCTTCCTTTCATCTGGTTCCCTTCTCTCTCTCTCTCTTGCTATCTCAGTTTCTCTCTCTCTCTCTCTCTCGCCAGGAGCAGGAGCAACAGGAAGACGCCCCTACTGCCATGGTCATCGTTCCGTCGCCCTCTGTAGGTCGAAATCGCCGCCATGGAACCGCATCTCCACCATTCCCTGTCCTCCCCGCGCCTCCCGACCTGCAAACCCCGCCGGAGCAAGTCACATCGCCGCCCGCACCATCGATGCCCTGCTTCCCGTGCATCTCCTCTGCTTTAGGTCGAGCAGTGCTTCACAGCGCTCGTCCTCGAGCATTGACTGCATCCGTCGCCGGATCCAAGTTCCCCACGCGCCGATCTGCTCGTTCCCGGCCTCCTCGTCTTGCCCCGTCGACGTCCTCGCCGGACCACTGCCGCCGTCGTGCCTGTTCCCGTCTCTGCTTCGAATGGGAGGAGATCGCCCGTCACCGTTGACCGCGTCCGCGTGGGCTGCGTCCTCGTGGTCCAGTTCCGCCAGCGCAAGCCGGCCCGCTGCACTGACTGGGCCGAAGCCCATGGTGAGGGCACCTGCGCCCCTCATTTGTTTTTTTTCTTTTCCCTCCGGTTGGGCCAGCCTTCTGTGTTTCGGCCCGCCTCTGTTTTTTTCAGTTCTGCAATTTGTCTATTTTTTCCAGAGTCAGCAGTTTTTACAGAAAACCCCTCCTGTTTCATGCATATGATAACTCATCATCTATGCACCGGAATAAAATGATTTATATATGAAAGTTGCTTAGAATTTTGTGTAGTTTCATAATATGTCATTTCCATCCATGTTTAAAATGTTGTTTGTTTTAATTTGCCCCTATGCCATGCTAAAATGACTTAATTCATAACTAAATAACCGTAACTCCGAATTTAATAATCTTTATATGTAAATGGGGTATAATTTTACATAGTTTAACATGGTGGCATCTCTTTGCATGTTTAACAACCCTAAAAATGTGTTTAGGGCAGAACAGTACCGAACCTAATATATGCATATGAGGAGTTTCCGGAAATTGTTGTTCGTTGTTTCCGGCCTCATTTAAACTTGACTAGATAGGTAGTTTTCTTTGCTTCACCCTCTTTCCATGTTTAACAACATTTAATATTGTTGGTACATAAACAAGATCGAAGTTAATAAGTCACGTGGTGTTTCGTCAATATGCAACGGAGTTGCATATTAAGCTCCACTTAATTTGTAGTATTGCTTGTGCATTTTGCCATGCCATTTATCATTAAACTGGACATGCATCATACTTGTTTGCGCATCGTGCCATGCTTATGTGATGTTTGTTCACCATGATTGTTTGCTTCTTTCCGGTGTTGCTTCTTCGGGTTGGTTCCGATAACGTCGTGTTGTGAGGATTCGTTCGACTACGTCCGTTTGTCTTCTTCATGGACTCGTTCTTCTTCCTTGCGGGATCTCAGGCAAGATGATCATACCCTCGAAATCACTTCTATCTTTGCTTGCTTAGTTTCTCGCTCTTTTGCTATGCCTATGTTGTGATACCTACCACTTGCATATCATGCCTCCCATATTGTTGAATCAAGCCTCAAACTCACCTTGTCCTAGCAAACCGTTGTTTGGCTATGTTACCACTTTGCTCAACCCCTCTTATAGCGTTGTTAGTTGCAGGTGAAGATTGAAGTTTGTTCCTTGTTGGAACATGGAGATGTTGTTCCTTGTTGGAACATGTTTACTTGTTGGGATATCACAATATATCTTATTAATTAATGCATCTATATACTTGGTAAAGGGTGGAAGGCTCGGCCTTATGCCTAGTGTTTTGTTCCACTCTTGCCGCCGTAGTTTCCATCATATCGGTGTTATGTTCCCGGATTTTGCGTTCCTTACGCGGTTGGGTTATAATGGGAACCCCTTGACAGTTCGCTTTGAATAAAACTCCTCCAGCAAGGCCTAACCTTGGTTTTACCATTTGCCACCTAGCCTCTTTTTCCCTTGGGTTAGGCCAGCCCAAGGGTCATCTTATTTTAACCCCCCCCCCCCCCGGGGCCAGTGCTCCTCTGAGTGTTGGTCCAACCCAGAGCACCGTGCAGGGCCATCTCTTGGCAACTTGGGTTACGTCGGCTCCTGTACGCTTAGCTTATCCGGTGTGCCCTGAGAACGAGATATGTGCAGCTCCTATCGGGATTTGTCGGCATAGCGGGTGGTCTTGCTGGACTTGTTTTACCATTGTCGAGGATGTCTTGTAGAACCGGGATACCGAGCCTGATCGGAATGTCTCGGGAGGAGGTCTATTCCTTCGTTGACCGTGAGAGCTTGTCATGGGCTAAGTTGGGACACCCCTGCAGGGATTTGAACTTTCAAAAGCCGTGCCCGCGGTTATGGGCAGATGGGAATTTGTTAATGTCCGGTTGTAGATAACTTGAACCTTAACTTAATTAAAATGAATCAACTGCGTGTGTAACCATGATGGTCTCTTTCCGGCGGAGTCCGGGAAGTGAACACAGTGTTGGAGTTATGCTTGACGTAGGTTGTTCTAGGATCACTTCTTGATCATACTTTTATCGACCGTGCTTTGCCTTCTCGTCTCGCTCTCATTTGCCTATGTTAGCCACCATATATGCTAGTCGCTTGCTGCAGCTCCACCTCATACCTTTTACCTTACCCATAAGCTTAAATAGTCTTGGTCGCGAGGGTGCGAGATTGCTGATTCCCCGTGACTCACAAATACTTCCAAACCAGCTTGCAGGTGCCGTTGAACCGTGCAGATGACGCAACCAAGCTCACAGAGGAGCTCGATGAAGATCTTGTCCTTTGTGTTGTTTTGTTCTAGTTGATCAGTAGTGGAGCCCAGTTGGGGTCGATCGGGGACCGTGTCGCATTTGGGGTTCTTCTTTTATTTTGGTTCCATAGTCGGACCTTGATTGTATTTGGATGATGTAATGCTTTATTCATGTAATTGTGTGAAGTGGCGATTGTAAGCCAACTATGTATCTCTTTCCCTTATGTATTACATGGGTTGTGTGATGATTACCTCACTTGCGACATTGCTTTCAATGCGGTTATGCCTCTAAGTCGTGCTTCCACACGTGGGAGATATAGCCGCATCGAGGGCGTTACAAGTTGGTAATCAGAGCCTTCCCCGACCTTAGGAGCCCCCACTACTTGATCATTTTTAGCGGTCGTTGTTGAGTCTAGAAAAATGTTTTGAGTCATTTAGGAATTATATATCAGAGAGTTTAGGAATTCTTTTTACTCCACAGTCCCTTCATCACTCTAGTAAGGCATCCTGACATAGAGTTTTGACTCTTCTCTTCTCAAATTTCACTAAAAAAAATTTAGGATCACCCGAGTATCTTGGAATCGTTCTGATCGATTTGTGACGAGAACATTGTTCTTGGTGCCTCCTGTCATTTAGGGGTTGTGGCAGTGTCCCGGGGAGTTGAGCTCCGAGGTGTTGTCGTCACAATTTTATCGTTGCAATTCTGGAATACCTGAGTTTAGTTCGCCGACATGGAAAATCTCCTTTATGCAGTTGTTGGTGAGATAACCTCGACGCCACCCAGTACTGGGGCAGGAGTTCGGGAGTATTGCCATAACTTGTATAACGGATGCTTTTCTAAGGTTGAGGTAGACGATTTCCGAAGGTTTCTTGGTTATGTGTTGAAGGATGGATACAGCTGGATGTAGGATTTGCTAGTTTTGGGTGAGATATTATGCTTCCCCTGTATCCCCAACACCTAATTGCATAACCGGAAAATTTTGGGAGTTTATAAGTGGGAATTCAAGTAGCTCTTAGGATATCTTTCCGACAGATGTATGATATGAAATTGGGGTTCGACGTCTAGTGGTCCGCCTATCCACGGTCGGTTTTATAGTGGTCTCGTTGTGTCTTAAAGAGTCCTTGGCTATGCCGACTCGGGGACGCTTCGTATGTCATGTGCACTGCCTTGTACATGATGGTGCTGTACGATCGAGCCTGTGTAGGCCCCACCACGAAAACTTCGGACGAAATCTTTATCATATGTTTGTTCCGGCTTATTCTGCAAGCCAATCCTTGTTTTCTTTTGAGATGTGGTATTCGAGTTGCTTCGAAGTCAAATGTTGATTCCATACCCTTTCCCAAATGGTGTTCTCATACTCCGATGTGAATACTAATCCTTCTCGATAATTGAGATTGTCATGTCAATCCTTTTCAATTGGTGTGTCTCTCTTCAAGTGGATCCGATCATTTCAACATTCGCAAGATCTAGTATCAGTTCTTCTCAACGATGTTCGTTTCATCCATTTCAAATTGTCTTTGTTTTTCCCACCCTCCCTCCCTTTGTTTTTCTCCAAGGATTCAGATCTCTTAATCGAGTATCCATCTTATTGATGTGAAGCCTCTCCATTCTTTTTCTATCAATATTCTTATCCCGTGATTCTCATGAAGATTCTAACGGATCTTCAAGTTCGTCTCTCATCACTCGTTTTCTTCTCCGATGGAACCAATTCAAGCTTTCGATGTTGGTCATATCTTTTTCCTCGTTTCAAATGCCTTCTCATAATGGTACACCTAATAATCTTTCACCGCTCACTACTCAATTGTTCTGGAGTGCTCAAGATATCTAGAAGAATCGTGTTTCCACTCTGCTTTCATTCAAGCTCTTTCGAGGATGTTATCTCTTTTGAGCTATGTAATTCAACTGGTGCAATCTATCTTTTAAATACTTCAACGATGTTTCTTTTGAGTGGGCCCTAACCCACAGGTCTTTTCCCAGGATCTTACCTGACTCTTCTTATTTCCAGGAGATATCCTCAAATTTCTTGTCAAAGTTTGACGTAAGAATGAATTATCATCAGTCAAATGTATTTCTCCAAGATCTTTCAAATTCTTTTCATCGTTGGTTCAACCTCTTCGCTTTTGATTCTTTCGAAGGGTTTAAATAATTCTTGGTGGTGTTTCTCGTCGTCATTCTCAACATTTGAAGACCGTAGAAGAGTTTTTCCTCCATATCTTATCCGTTCTCTCAGGTATTCGTGGTTCTAGTTCGAGACCATCCTCTCATAATTGTTTTCGAATGTGAGATTTCTTTTCACCTATCTGGAGAAATTCAGGAGTCTTTTCAGTTTGATTCTCTAGAGGCCATCATATCAGAATTATTCATTCCAGCTTTCAGCTCTCATACTCCAAATTTTATCGGTGCTTCGTTCAAGTGATCTCTAATCAGTTCGTGATCCCTTCATTCTCATGTATCTAAATTCTCTCAAGCTTCTTCATTCATTTGCTAATTCTTCCCGGTGTTGTCCTTATCTTTTCTTCGTTCATTTTAATTCTTACGGTGGTTCGTTTAAGACTTCTCTTCCTCATCATTTTATTCGTTATTTCAATTATACCGGTGGTTCGTTGAAGACCTTCTCTAGTTTTGATATATCTCTTTTAATCCTTTCTACGAGAATAAGTAGTATGCCAAATCCATTGCTTGTCATCAATTTAATGGGTGAAAGATAAGCATAATGTAATTTTTATTCTTGTTTCATCGAGTATATTCAATTATTTATTACGGAGGCTCATCAAATTCTCGGTTTCACTTGATTCATCTTTTCTTTTCCGGAGCTCCAAGTTTCAACTTATCTCGTCGCAGAGCTCTTCCAATCATCGCAAGGTTTCACCTTGTGTTTTCAACTTCTCTTTCTTGTTGTTACCCTTTGTTACCGGAGTTCTTCATGGAGGCTCTACATGATGTTTCATAAAGGATTTAATTCCATCTCGAAGTTTTCATCAAGATTCTTTTCTAAGGAGCTCAAGCATTCTTCATCTTGCAATCCGGAGTGCAATTGTTCCCCCTTATCTTTTGAGATGGTGTTATGTCTTTCTTGACAATGTCCCTTCATGTTTCATGATTCGCAAGTTGTCAAGTATGAGATAGTTTAAACCCATCAAGTCCTTCGAGCATGAGCTCTTCTCAATCCATCAACCTCTTCATTGAAGTTATCTTGGATTATATTTCACCTAAAGCTTTCCCTAAGGATTGTTGCTAATTATGATGCTTATAAATGACCCAACTTCTTCTTTTATCCTCCCAGTGATATAGCTTCTCGTATTCTTGTTGATATCAATCCAATCCATTGTTTTTCGTTAGTGGCAGAATTTCACCTCATAATTTTTGAGATGTCTTCTATAAGTCCATATCAAGCTTATTCTTTTCGTTGTTGGTTTTCCAACAACTCCGGTCCAGTATTTGTTGTAAGTGTGCTCTCTCAAGATCGTGTTCCGCTTCGTTCATTCCATTCCATTCTTACTTTTGTTCTGGAGGCATTGTGATGTTGCTCTCTTCAACCCATCTTCTTGTTTTGTTAGGATCGTGTTCTTTTCTTGGTTTATTCATTTAACCGGAGTGTTGTGCCTTTTTGCTCAAGTTCTTTTCGCCTTATCAAGCCTTGCATCTCCTTTCAACCGGAGTGTTGCCTGAATTTGTTCTTCCTTGTTCCTCTTTTCTAACGGGGTGTTTTCAAGTTCATTCACCTCTGTTGTATTATTTTCTAGAAATGACTTAACCTTTTCAAGGTTCTTTGGTCTCACTCGTTTGTCAAAGGAGTAACTTAGTTTTACCTCTTCTCTTTCTTTTCCGTTTTCCCCGGTGCCATTCTAGATCTCGGGACAAGATCCTCTCGTAGTGGTGGAGTGTTGTAACGCCCCGAGACTGATGTGCCAGGTGTCGTCCAGTCATTCGCTGTTGTTGCCATGTCTTTTGCTTGCGTGTTGCATCTTGTCATGTCATCATGTGCATTGCATCATCATGTTTTCAAAACTTGCATCCGTCCCGGTCTCCTCGTTCTGTCCGTTGTCCGTTCTGAGCCCAGACACACTTGCATGCGCCCGCGGCATGTTCAAAATATTATTTTATAAGTGGCCAGAAATGTTCTCGGAATGGGATGAAAGTTGGCGTGTGGTCTTTTTATGGTGTAGATAGGCCGCCTGCCAAGTTTCATCGCATTCGGAGTTCGTTTGATAGCTCAACCGTTAAACTATAGCGGCAATATAGTCGGTCAAATCGCAGACGTTTTCGGTCTCCGGAAACAGTCGTCGGGCCTTTCTCTCTTCTCTTGTCTCAGCTTGAGGCCTTCTGCACAGTCCTCTACTCACCGTCAGACCCTACCAAACCCTCTCTACTCAGTGCATCAAACCCCCTCGCGCGCGCGTCCGAAAAGTTGTCCCGGACCCGACCCGGACTGTCGCCATCGTTGTGTCCGGATCATCCCCAAACATCTACAAAACGTCATCGTTTTCTTATTTGGGCTCCCTAACTATTTTATTCGCGACCATCCGATTATGATCGTAGGGATGAGGTAGTGCCTAACCTAATCCACCTGGTGTATATATATTGCCCAACCCTAGAAATTAGGAGGCTTGTCCCTTCACCCGCCGCCAGCATCTCCCACCTTGGGATCCATCTCCACCCAATCTCTCCGCTGAGCCTCCACTTTCTCCTTGTTTTCCCCTCCCATCCAACCACCGCCGTCGCCCAAATCCTACACGAGCCAGAGCTCCTTTGCCCGTGCGCCTACCTCTCCCGTAGCTTCCATGGCGCCGGGGCGCACCTCGACCCCTTCGTCGACCCAGCCACTGCCGGTGAGCAGCAGCAAACAGCAGACCATCCGGAGCAGCAAGTAGGAGCACGAGCTCCCATGGCCGCCGCCGGCCGCCTCGTCTCTCCAGGTCGCAGCGCTCCCTTCCTTTCATCTGGTTCCCTTCTCTCTCTCTCGCTATCTCAGTTTCTCTCTCTCTCTCTCTCGCCAGGAGCAGGAGCAACAGGAGGACGCCCCTGCTGCCATGGTCATCGTTCCGTCGCCCTCTGCAGGTCGAAATCGCCGCCATGGAACCGCATCTCCACCATTCCCGGTCCTCCCCGTGCCTCCCGACCTGCAAACCCCGCCAGAGCAGATGGGCAGATGGGAATTTGTTAATGTCCGGTTGTAGATAACTTGAACCTTAACTTAATTAAAATGAATCAACTGTGTGTGTAACCGTGATGGTCTCTTTCCGGCGGAGTCCGGGAAGTGAACACGGTGTTGGAGTTATGCTTGACGTAGGTTGTTCTAGGATCACTTCTTGATCATACTTTTATGACCGTGCTTTGCCTTCTTGTCTCGCTCTCATTTGCGTATGTTAGCCACCATATATGCTAATCGCTTGCTGCAGCTCCACCTCATACCTTTTACCTTACCCATAAGCTTAAACATTCTTGATCGCGAGGGTGCGAGATTGCTGAGTCCCCATGACTCACAGATACTTCCAAACCAGCTTGCAGGTGCCGTTGAACCGTGCAGATGACGCAACCAAGCTCACAGAGGAGCTCGATGAAGATCTTGTCCTTTGTGTTGTTTCATTCTAGTTGATCAGTAGTGGAGCCCAGTTGGGGTCGATCGGGGACCGTGTCGCATTTGGGGTTCTTCTTTTATTTTGGTTCCGTAGTCGGACCTTGATTGTATTTGGATGATGTAATGCTTTATTCATGTAATTGTGTGAAGTGGCGATTGTAAGCCAACTATGTATCTCTTTCCCTTATGTATTACGTGGGTTGTGTGATGATTACCTCACTTGCGACATTGCTTTCAATGCGGTTATGCCTCTAAGTCATGCTTCGACATGTGGGAGATATAGCCGCATCGAGGGCGTTACACCGACGCTGGAGCTCGCCGCAGCGAGCACGGGCGCGGTCCGTCCAACATAACAGTGTGGTGAGCACTATGCTCGTCGTCATCCCAGTGCCCCTGTGCTTCTCCATGTTCGCCCACACTCCCCGCGTGAGCTGTGTCGCCTTCTCCTCCTCTCACAGACGTCGTTCGCCGCCGGGCGCTGTGTCCAGGTGTCCACCGGCGGAGCCCGAACCCCCCTCGATGCTCGTCTATAAATGCAGCCCTCCCCATCCTCCTCGAGCACCATCCATGCCTCCCACACACTTCACAATCTCGTTGATAGCCGTAGCCCGGCCGCGCAGGCCGCGGGCCGCCGTCCCCGAGCTCGAGCTCGCCGATGATCCCCTCAGGCCGTATCCGTAGCTCCAGCCCCTCCCAGGCCTGGGAAACCCTTCCAGGGCCTCCGCCGCTCTCCGGTGGTGCTTTTCTGCCTGGTTGGAGCCCCTGGAATCGCCTCTGTTCGCCGTCGTCTTCGTCTCAGGCGACCTCTGCTCTCTGCCTCCGCTAGAGAGGTTGATGCCGACGCCATCCGACCACCCCTACCTACTCTATGGGTACGGGCAGGTGCGCCTCCATCTCCTTGCTCTATCCCTCCCTCTCATTTTGGCCAAGAAGCCCTCGTCGTCGGTGTGTGCTCCGGCGAAGCCGCGTCGTCCTCTGTTTCCTTCTCCCTCTCCCCCTCACCTGACTAGCGGGGCCCGCTAGTCAGCCACTCAGTACGCGCGCGAAGCGGTACGAGTGGT